>NC_140923.1:21745950-22124814 GCF_045865225.1 Trachurus japonicus
GAAAGAACAAAAACCTGTCCTGACCACTTGCGTCACAAGCTGTCCCCAAGCTGTCCTTTGAACCAGCAAGCCCGAGGAATTTCACAAGTTATCTTTGTCCTCAAGGATAAAGGGAAGAAAACAATGTCCTGTCAACAGGAGCAGGACAAGGGCACTTGCAGCAGGCATCTTCTGGGTAGAAGTCTGGAGTATAGGTCACAGCAACATGAATCTGTTCCAGTGCCCTAATATATGCCGTGTGTTTAGGATTTTACTTTCTGAAAAAGGCATTGGAGGAAATGTATTTTTAATCCATCAAGGAGGGAAGATAATACCATACAAAAAATCTAACTCTACAGTTTAAAAAAATGCACTTTCCATGGAAAAGTGAAATACAAACTACTTATACTAAGACTATGTTTAAACAGATAAAAATTTTGTTTTATCTGAACTGATGTACAGTAGGTATTTTTTTTTGTTAAAACTGGTAAATTGCAGAACAAGTCATTTAACTAGAGAATGCATTTCCTGAAGGAAATATGGGTGAATGCTGAAAGCTGGAAGCTGAATGAGCTGAATAAATTGTTGAAACTATGCTGAATTAAGTTAAGAAACTGCTGAAGAAATCTTGAAGAGATGAAAAAATATGAAGAGTATGAAATGGTTGGAAATTACTTGAATTGTTGAAGATCAGTATGAAGAAATTGAAAGTCTGAAGTCTACTCAGATTTACTTAAAAGTGACAGTATGAAAACATTTTTGAACCATTACTAATGTAGATTAAACAATATCTGAATAGTAAAAGTAGAAGATGAAAGATGGAGGATGTATGAAATGGTTGGAAATTACTTAAATTAGTGAAGAATAGTATGAATGAATTGAAAGGTTAAAGTGCACTCAGATTTATTTAAAACAGTTTGAAAACATTTTTTGAACCATTACTAATATAGATGAAACAATATCTGAAGTGTAAAAGTAGAATAATATAGAAGTAGTTACAATCCGTTAAAGGGCAGAATAACTAAAAATAACTACAACATATCTGAAGGGTAAAAGTAAAACATGTTAATAAAAAGTTTGAGGAAAATGTAGAAATCCTGCATATTTATAGTTTAACAGTTGAATGGTTGAAATCTGAAATAGGTGAGAAAATATTAAAAAGTAAAACTTATAAGAAGGATGTCGAATTTGTATGAAATGTTTAGAAAATTGCTTGAATTTTTGAAGATTAGTATGAAAAAATTAACATTTAAGTCTTCTCAAATAAATAAATATATTATTAACAGCTTGAAAGCATTTGTTGAACAAATATGTATAAAGATGAAGCAATACCTGAAGTCTATAACTTGTAAGCAGGAGGCTGAATGATATGGAATGGATGCAAATGCCAGAATTGTTTAAAATCAGTGTAAAAAAGAGTGTTAAGATATACATTTATGAATGAAAAATGCGAAAGTCCTTAAATGGTTGAGAAATGGTCTGAATTGTTGGAATTAATGAGAAAAAGTTCAAGTCCTTCAAAGTAAAGGGTTAAAGAGGTGGAAAAGCCGAAAGTCAGGACATGAAGAAGCTCCAAATCCTGAAATCTCCATTACCAGAACAAACTGAAATGTATGTAAGAGAAATAAATTATTAGAGATGTTTAAAAATTCCCCTCAAAGATATAAACTCATTTAGAGCTGTAAGCCAGTGTGTCTCTGTGTTTGTGTGTCTCTCTGTCTGTGTGTGTGTGTGTGTGTGTCTCTCTCTCTGTGTCTGCACCACACAGAGCAGAGCAGTGAGATTTGAGCTCGGTACAGCTCCCGAACAACAGCCTCTGAAAAGAGAACCGTACCTCTTATCAGAATGTGGTCATGACTAACGGGGCAAGGAGACCTTCCTGAGCGAGCCAATGTGCATTAATTGTTTGTAGGGCAAAAACTTTTCTCACAGTCGCAAGAAAGATAAGGAGGTCATTTCTGCTTTTCTCAGAAAATCAGCTTGAATGGGAGTCAATGAGAGGAAGAGAGGGAACTGGCTGCACTTAGAGGCTCCGAGTTTAAATTCTGTTAGTCTCTCTGCGTTTTCGAGCACACTGTGAGACACAGAACAAGCTTGTCTACAAAAGTGGGGGAAAATTATGTGTCTAGAGTGAAATTTGTGGCCGTGGCGACAGGTTAGAGAGCAAAGTGTCAGAGGATTTTTAGACTCTCTGTCACTCTAACTGCCGACGTCACCACTCTAGCTCTGAACATTCCGTGCCATTGACTCCAATGATAAATCTGAATTTTGTCAAAAATGATCATGAACAGTTGAAGGGTACTGATCAATAATGGTAGAAGATATGAAAAAGTTTAATGTACCGTGAATACTTGAAAGTTTTGTGAACGTTTTAGAAGTTGAATGAAGTCTGTAGGTGAAAGTATGTTGAAGCAGATGAAGTTCAAAGAAGGAGAAGATTTGAAGAGTTTGAAGACTGTTTCAATGTATTCCTATGGGAAATAAATCAATAAAGTTTGAATATTTTGAAAAGTATGAATGATATGAAAAAGTTGAATGTAAGCCGGAATCTCCTGAAGAAGCCGCACGTTTTGATATATGAATTGTTTGAATAGTAGAAAGTATGAAGAAGTAGTTAAGGGCCAAAAAAGGGAAGAATTAAGAAAAAGAATAAAGATTTGAAGAATAGTGTGAATGCTTTCAGCATTCGCCCTAATTAGCATATTCTACATGGGGTCACTAAGGGGCCGTCCACACGAACCCGGGTATTTTTGAAACCGTGTGTTTCTCTTCACAGTTTGGCCTTTCGTCCACACGTAACCGCAATTGTCGGCTCCTGAAACCGGAGTTTTTTGTAACCGGAGTCCAGGGTGAACTTTTTCGAAAACTCCAGTTTCAGCAGTCATGTGTGGACAGGAAACCGGACATTTTTCATAAATCCCCGCCCCCCCTTAGTAACTGTTGCTAGCACGTCAAGTTCTCGACGCTGACCATGCGCTGACCACTCAGACGCTACTGTGAATATCAATAATCACTAAACATGTGGACACTAATACAAAATCGCGTGGTCACCATATGTAAACATAATGCTGATATGGCGAAAATAGGCTTTTATCAAATTGTAAATTGCGGTCACTTCCTCACTGTTTTGCATCCTCCCGTCCTGTACATTTGTTTTCAATGAAGCCTTTTAGAATCAATCAGTGGATCGATGGATTATCGTTAGGATGTGTGTATTTGTGTATTTTCGTATCTGTCATAAACAAGAGTATACGGGCGGGGTGTGTTAGTAGCACGGACTCGTCTCGCGGTGCCGGTCAGTTTGAGCTGTTTGAGCCTCCACTCTCTCTGTACAAGTTACAGCTGCTTTCCTGTTATGAGTGACATCATCACCTACTGCTTTGGAATGCACATGACATTGTTTGAGACGGATTTGCGGTTTCATGTGGACGGAGTTATTTTTTATCACACTGGTGGTGTGGACGCAATTTTTTTTTAACCGGGGTCCATAAAAGTTCGGTTTCAAAAATACCCGTGTTTGTGTGGACAAGGCCTAACATGCTTAGTGCAGAGCAGTTCCACAAGCAGACAACATTCTATCTAGAACCAGACATACAACTGATAAAGTAGCATTTGTGTCACTATCCCTAGAATTTGACTGATCAGCTAATGACAGTTTTAACATTTTAACTTATGCGCTGCTGAGAAATACTTTGTAACTTTGTAACGTGTTACACCCAACACTGATATTATCTTGTCAAAGTGTGATTAAAGTAATGCGTTACTGTAATCACATTACTTTTTAACCAGTTAACGCACACCCGTACCGCCCACGGTACGGCTCCAGAAGGTGGCGCTAGCATCAATTACTCCCGAACATTTTTAACAGCAGCCCATAAGCATATATATTCATGTTATACATTGTTAGAAAGCTTAGATCGCCCCGATCAATTCAAGACCACCCATGATTTTTTTGGTTGCTCACAGCCCTAACAGGATTAGCAGTTATGTCGGCTAGCCGCTAAGCTAACGTATGATGCGTACATACCTTTCAAGTCTTCCCTTTATCCACAGCTGATCTACAGTGACCATCTTATGACACAAGACCGTTTGTACAGCTTGCCAAGTACCCATGCTTGTGAAATATGAAATCCGCTTCCTTCTAACCGAAGTATTTTCCTCAATATGTCCATGTGTTTAGTCCAATGCGTAACGTAATACACACGGATCAAAACAAAAACCGGCCCTGTTACCGCATTTTACGAGTTGCACGGCGATCTGTGACTACATGTGATTGAATGTTTACATCCGTGAGGTCTTCCTGCTTCAAACGACACCCCTCAGTAGCCAATCGGTGGCGAGGATGAGCCGGGACATGTCTCGAAAGCCAATGAGGACACGTGACGATGAGACTGACAACGTGACTTTGATTGACAGCTGCTTGAGCCAATAGAAATTGTCCGTGAAATGAAGCCGATAACCTTTTAGCCAATAGTCTGAGGTTTTCAACGGTGTATGACACTACGCCATCACGTTTGGTTGCTGATAAACAAACCCCCGTGTATCCGACGTGCGCGCCACCCGCTCCGCCGCATAGAAATACACAATGCAGATAGGCGTATAGTTCTATAATCCACTGCTTTTAGGGGTGCGCCCTCTACTGCGCGCCAGGAGTTTAGCGGTTGTATTTTTTTTGTTTCTTTTGGTCTTTTGACTTGAAATTTGGACTGCAGGAAGCCAAGACCTGTGGCTGTGGCCTAATTGTGTCTATAGCCTGCTGAGAGGTCCGTGAATGTCTGTACCCATGTCATTCTATAGGCAAACCTATGGGCGGGGAAACAATTTAATCATTCTAACCTTTGCCATTTTTGTCAGTAAAGTCACAGAATCAAAAAAAACACCTTAACAGTAATCCTGAGAGTGTTACCTTTACAATGATACCAGGCACATCTCTGAATCTTAAACTATGTGGGATCTGTGCTGCTCACAACTTGGGCATGGCGTTATGGCAAAAAACATGGGGCGTGCATTAAGAGGTTAAGTAACAACAAAAAGACTGCCCCCCCCCAGTAGTGTAAGGCATTACTCTTCTGAATGTAGTAATCACATTACAGTTCGCTATGTTACATCACCTTTCACCCGCAGGGTTTTTGCAGCTCGGAACCAATCAGGAAGGGTTTGGTCAGTCGCTCAGTCGGCTGTCCTGCCTGGTCTTCAGATCTCGAGAAACACCGTGTCATGTCACAGCCGCCTGTGGCGGAGTGTGATGCTCCGTCGGCCGACGCAGACAGGGTATGTCGGTCTCACTGACATGTGCCACAGCAGGACCACAGAAAGCAGCAAGACCAAGATGCCAGTCTGTGGGGCTTCTCCACCGCGGAGAAGCCCCACTTTGTAGTGGCAGGCGGCTGTGGCAAGACACCGTATTTCTCGAGACATTAGACGGCCGTGGCAGACTGGGCCAGTCTCGGTCCTCCGCCCTTCCTGATCGGCCCCGAGCTGCAAAAACCCCGCGGATGAAGCAGAGCGGCTGGTGCGCCAGCCCAGTCTCACCCACACTTCAACACCTGTCCTGCATGGGTTACGCATGGCCGACCTGTTTTAAATTACATATTACTCCTTTTAAAAGTGGCCTAATCAGGTTACTGTGTATACTAAGTATTTAGTTACCGTATGATAGTGACTTCATTCCCTGAAAAAAAAAGGCTAATAATAATAACCTATAAAAAATAAAACAGGACAGCGGAGAAAAAATGTAACGAGTAATGTAACTAATTACTTTCTCCAGGGAGTAATCAAGTAATGTAAGGCATTACTATTTTTGAGAGTAATGTGGAATGTGGAATATATTACTTTCATGGGGGGCGACCCCCATTCCGGCTTGACGCGATCGCTCACGGAAAATAGACCAGATGAAACGATCACTGCAGGGCGCGAGCCGGCGGCGCGTCTGGTGTGTGTGAATGACACAATCAGTTAACATGGGCCGGTGTGTCCCCGGCCGGCTAATGGTGTACGTAAGGGATAATGTATGGTTTGGAGGTTGTTATGGAGAAATAAACCCTGACAGGTTGTATGGAACATACAACATGAAGGGGTTTATTTCTCCATAACAACCGACCAACTATACATTATCCCGCTTATTACACGGTTTACGAGTAAAATAATTAATTTGAAGCACAATATTGATCAAAATACGACTTTAATCGATTTATAATTGGATCATTTAGAGAATCTGCAAGACTGGTCACGTCCGCTGTTTTGCTGAGCCTCCTTCCGGTCACGCATTTGAAGCCTTTGATAATCAATCAGTATATTGATGGATTACCTACACGTGTTACGATGTGTGTATTGTGTGTAGTCGTATCTGTCATAAACAAGAGATTAACTTTACTGTTTACGGAGCGTGTTTGTGTCGCGGAGTCGCGGTGCCACCAAAACAAGAGGAGAGCTGTGACACCGCGAGTCAGAGGCTCTGATCAGCAGGTTTGGTTTTCAGCCACAATGTGGAAGGAGCCTCCACTCTCCCTGTAACAAGTTACAAGTCATTTATCTAACATCACAATTAGTCCGAAGCTGTTTAATGATGGTAAAAATGAAACATAAGGTAAATATCCTGCATAGTTTCTCTTTTCTGTGCTGCGCTGATCAGAGCGACGTCCCTAGCAACGGTCTGTTATACTTGACAACGGTCATTATACAGAAATAACGGACCGTAGGATGTAGCGATGGACCAATCAGAGAGCAGCATTCAATAGAGCCGTGTAATAAAGTGGGCTAATGTACAAGACACAAAAGAAACCGATGTGTACCCCTTCCGGGATTCGATCTCCGGCCACCTGTGTGGCAGGCAACTACCCACTTTACTACCGCAGCAGTCAATTCACATGCTTTACGACAGCACATTTACACCGTGTCCTAACTGGATGCGAAGCGAGCAAGCGACAGCTGCGAAATTAATGGTTTTCTATTGTAATTAGAGCCCGACACCTGGTTTCTATTTCTGTCGTTCGCCTCGTGTTGACAGCGCCATGGATAAGGAGCTGTTAACCAACTTTTCGAAATGGCACACCTTTTTCCAGCTTCGGAATGGCGCCCCTTTTTCAAAAATAATTAAGGGCCAGCATTCCGAAACATTAAAGTAAACGGAATGGCGGCCCTTCGGAATGGCACACTGGAACCACTTTTTTGAGTAACGAGCCCCAGCACTGGATAACACACATGCAAAACCTAACATACCCCATCCTTGTCCTAAAGCAGAAGTAAGCGATCCGGTCGTTTCGGCTAATGCTGCGTTCCAGGCAGGCTTTAGAAACCGTAAATTACAGCTTCAAGTCACAACTTATGACTTTGTAGCGTTCCAGGCAACCCACTCGTGTTTTTCCGACCTGTTTTACCTGTGAAAGTGCACTATAACGGCCACTGTTAACTTCCAACCCGTGAACTCATACCAGATCGAACTGGTACGACTTCACAGGTCGGAAAAACACGAGTTACGGGCTGCCATGAACGCACCATAACAGTCCTCGTCCCGACGTCACCACATTCACGGCGTCCCTTGGCTGCACACACAGCCCTGCATGCCGTTCTCTCTCCTCATTGGATAAAAACTGTAGGATACGAGAAAAGTTTTCTCCTTGGCTCAGAGCAGAGCAGAGTGACTGACAGACCCGTGTTTCGGTCCAAACACTCTATGTAAGTGATTGCTGTTGGACGATATAACTATTTAAGACTTATATTAACACAAATATTCTGCTTACTTCTGCTTTAATAGGCTAGCTGTTTAATTTTAAATATATTAGTGCATGTACTGTGTGTGTATGTACTATTTCTCCAATAATATGGTACAGTATATGGTGTAAATACAAGCTCTTTAATGCATTATAAGTCATTAATTGCTGCTTCAACAAATACACAAGTATACCATCACCTGTTCAGTTATGTAAAGCTAATAACTTTAAAGCTGTGGTGTGTAACTTTGTCCATTAATTCTCTGTTCCATACAAGATATAACTTTGGGCACTTGCACCGGTAGGAGGGACAGAGGTGGGAAAGAGGAGTACTTGTGCTGGAGTGCACAGCGCACGAAACTTGGAAAGTGCGCCTTGTTTGAGAAACTAGAGCCCTGAAGCTTTAAATGCTAACTGGAATATATGAGATCAGGGCTCTGTTATAACTTACCTTATACAACAGTTAGTTCCGACCGGTCCCAACCGAGCAATTTGATTGGACAAGAGACGTTCCATGAGTGCTGATATACAGTATAACAGCACTGCGACTTTTTACGGACGTTATCACAGGAGCTAAGTCAGAGCCACGCTCCCCATACAGGAGCTGCCCCATCTCTCTGCTGCTACTACAGTTAGAAATGGACCTGAACATTAAAACCTGGACCTGACCTGGTCCGTCTAATTGGAGATAAATCTCTACTAAATCCGGCTGGAAAAAAATCGCCGCGGGGGCAACTACGTTTTGACGGCGATGTGTTTTGATATTAGCGTTAGCTGTTGTTAGCCACGTAGCTCAGCTACTTAGCTTCAACTGTGTTTATATTGATTACATAGCAGATAAACAAATGTAATACGGTATCGATAACGTCTCTGTATGTCTTCACGCTGGTCCTGTTGCTCCGGTGCTAATCAGACATGGGCTCAGAACCAGAACCAGCACTGGAAGCAGCTCGGTGGAAAAGCTTGTAGCTAGTAGCAAGCTAGTATGAAATGTTTATGTGTTGCCTGGCAACAGCCTTGTCTCCCTTCCAGTTGCGGAACTATTTCTGTTGGCGGAGCCAAATAAATGATTAAATAAACAAACAAATCATAATCTCTTGTAGTTTATTACTGTTCTAAAATGTGCTCGTAGCACTGTTGTATAAAAGCAATATCACACTCGAGGTCGTGCTGTTGTACTGTATATCAGCACGGTGTGATTATCTGCGGCCTCGTGCCTATGACCGAATCACAGCCCTGCTGATGTAGGCCTACAACAGCACTCCCTCTCGTGTGATATTGCTTAAATAATTGCCTTCTTTCTGGTACCCACCTTTCTTCAATCGTGAGGACTAATAGGTTAAGTTTAACCACATCCTGTCTACAAACAAAATATTCTATTTTCCATTTTGGGGTTTTTATGGACTATTTTATGTACCAGGTAGCCTACTCATAATAAAAAAATCCCTATATCAAAATCTTGGCTGTTCAAAAAGCTACAGAAGATGCTCCTTTTCCAGCTTCAGCTAGGTGGACAATGCATGCACTGAAGGTATCATGATTTCTAGAGATTGCACTAGAATCCCAAGCCAAATCTGAAACATTTATGGTTTTAATGCATCACTACCACTACTGCTCTGTAGGGGTGTAACGGTATATGTATTCATTCCGTGCCGTCACAGTACAGGGGTCACGGTTCGGTGCACACAGTCACACGACTAATACGTCTAAGGGAATTTTTTTTTTTAAAAAGAAAAAAAAGTTGAGTCCTCACTCCAATCTAGGTGGCGGTAAAGAGCCTCAAAGCTGCTAGCAACTGTCATAACAGACGAAGAAGAGATGAGAGTGCGAAGTTAGAGGAGAGCAGCCTGCCTCATTTATGTCACCCGTAGGGCTTCTCAATGAAACACGATGGCAACGGCATGACCATAGACTGTAAAGCAATGTCCGTCGCCGATGTTTCACGGATGCGCGGTGCGTCACTAAAAACGCATCAAACACATGTTCACCCCGATATGTCAATCACTGGTGCAAAGAAAAAGACAAGTTGTGTGCAACAACTTATCCCGCTGCTTTTAAGCTTCTTGACATGAAAACAGACGGTACCTGAAACATAACCAAAGCAACTGGCATCTGGCCTAAAATGACTGTGTAAACCAACATGATGTTAGTTTCTTGTTTTATTTTATAATAGTTGCCAGTTGTCAAGTGCAAGTTTTTTTCCTCTAGAATTAATGAATGGCATTATACGACTCCTAATGCACTTGTTTTATTTTATATTCTTTTTTTTTTTTTTTACTTTTATAACACATAATACATTCAATTAGTGTTGTCACGGTACCAAAATGTTTTTCGATACTTTTCGGTACTTTTCCAAACACAAAAAATGTCATTATTGACTTTATTTTAATAGAAAATCTTAGAACTATAACATATGTAGCCTTTAAGTAAATAATCAGTAAATCAATAAACAATCTGCTGCAGGATTAAAATTGAAATTTCCATCTATTCTAATCTGAACTCTAAGTTAAATCATTAGTGGTCTATTTAAAAATGAATATCAACTGCATTATTTGAGGTCTGAAAACACTCAAACACACACCTATTGTTTCCCATATGTAGACCTGATGTAGACCAATGTGTGGTGCAGCGTCACAGAATCAAGACCAAGCCACAAAATGACTGCTTTTTTTTTCCCATTAATCTCCGCGTAGCGCTCTATCACGAGAGAGAGAGAGAGAGCATGCATGTCTGATCCGCAGTAAAAACGAAACTTATCAACCAGCTGTGTTTGCATTAATTAACGAGTCTGTGGCGGCCCGTCTCTCTCACGCGCTGCGCACACACACACACAAAAACACAGGCACATGGACAGGTGGCACTGTAACGGTAATTTAAAAAAGCACCTTCGTTTGTGGCTCACTCGCTCGCTCGCCTCGGCTCAAATTACAATGCAACGACTTCACAGGGCGACGTCACCGCTGCCGACGGCGCAAAATGAAAGTACCGGTCCCATCTAAGCGCAGCATAGTACCTTTTTAAATGCCTCAGTACCCCGGTACCAATTTAGTACCGGTATACCGAACAATAGGGATGTGCACTGTTACCCGAGTACCCGGTTACCCGAGTAGGCAATCTGCTATCCGGTTATGAATTTATTATCCGGTTAACCTAGGTTTTAAAAAACGGCACGTTAGAGCGCAGTCTAGTGTCGGATCAAACTACATCATCATGCCATGGTTCGGCTTTTTGTAATGTTAAACAGTTTTGGATCAAGCAATGTGATTTTCTGCTGTGTAAAAGCGTTTTTGGATCAAGCCTCAGACTTTCAAACCTTTTACAATAATCTGTGGTGGTTCCCTCGGCGTAAACCGTCGGGAGGGAGACGACAGGTGTCATCAAGTCTGTTAGAAAATATGCTTTCAGTTTAAAAACATTCTGAAACCTTCCCAGTTATTTCCTGAAACGATGCGAGGCAGAGAGGACCAAAGGCACCAAAATGTAGTGTGGACTAATAAATAAGCACCGCTAATGATTTTTAAAAAAGAAAAAAAAGTTTTCTCCTCCGAGGCAGCCGCGGCATAAATGCGCTGCGCTCAGAGCGCATGCAGCGCATTTATTCCCCGGCATAAAGATGCACATATGCCCCATATGTGCATCTTAAACTCCAGTCTCTACTCTTATTATCCACCTGATATTATGTCTGACGACGCTGTGTGTCAGTAATGCGACTGTCTGACGGACAGAGCACATTTATGCCCCGGCTGCGCTCTGTCCGTCAGACATGACGTCATTTTATTTTTTATTACAGTATTCGGTTACCCGGGTACGACAAGGTTAGGATACTCGGTTAGAAAATTATTCAAAATGCCCATCCCTACCGAACAACCCTACATTCAATTAGTGTCTGTTGTTGGCTTTTGACACCACCTTTAGAGAAAATTGGAAAACGTAACAATGAGGTAGAGAAAGTTTTCACCCAGTTCCAAGTCATCAAAACATGTCCATCTCTTCATGTCAAATAATGTTTTCCATGTACACCTCTGCTGTTGGTAACAAAGAGAAAGGTCTACCATATGACCAGTGTCAGACAATAGACATAACTGCAAACACTGTTGAGTGATAAGAGATCTCACAGCTGCGACCTTGGCCTTGTCTTGCCTTGCTGCAGACAACAGCTGCAGCTCTTTATTCTCCCTCTTGAAATGTATTTCACACCCTATCACTTGACAGACTGTTGTTGAGGTTCAGAGCTCTGGATTTTTAACGTCCCACAAATCCTCCTGTGTGTTAGTCTACCTTATAGTATATATGTACATATATATATATATATATATATATATATATTTACATATATATATATATATATATATATATATATATATAAAATTTCAGAATGTACAGGCACAGTCTATGATAAATAAGTCTGCCCTGAAAGAAACACACATAAAGATAAATAACCATAGATCTGATATAAGTATTAGTATTCTAATAAGTGATTACTTTTCTGAGATATTAAATGTGAAGACAAAACATTTTAAGACATTTAAGTTATGTTTTTTTTTAAGTATAATAAACAAAACAACCAATTTAATATATTTAGGTAAGCAAAAAGCCACTCGGTTAATTTTATTTCCGACTTTATTTAAAATAGCTTACTGGCACATAATCAAATTACTTAAAGGACTGTAGCCTGCCCTTGTTCCCTCACTTCCTGCCTCCCCCTTTCTTTGTCATGGTCCAATCTGGCCTTGTTCACAAGGTGACAGCAACAAATAGCAGCACTAGGCTCTACCCAATTTGGAGAATGCTTTTTGTGACAGGCAACCTGGATGCCATTTCTCTGATATTCATCCCCATATTTGGTTGACTAACAACCTTTATTAATGGGGAGGGAGCGTGGTGTCAGCCACTGGATCCATCATTTCACTTGACAAAGGTTGACGGTCAACGGTAAGAAAAGCCCCGGTCGAGTCAGGAACAGATACATTGTACATTAGTGCATTCAATTTTGTATAGCATTTAAGATGTTAAAATTATTCTCAAGTAACCTAAACAGGGGTTAGTTGTAGGTAGTTAGTGATAGTTTAGTGAGAGGATTCATTGTGTTGCTGCATGTTGTTTTATTACTTTAATGATACAATAATATATTTGCTTTGCTTCTGTCTGCTTGATATAAATAGCACAGATCCCAGTTTCCTGTGAAGTCAAACGCAGCACCTCAGGTAAAATCCAAAGCTACAGAAAATTTTCTATTATGGAATAGAGCAATTTAAGATTCTTGCTTCTCTGTTTCATACATAGCGGGAACAATTTCAAAAAATTTGAAAAATCTGATCCCGCCATTTTGATATAGTTGTATATTCAAAGGCCTGGGTCAGCCAATTTCCCCTCATGTAAAAAAATCCTCTGTTTATAATTCTACTGCTGGACACATTCATTTAGGGTTAGTTATCTGTTATGTGCTTTCCAAGTTGATCATCTAATTTGTTTAATCATTTCTGAGTCACACGTGGATGGACTGAAAAATATGTTTTATTCTTGAAAGGTTAAAAAATGGGGGATGCTCAAATGGCAGAATTTGGGCCGGCTGCGCCTTTTCTTCGGAAGTCAGATATGGAGCGTCTAGAAGCCCAAACTCGTCCATTCGACATCAAGAGGGCGTGCTTTGTAACTGACCCTGAGGTTGAGTACGTCAAAGCTATCATCTCCACTCGAGATGGTGACAAAGTCACCGTTGAGACTGAATTTGGAAAGGTAGATAAAAATTAATCTTTGGATAAAAGCTGATGATCATAGTTCTAGAGAGAAAGGCAACTGGTTTGACTTTGATCTCCAACTGTAAAATGCATAATTGTCTTTTGTAGACTGTGACAGTAAAAGACTGTGATTGCCACCCTCAAAACCCGCCTAAGTTTGATAAAATTGAAGACATGGCAATGTTCACCTTCCTCCATGAGCCCGCTGTGCTGTTCAACCTCAAAGAGCGTTACGCAGCATGGATGATCTACGTAAGAAAGCCATTTACAGCATCTGTTAATAT
The DNA here is from genome assembly GCF_045865225.1 of Trachurus japonicus. NCBI lineage: Eukaryota > Metazoa > Chordata > Actinopteri > Carangiformes > Carangidae > Trachurus > Trachurus japonicus. The sequence continues at coordinate 21,759,661 of NC_140923.1, forward strand.
GCTTCCTGTATCCTTATTAAGAAGAAACGTATTATTTTAACTCTTCTCTTACTATGACAGACATACTCTGGGCTGTTCTGTGTGACTGTCAACCCCTACAAGTGGCTGCCAGTCTACAACCAAGAAGTGGTTGTTGCCTACAGAGGAAAGAAGAGGACTGAAGCTCCTCCTCATATCTTCTCTATCTCTGACAACGCCTATCAGTACATGTTGTCAGGTACTTAATCCTTTTATCCGGCTCATTATAAAATATATAATTCAGAAGCTACCGTATGCTAATTTTAATTGATATTAATTTTAATTCTCTTAATGACAGACAGAGAAAACCAGTCAGTCCTTATCACGTAAGTTACAGTCAACATCTCTTTAGTATTTAAAGGTCATGGGTTCTGGCATAACATTTTCTGTCTCCTCTACTCAGTGGAGAATCCGGTGCTGGAAAGACTGTCAACACCAAGCGTGTCATTCAGTACTTTGCCAGCATCGCAGCTGCTCCAACGAAAAAAGATGCAGCTGCTGAGAAAAAGGTTTGTATTATATACAGTATGTATTTCTTAATACTTACTTTTCCCAAATTAACAGGGAACCTGAAGTTTTGTCATTATTTAACAAAATCAGGGAACCCTGGAGGATCAAATCATCCAGTGTAACCCTGCTCTGGAGGCCTTTGGTAATGCCAAAACCATCAGGAATGACAACTCCTCTAGATTTGTGAGTGTCTGTGACTGGCCACTTCACTATCATTATTCTGACAGTTGATATTTCATACTAGAAATACAACTTCTTTTCCTTTTAGGGTAAATTTATCAGAATTCATTTTGACAACCGAGGAAAACTGGCCTCTGCTGACATTGAGACTTGTAAGTATAACTAAATCCACACATACCTTCATTTGCTAAAGGTCTTGTCCTTAATTAGGTTATGTACTATATCATGCCTCCAACAGATCTTCTGGAAAAATCTCGTGTGACCTACCAGCTCAAAGCTGAGAGGGACTATCACATTTTTTACCAGATCTTGTCTGAGAGAAAGCCTGAACTCCTGGGTAAGCATGTGATATATGTGTGACATATGGCTGGAACTGCACCAGTGCATGCATTGTATTGTGTGCATTGTATCATAAAAAAAACATGCTATTTTGCCAATTATCTTTTCAGAGATGTTACTCATCACCAACAACCCCTATGATTACGCCTTCATCTCCCAAGGAGAGACAACTGTAACTTCTATCGATGATCGTGACGAGCTGATAGCCACTGATGTGAGATACAAATGTTTAGCAAACCATCAATTTACCACAAAGTAAGAAAATACCCAAATTACAAATTGGTTTTCTATTAGGATGCGTTTGATGTGCTGGGCTTCACTCAAGAAGAGAAGAACAGCATTTACAAGCTGGTTGGTGCTGTCATGCATCAAGGCAACATGAAGTTTAAGCAGAAGCAGCGAGAGGAGCAGGCAGAGGCTGATGGCACTGAAGGTAAGAGAATCTGTTACGGGTATTACAAGGAGACAAGCACCAAAGAAGGCTATAACCTTGACTGAAACTGTAGTGGTCAATACTATTCTCTTTGGAAATTAATAGCCTTTTTGAGGGCTTTCCAATGCGAATTCAATAGGCAAACTGATTCACTAAAACTGCTCTCCAACGCACTCTTTCTATGTTAACTATTTGTCAAACCTTTAGAAACTCCTCCTAGAGAATGAATGAATTCTGAATGAAAAAGAAAGTTGGTATACTATACAGGACACAACATTGTCATAGAGCAAGCCTCTGACCTTGGTTATAAGGTCTTTCGAGCTTTTGCATTTGTTGTTATGAGACAAAAAATGTGAACAAATGAAGGATATTGTGTGGGCAGTTGGCACCATGTCATCTGGAATACCTGTGCTTTACATTAACACCAGGTAATGTCAAATTTAATGTCATTTTGAGGCTGCATTGACCAACCATGTGAATGGAAATATAAATCCCTGTAACTGTCAAATATATTTACGGTAGTTTCAAGGTATTTGCAAAGTGCCAAATATCTTAATTAACAGTATATCCGCTTTACAGTAAATGGAATCCTGTCACAGTAATGTATCTGCCAAAGAGTTTTTGTGTTGCAAATACTTGTGTTTTCTAGGAGACAGGATTATTCAGAGAGCTAGATGAGAGGGCTTGCTGCATGTATGTTACTTACATGTGTCCTAATTTTCTCAGATGTTGACAAAGTCGCATATCTTCAGGGCCTGAACTCTGCTGACCTCATCAAAGGTCTCTGTCACCCAAGAGTCAAAGTAGGAAATGAATGGGTCACCAAGGGACAAAGTGTTGATCAGGTAAAGAGTTCAATAAGACCTTATTAAAATATAGCTTGACTGAATAAATATTCAAAGTTTAGTTTCAAAGATAGTAATAATTTTCTTTCTCAGGTGTACTATGCTATTAGTGCACTGTCAAAGTCAGTGTATGAGAAGATGTTTCTGTGGATGGTGGTGAGAATTAACCAATCCCTGGACACCAAGCAGCCCCGCCAGTACTTCATTGGTGTGCTGGACATTGCTGGATTTGAGATCTTTGATGTGAGTTTAGTGTTATCGTAGTAGTAGGGGTAATGTAATGTTAATTTATTCAACATTTTTGTTTCATTGCATTGCCTGAGTTAATGGTAACTTGCTTTGTCATTACAGTTCAACACCTTTGAGCAGCTATGCATCAACTTCACCAATGAAAAACTGCAACAGTTTTTCAACCACCACATGTTTGTGCTGGAGCAGGAAGAGTACAAGAAAGAGGGCATTGAATGGGTCTTCATTGACTTTGGTATGGATTTGCAGGCCTGTATTGACCTGATTGAAAAGGTGAGATAATGGACTATTAGACAGACACAAAAAAAGTTAATATGTGGTCTTTTTCTAAATCTCTCATATTTTATCTCCTCAGCCCATGGGTATTATGTCCATCCTTGAAGAGGAGTGCATGTTCCCAAAAGCCTCTGATTCCACATTTAAAGCTAAGCTCTATGACAACCATCTGGGGAAATCCAACAACTTCCAGAAGCCCAGGATTGTCAAAGGGAAACCAGAGGCTCATTTCTCTCTGGTTCACTATGCCGGAACTGTTGATTATAATATCAACAACTGGCTGGTGAAGAACAAGGATCCACTGAATGAGACGGTGGTTGGATTGTACCAGAAGTCTAACCTCAAGCTTCTCTCTGTCCTCTTTGCAAATTATGCTGGAGCTGAATCAGGTATGGTGACACTAACTAATCAGCCCAGTCTCACAAAGTGGCATATGAATAACACACCTTTGTCCTTAACTTATTTTGTGGTAGCACAGCACATCCTTTTATTTTTGTGTGCCATTCAATGGTACATAATGTCTCAACCACTTTTTGTCTAAGAAGAACCTGATCTTTATTTAACTAATCAAAATGTAATTATACTTAAGCTATGGCCTATGTTATGCATAGCTGGGAATGTGCCACTTTGAGTGTAAGGTGGGTGTAGGCTTGCCATGCTGTACATTGGCAGAGTTACAGCTCCACACATGCCCCACCTCTTTGCCCATTTTTGGATTAGCCGGGTGTTAGGTGGAGTCAGACACTGTCAAAATAACATCAGAGTCTCTGAGAATCTATACAGTCTATGGTTGAGTGACAAATAAGATTATGCTGCAATACATAACACACAAAAAGTGTACAATGTATAGACATGATGTATGAAATGTACTAACATTATGATTATCATCTTCATATAAACTGAATTAAGCCTGGTTTATGCTTCTGCGTCGCGGCGACGGCGGACCTACGGCGTAGACCCGACGCCGTCGTTGAGCATTCGAAGTTCTGCGTCGAGGGAACGCGTTAATTCCGGTCACAGTAAACAGTGGCAACTGAAAAACAAACGCTTTTATTGCAAATGTTGAAGCGCAGGTGATGGAGAAGACGTTTGCAGAGGTGGTCTGACCAGTCGAGGCTGAACGGGTGAATTACCACACTGACATTCTGAGCGGACCAACCACAGTCCTTGTGGTTCGCGTCGCGATGCGTCGACGTGACGCGTAGTCAGGATTTTTTGGAGGTGCACGTCAGGCTACGGCGTAGGGTCCGCGTAGTCGACGCAGAAGCATAAATCAGGCTTTAGTGTTTGATTGTTTTTTTTATTTAGCTCAGGAAGGAGGAGGAGGAGGCAAGGCCAAAGGTAGCAAGAAGAAAGGATCTTCCTTCCAAACTGTATCAGCTTTGCACAGGGTAAGATACTTGCATACATTTTTTTTCATTCATATGTCCAAATATTGTTCCAGGTCTAATTTACATGGAACATGATTATGCACCTATTTTGTGTAAAATTAAAAAGTCTAGAGGAAAGATGGATCTACAATTTCCCTGGGCTATTCAAAATTATGCGTTTCAAAACCTGCAGGAAAACCTGAACAAGCTGATGACCAATTTGAGGTCTACTCACCCTCACTTTGTGCGCTGCCTCATCCCCAATGAGACCAAGACTCCTGGGGCCATGGAGAATCCTCTGGTGATGCACCAGCTGCGCTGTAACGGTGTGCTGGAAGGCATCAGGATCTGCAGAAAGGGCTTCCCCAACAGGATCCTATACGGAGATTTCAAACAGAGGTTTGCATATGTTGAACAAACAACATTTATGATTATCAAGCAAATCAATGATAGTCTTTTAAAAAATGCTGACAAGACACTACACTACATGTAAAATTTGTGTTTTGTGTCAAAGATATCGTATTTTGAACCCTAATGCCATTCCTGAGGGGCAGTTCATTGACAACAAGAAGGCTGCAGAGAAACTCTTGGGTTCTCTGGACATCGACCATGAACAGTACAAACTGGGACACACCAAGGTCTGTCTTTATTCAGAAGTGCATTTTGCATAATACATATGATTAATAATAATCTAGAGGGATAGATAAATAATCATTGATTTGTTTATTGTCAGTAGTTAAATCAAAGACATGTGAAGCAGATTCTACTTTTATTAAAAAGGTGTTCTTCAAAGCCGGACTGCTGGGTCAGCTAGAGGAGATGCGAGATGATCGACTAGCACTTATTATCACTGGCATTCAATCCCGGTCACGAGGCCTGTTGGCAAGAATTGAATTCCAAAAGATTGTTGAACGCAGGTAACTTCGTACAGTATATCCAAACTTTGTCAAAATCAAATTAATTTGTACACTGTATACACTGCTTCTGACATACAAACCAAGCAAGTAAAACTTCTGCAAAAAGAGTGTGTAAATTGAGAAGAACATTTGCACAATCGGGGTAAACCTAGAAAATACAACAGACAATAACAATCCATTATCCACAGGGATGCTCTACTTGTCATCCAGTGGAACGTCCGTGCTTTCATGGGGGTCAAGAATTGGCCCTGGATGAAGATGTACTTCAAGATTAAACCTCTGCTGAGGTCAGCAGAGACTGAGAAGGAGATGGCCAACATGAAGGATGAATTCTTGAAGCTGAAAGAGGCTTATGCAAAATCAGAAGCCCGCAGGAAGGAACTTGAAGAAAAAATGGTCTCTCTTCTCCAAGAGAAGAATGACCTGCAGCTCCAAGTGCAAACTGTATGTAAACCTGTTAGAATTACAAATTACCTTACAGGGCCAGAGGCCTTGCACAATTTAATACTGTGCCTTTTCAACAACAACAGGAACAAGATAATCTGGGTGATGCTGAAGAAAGATGTGAAGGGTTGATCAAGAACAAGATTCAGCAGGAGGCAAAACTTAAAGAGCTGACAGAAAGACTGGAGGATGAGGAGGAGATGAATGCTGAGCTGACAGCTAAGAAGAGGAAGCTGGAGGACGAGTGCTCTGAGTTAAAGAAGGACATCGATGACTTAGAGTTAACTCTGGCCAAAGTGGAGAAAGAGAAGCATGCCACTGAGAACAAGGTATTATAAACACTAATGTCAATAAAAAATCCTGATCATCAAAGTCCTTGATGAAAATGTTTCCTGGCAATAGGTAAAGAACCTGACTGAAGAAATGGCTGCTCTGGATGAAATCATTGCCAAGTTGACCAAGGAAAAGAAAGCCTTACAGGAAGCTCATCAACAAACACTGGATGACCTGCAGAGTGAAGAAGACAAAGTCAACACACTCACCAAGGCTAAGACCAAGCTGGAGCAGCAAGTGGATGATGTAAGAATTTACACAAGCAGGTGTCTATTTTACATTTTTAAAATGACAAATGACAATTGAAAAGGAATAACTATTCATTGCCATCCACAGCTTGAAGGATCCCTGGAGCAAGAGAAGAAAGTTCGTATGGATCTTGAGAGAGCAAAACGGAAGCTTGAGGGAGACCTTAAGTTGGCTCAAGAGAGCATCATGGACCTGGAAAATGACAAGCAGCAACTCGAAGAGAGGCTGAAAAAGTAAAAAAAACTTTAAAAGATACAAATACATTTTAAACCATGTATGAGCTGTTATGTTCAATTCTTTTCATCCACAGGAAAGATTTTGAAATCAGTCAACTCAATGGGAAAATAGAAGATGAACAAGCAATGTGTGCCCAGCTCCAGAAAAAACTGAAGGAGTTGCAGGTAATATTTCAAAAATTGTAAAGTAAACTGAGCAGGCTACAACCTGGAAAAAAATGTCATGACCACAATGACTACAATGAAATTGAAAAAGGAATGACTGATTTTGGTCTAGGCCCGCATTGAAGAGTTGGAAGAAGAGCTTGAGGCAGAGCGAGCTGCCCGAGCCAAGGTGGAGAAGCAAAGAGCAGACTTGTCCAGAGAGCTGGAGGAGATCAGTGAGAGGCTGGAGGAGGCTGGTGGAGCAACAGCTTCCCAAATTGAGATGAACAAGAAGAGGGAGGCTGAGTTCCAGAAACTCCGCAGAGACCTTGAAGAGGCCACTCTGCAGCATGAAGCCACCGCTGCCACACTCAGGAAGAAACAGGCAGACAGTGTGGCTGACCTGGGGGAGCAGATTGACAACCTGCAGAGAGTCAAGCAGAAACTGGAGAAGGAGAAGAGTGAGCTCAGACTGGAACTGGATGATGTGGTCTCAAATATGGAGCAGATTGTAAAGGCCAAGGTAAATTACATTTTAGGTTTTAAGATGTGAAAACTATCATGGTAAAATGTGTTGACATTTTATCCCCCCCATGAATTCCTCTCAAGCACTACTAAATGTACAAGATTTACTGCTTTTTCTTTTCAGAATAATTTGGAAAAAATGTGCCGGTCTCTGGAGGACCAGATGAATGAATACAAGACCAAGTCAGATGAGGGACAACGAACCATCAATGATTTCACCATGCAGAAAGCAAAGCTTCAAACTGAGAATGGTTTGTGGAAGATCTATTTGATTTGATTTTGATTTGATGGATATTACAAAGTGCTCATTATATTTATCAATCAAACTTAGGTGAGCTTTCGAGGCAGCTTGAGGAAAAAGACTCCTTGGTGTCTCAACTTACAAGAGGAAAACAGTCCTACACTCAGCAAATTGAAGATCTCAAAAGACAGCTGGAGGAGGAAATCAAGGTGGAGAACATGAAAACTGGACATCATTTTGTACAGACTTAATATTAATACAGGAGAAACATTAAACTATGTTTTTGATTTAGGCCAAGAATGCATTAGCCCATGCAGTGCAGTCTTCTCGTCATGACTGTGACCTGCTCAGGGAGCAGTTTGAGGAGGAGCAGGAGGCCAAGGCTGAACTGCAGCGTGGCATGTCTAAGGCCAACTCTGAGGTGGCTCAGTGGAGAACAAAGTACGAAACTGATGCCATCCAGAGGACTGAAGAACTAGAGGAGGCCAAGTGAGTAAAACATAACCTTTTCTTGAATAATGTGGAATACTTTCAAAAGCAATTAAAAGCTAAATAAATTCAAATACAATTTAGGAAAAAGCTGGCTCAGCGTCTGCAGGATGCTGAGGAGGCTGTTGAAGCAGTGAATGCTAAATGCTCTTCTCTGGAGAAGACCAAACACAGACTGCAGAATGAGATTGAAGATCTCATGGTTGATGTGGAAAGGTCAAATGCTGCTGCTGCTGCTCTGGACAAGAAGCAAAGAAACTTTGATAAGGTACAATTAAAAAAAAAAAAATTATTTTCCATGAACAATCTAAGAGTAATGACATATAAGCACAAATGTGTCAGGTCTTAGCTGGTCTTTCTGTTCAATGCAGGTTTTGTCTGAGTGGAAACAGAAGTATGAGGAGTCTCAAACAGAACTGGAGAGTTCTCAGAAGGAGGCCAGGTCTCTGAGCACGGAACTCTTTAAACTGAAGAACTCCTATGAAGAATCTCTTGAACATCTGGAGACCATGAAGAGAGAGAATAAGAATCTGCAGGGTAAGGGTAACACCAAATCCCTATTAAAGGGACAATGAGGAGTTTTCGAAAGCAAAGTGTTTTCACAATACATTTCCCATGAGCCTCCGCATGCACGGTAAAATTCTTGGACTGGCACAAGACGGACGAAAGCGAAAACATTTGCCAAGAATGTTTTCATTCATCAAGAATCAAAGTCAGAGGTTCCAAGACGATCAGATACCATCGTAGTTCCGACCATAAAAGGCGATCCGGCGGCGTTATTCCCATGACGAAACCTTAAGTAGGAAATGCTGGGCGAGCAAACCACTAAATAATAATAACAAAATAACGATAAAGACAGAACGATATATTTATCGAAAATGGACCCATTATCAAATCGGGTAACATAGATTCAACCACATTAATATGAGACTTTTTTTTAGAAACAAATACAAACTCCTCGTAGTCCCTTTAAAGGATTTGATCTGATAACCCAACCATTGACAATGTTGCATTTGGTTTCTCAGAGGAAATATCTGACCTCACTGAACAAATTGGTGAGGGTGGAAAGAGTATTCATGAGCTTGAGAAGATTCGAAAACAGTTGGAGCAAGAGAAGTCAGAGATACAAACAGCTCTGGAGGAAGCTGAGGTATGTTGTGTCTTGGAAAAAACTTAAGCACCTTAAATTGTCTGCAGCAGGTACAACCCTTCAAACAAAATGTCTTTTTCTGTCTAGGCCACCCTGGAGCATGAGGAAGGGAAGATCCTCAGAGTTCAGCTTGAATTCAATCAGGTCAAAGCTGACATTGAGCGCAAGCTGGCTGAGAAGGATGAAGAGATGGAGCAAGCAAAGAGAAACCAACAGAGAGTTGTGGACACTCTTCAGAGCTCCCTTGAGGCCGAGACTCGCAGCAGGAATGAGGCCATGCGCCTGAAGAAAAAAATGGAGGGAGACCTCAATGAGATGGAGATCCAACTCAGCCAGGCCAATAGGCAGGCATCTGAGGCCCAGAAACAACTCAAATCTGTTCATGTGCATCTCAAAGTAAGACAGCAAATATAAATATGGTCCTATTGCTTTTACAAACATTACTTACACTGAGGTTTTCCCCCCATCTTAAAGGAGGCTCAGCTTCAGCTTGATGAATCTATAAGAGCCCATGATGACATGAAGGAAAACATTGCCATTGTTGAGAGACGCAACAACCTGCTTCAGTCTGAGCTGGAGGAACTGAGGGCTGCTCTGGAGCAAACTGAGAGAAGCCGCAAACTTGCTGAGCAAGAGCTGCTGGATGTTAGTGAGAGGGTGCAGCTACTGCACTCACAGGTAAGATGTAGTCATTTCACCTCAAAAGTCAAGTCAAAATCATTTATTAGTCTCCCGTAGGAGAAATTTCTCTCGGACAGAGAGCAGTGCTGCGTCACAACAAAGACAAAAACAGTACAAGGGAAAAGCAGCAGGGAAGCACTAAAAACATACAATAAAATCATTCAAGTGCAATATGCCTCGCAATATACCTGACACAATTCTTCCTGCTTATTGTCAACTTACTGAGAAAGCCTGTCATTAAATGTTGCCTTCAACCAGAACACCAGTCTGCTGAATCAAAAGAAGAAGCTGGAGGGTGACACATGCCAGCTTCAGACAGAAGTAGAAGATGCAGTGCAGGAGTCCAGAAATGCAGAGGAAAAGGCCAAGAAGGCCATCACTGATGCTGCCATGATGGCAGAGGAGCTGAAGAAAGAGCAGGACACCAGCGCTCACCTGGAGCGTATGAAGAAGAACATGGAACAAACCATCAAAGACCTGCAGCACCGTCTGGATGAAGCTGAGCAGATTGCCATGAAGGGAGGCAAGAAGCAGGTGCAGAAGCTTGAGGCCAGGGTGAGTGGTTGAAATATTTGGCAAATGGCATTATTTACGTACACAAAACAAATATCTGCTCTTTGAAATGCACAGGGTTATTGGCTGACATTTGCTGTGGCTCCATCCTGCAGGTCAGGGAACTTGAAAGTGAGGTGGAAAGTGAGCAGAGAAAAGCTGGTGATGCTGTAAAGGGAGTAAGGAAGTATGAAAGACGTATAAAGGAGCTCACTTATCAGGTAACAACTGATCTAAAGAAAAATGTAAATATGACATGAAAATTATATTCAGAAATACATTTTCATTTTATGTTATTTTCATATTTCCAATTTAGACTGAAGAAGACCGTAAAAATCTAGCACGTCTTCAAGATCTGGTGGACAAGCTGCAGCTGAAAGTCAAGTCCTACAAGAGGACTTCAGAGGAGGCTGTAAGTACTATAAATTGCCAAAGTTGCACATGACCACTGAAAAGTAATGACTGTTTGGGTAGATTACTGTAATACATACGGTAACTACTACGTCTACAATCTTCAGCATGAACTTGAAGATCTTAAATTAACAAATTTGTTTATGTAACCTAATTTATCTTCAACAGGAGGAACAGGCTAATACACATCTTGGCAAGTTCCGCAAGCTGCAGCATGAGCTGGACGAGGCTGAAGAGAGAGCTGACATCGCTGAGTCTCAGGTCAACAAGTTGCGCGCCAAGAGCCGTGATGTGGGCACCAAGGTTGGTACACACATAGTGTACATGTGTTTAAAAATATTTGCAAAACCCCTTCTACCAGCCATGTTGGCTGTAATAACACCCCATAACAGGCCGGTCTGTATCCAGATGGCAAAGGTTAAAATGACACTACTGACAACTCACTATTTGTTGTATTTTCTTTCTTTCTTTTCAGAAAGGACATGATGAAGAGTGAAGTTCCCTCAGAAGTTATGGTCTTTGAGGCACTTTCTGCTTGTGGTGCCTCCCTAAGCATGTTGTTTGTTCAGTAGAAAAAATTAAATTTACGTTTGAAACTTTCATTTCATTTGAAAACTTTCATTTCATTTGAAAACGTGAAAAGTGATTCATACAGTATTACAGTGTTAAATAGTGTTGTTGAAGACAATGTCATACCATGCTCACTCAGGTTGAGTCCTACTTTATGCATTGTTCTTTGTGGCTCCCTTTTAGTTGAACATAGAAAAACTCATTTTTTTCCAACAATACATGTTATAATTTGCTTAGTGCACCTGATATGTTTCCTCCTCACTCACTCACATTTGACGTTGCATGGGCTATTTAGACACATGATCAGCAGAGGGCGGTCACACATCATATTTCAGTGTGCTTAGAAAGGTATAGAGGTGTGACAACTCAAAGGACAAAACGGAAGAATCAGTATGCAAATGACGTGAATAATCTGCTATACAGTTGAGTTGTATTTGGAGAATCCATGGAACACTTAAGTTCTGAAAGCATGTAGCCCAATGCCTTATGAAAAGAAACTTCATATCTGTCACCTGACGGCATTTGGTAAGAAGTTTAAAGTTTAGTTAACTAAAGTTTAGTTTAAAGGACAACAATTAACCTGTAACAGCTGACAAACACTTGTCACTTGACAACTGGTAAATAATTAACTCAGTAAAGAGTGAATGATTTAATATTTTCTCAGGACTGAAAGATGAAAGAGAACTTAGTTACCTGACAACTGATAATGTTACTGAAATTGACAAAAAAAAACTAAGTACTGTAAGCCACATCCCTGATAAAACATCTACTCTCAGTAATAAACTGTTTCACCAACCAAGAAACTGCAGCCATATTTGGGAAAAAAATTGACAAATTTCTGGAACAAATTGCACTTTGAGTTTGTACAGCAACACCACAGCTAAAATAACTGAATACATCTGGACATAATAAAACAAGTACTTGAAATTTAGCAACCTCATTGCATCTACCTGTATACAATATGCTTTTATGTACAGTATATAAATTGGACTTCATTGTATGATGGACCAACTTCGTTACTTATTACACCAGATAACACCAGATAATATGGACTTTGTGAATTAAAAAAGTGACTCCCCCACCCCAATCATTTCAAACAACAGAATTCCATCAATTACAACAGTATTATGGGAAACAAACAAACAAAAAACCTTTTCAAGTGTTGCACAAAGAACATATTAAAATATTCAAATGGTCAACTAACCTTTCTCTTAGTTGTCCTCATTATTGCCTCCTTAGAAGACAAGCAAGGCTCAGGATAGGAGGGGTGGAATGGTTCACAAAATCCACGGTTCGGTTTGGTTCACGGTTTTGTGGTCACGGTTTTCGGTCCGGTTCGGTATACGTTGATCGCTGGGAAAATCAAATCAGTCCTGTATTCAGGTTAGATCTGAAAGAATGAGGCAGTATGACATATGATACATCAGTGTGACAGTCTTAGGTTAAAAGTGGGTGAGATTCTGGCTGCAAGAAAGGAGACAATGTTAGTTCCAACATGCTTTTAATTTATTGGGCAAAGAAAGTCATTAGTTATTCACTGAAATATATTTTCATCAATTGTGGTTATAACAAAAAATATATCTAATGAAATATAAAAGTAAAAATGTCTCTTACAGCTCTGACCCTTGAATTAGTGCATACAAAATAATTTAACTTTAGCGTACTACTTTTACAACCACAGTATTTACCAACAACATAAAGTGAAGCATAGGCTCCGTAGGCGTCAGAGGTATAGGTGTCCTGCCAAACTATTATTATTGTGGTGTGTGGTGTGTGTGGTGCACCTCTCCTCTCTGTCAGTCAGCCTCTCCTCCTCCTCCTGCTGCTGCACAGGTCGCACTGGAGCGGTAATAAATGCTAAATGCGCTAAATCGCTAATTGGTCGCGGTCGCGATCAACACACACATGGTCCCATACAGCAGACCAATACAACGCTGCTGGTGCATCTTCTAGCTCCGACTCTTTCACTCGCCATGCCCACAAACAGACAGGAGTCCACACAGAGGGCCATTGTCTGAATGAGTGAGGACAAGAAGAGGCGGAAAACCAATCAACCCCTGTAAGCCACCACCAGAATTCAACACCCCCTTAGAAGTGACCTTTCAAAGCAAATACTAACAATAGCTTTGCTGGCTCCTCTTACAAACTTAAGGGAGGCAAGGTGCCTCACACCTTCCCTTGCATATTGATGTGATCATAAAAGTCAAAGACACAAGGACTGTAAACAGCTGGGAATGAGAGTGGGTGACGAGTGCTCTCCTAGAGCCTGGAATAGACCAAGGGATAAGTAAAGGAGATGTGAATTCTAGTGAGGAGGCAAGTAGGGACAAGGTCTGTTTGGATGTGACGTGATTGAGAGAAGACAGCTTGGGCCAGGGTTGGATTACTAGCCACGTGTGTTGTAAGAACACACCTTCACTATACTTGGGTCGAAGTTCATGTCAGGTGAATCAAATCATAGACAAATACTGATTGACAGATGGATAGATAATTAGATAGAATCCTGAGGGAAATTTAGAAGTAGATACCATCGCCATAACCCTCATCATCATATCATATAACTTTTCAGGGTCAAATATATGGTATGTACAATACATGCAATGTTTTTTTCCATTCACACAGAGCTAATTCTTTCGGCAATGTATTATATAATTACACTCCATATGGTGCATACAGTACATCACGGGTTTCTCATGGGCTTATCACCTGTTGCCGCTGGTCAAAGAAAGAACAAAAACCTGTCCTGACCACTTGCGTTACAAGCTGTCCTTTGAACCAGCAAGCCCCAAAGGTACCCAACAGGAATTTCACAAGTTATCTTTGTCCTCAAGGATAAAGGCAAGAAAACAATGTCATGTCAACAGGAGCAGGATGAGGGCACTTGCAGCAGGCATCTTCTGGGTAGTCTGGAGTATAGGTCACAACAACATGAATCTGCTTCAGTGCCCTAATATATGCCCCGTGTGTATTTTACTCTCTGAAAAAGGGAGGAATTGTATTTTTAATCCCTCAAGGAGAGAAGATAATACCATACAAAATAAAAATAAAAAGCCATTTCCATGAAATAAGTCAAACACAACACACACTACTTATACTTATAAGATTACAGTGGGAGCCACATAGAAGTTCCCCTGCCATGCGGCTGCCATGCTGCTGCCATGCTGTTCCCATGAGAGTTCCAGCAGAGCTCCAGCAAAGTCCCAGCAGCTGGAGTGACCCCCTCCTTTTCCTGCGTGTGACTAGTTTTTACTGGAACTCCACCCATTCAGTGAAATACATGACATGACCAGGAGATGGCGCTTCTCTCACAGAACAGTACATATCGCCAGAGGCGGCATTTAAAGTGCCGCCACTGGTGGTGAGTGGAAATTCACATAATTCATAGAACCACGAGTACATGTTTGATTTAAGAAGTGAAATTATAACAGACCTAGCTACTGGAGATGCGCTGGCCACTGTTTTATCTGGAAACAAATTGTTGTAGCTAATAATACCTACTGTCAATTTTTTTATCACAATTTATTTACTGTGAATCTAGCTGGACCAGACTCTCTCCTAAGCAACACACTCCAAACCCCTGAACATTCACACCTGCTCCAGAGCATTACCATCTCCAAGCATCCCCCAATGCTTTGACTATGAATTGATTAGAAAATGAGCAGGTATTTCCTTAGAAGGTCCTGCTTTAAACATTTTTATTTTCATGATTATCTTACATTATTATCTATCTTACAAAAAATGTTGTAATTTTGCAACAGTGCTTCATGGCAGAGGTTAGGAAAGGCACATGTGGCAAGGTGAAGAGGGTCCAGGGCGGGCTTCGAACCCCAGACTCTCGGGTAACAGTCATGTGCGCAAACCATTCGGCCAAAGGGACATCCCCTTGGCCAAGTAGCCAGGGCGCATGATCAATAGGAGGCATAGCGACAGGACCCTCAACTGTCACACACACACACACACACGCACACACACAAGTCAAACAGGATTAACTCTGTACTTCCTCTGGATTAAATTTATTAATTAAATGTATTGATTTTTCACTATAATTTACTAGTTATAGCACTAGCCTATACTGTCAATCCCCCTATAAACCCCATTCCGATTTGATATCACAATTTCACAAAGTTGAAGACACCTGCTGCACCTAGTCTAATCTTTGTATGACTGAATTATTCTGCATAAGACCCTGACTAATACTCATAGTAATGCTGCATTAGCATCAAAACAAAGTAGGCTAAATAAAAAATGATCATACATACGTCGTCTAAGAAAAAAAGTGGAAAAGTCAGGGGCCCACTTTAGTATTCTTTCAGGGGTCCCAGAATTCCTAGCAACGGCCCTGATTGGTAACACTTTATTTTAAGGGATCCTTGTTCCTGTGTATCTACCTAATTAATTACAGTGTAATTACCCATGTAACCGTATGTAATAACATGTACTTACATTGTAAATACATAGTGTATTTTCGTGTACTTACAGGTCCTTGTTACACTTGTAATAAGAAATGCTTGTGCAAAGAGAGAGGACAACAAGCATTTCTTATTACAAGTGTAACAAGGAGCTGTAAGTACACCAAAATACACTATGTATTTACAATGTAAGTACATGTTATTACATACGGTTACATAGGTAATTACACTGTAATTAATTAGGTAGATACACAGGAACAAGGACCCCTTAAAATAAAGTGTTACCTGACTAACTTGCTTATTTCACTCAGTGGACCGGCGGATCAGCTGGTGTGCAGTGCGCGCTGTATAGCCTACTGTATGATCTCTCTCTCTCTCTCTCCATCGCGCTGTACGTCTTCACAAGACACAGGTCGACGTGTGTGGGGTGAGATGGAAATAAGAGCAGAGCGCACCTTCGCTCTCATGTTGAGTTCCATATTAAGACAGGTGCGTCAGTGCCAGTAGATCGCGCGTCAGGCATTTGGCTCTCCTAATGGGAATGGCTGGTTTGACGTGACTTTATCATTAAAAGTGAAAAGAGAGAGAGAGAGCTGTCAACCACTCGACGCGTCAGGTCAGCATAGCGCAGGGGGAGGGATTTTAGTATTCTGTGGTGAAAAATAGACTCATTCATGAAATTTTATTGAGAATTTTACAGAGGTGCACAGCGCATGTTTACGGTGTCCGGCGACTCTGACCCCTACACCGCAGCAGCCAGCAACAGACTTTTCCAAAATAAAAGCATGTGAGCAACATGCATTAATGCGCGATAAAATAAATGTTGGCGTTAATAGTTTAATGAGTTGCCATAACGCAACTTGCACAGCCCTAACAAATACACAAATGTAGCCCGTGGTTCTGAGACGTGACACGCTGTGGTCACTAGAAATTTATTTATTTATTTGCGGGGAGTGAATGAGCAAGCCAGAGATGCACAGCAGATTTCATGGTTGCCGACTGGCAAAAACTGAAAGAGGGGCTTGTAAATAACTGTTTATGTTACAGGTTTCACACAAACAAACAAAAAACATCCAGTAGCCTATGTTAAGTCTCAGCTGTGCCATGGCGAGGGTGCACGACGCACAATCATGTGGTTTTAATTTATGAACCTCATAATTATTTCTCTTTCCTCTTGTTTGAATATAAGGCCGGTCACTTAGGACACTTTCATTTTACACATACAGTCTCATGCGTGTATATTCACGGACACGTTGGCATGTTGTTTATTTATTGGTTAGGGTTTATTTGCGCACCGTATGCTTCAGTGTTACCATTAAAACCACCACAAGGCAAACATTTACTAGAATGCAAATTCTGTAGACAGGTAAACTGCGAGTGATATACATTTTTATTTGTGCTCTGTCGGTGTTTATTTATCTTTGAAGCTACTTATAGATCGCCTGTTTTGGAGGCAATTATAGCAATTCATCTGAGGGAAAAAAGAAAGGAGGAGGAAAAGTGATTGACAGATTAACTCGGGTCAAAATCACTGCTCCTCCCCGTGGACAAATGAGACACTGCAGCTGATTTTCACACGGGCTGCAGAGGGGCGTTAACAGTCGTGGCTGCGTTCGCTACGTCATCGCGGGGGATTAAATTATCGCCACGGGCCAAGCGGGAGCCCGTCACGGACCCGCCACGGACCCATCACGGTCCCGCAGAGGTCCCACTAGGGACCAGGGGGAACTTCTAGGTGGCTACATCTGTATGTTCAATTATTTTTATCCACAGGAAAGATTTTGAAATCAGTCAACTCAATGGGAAAGATGAACAAGCAATGTGTGCCCAGCTCCAGAAAAAACTGAAGGAGTTGCAGGTAATATTTCAAAATTTGTAAAGTAAACTGAGCAGGCTACAACCTGCAAAAAAATGTTGTGACCACAATGACTATAATGAAATTGAAAAGGGAATGGCTTTCATTTTGGTCTAGGCCCGCATTGAAGAGCTGGAAGAAGAGCTTGAGGCAGAGCGAGCTGCCCGAGCCAAGGTGGAGAAGCAAAGGGCAGACTTGTCCAGGGAGCTGGAGGAGATCAGTGAGAGGCTGAAGGAGGCTGGTGGAGCAACAGCTGCCCAAATCGAGATGAACAAGAAGAGGGAGGCTGAGTTCCAGAAACTCCGCAGAGACCTTGAAGAGGCCACTCTGCAGCATGAAGCCACCGCTGCCACACTCAGGAAGAAACAGGCCGACAGTGTGGCTGACCTGGGGGAGCAGATTGACAACCTGCAGAGAGTCAAGCAGAAACTGGAGAAGGAGAAGAGTGAGCTCAGACTGGAACTGGATGATGTGGTCTCAAATATGGAGCAGATTGTAAAGGCTAAGGTAAATAACATTTTAGCTTTTAAGTTGTGAAAACTATCATTGTAAAATGTTTTTTTTTGTGATCAAGTTTTTATTATTTCATCCCCCCCACCCTTTTTACAATATGCCCACATTAAATCAAATTCACAGCTACATAATTACATACACCACCTTAAACCATACATATACCACCGTACATCGTACATATACCACCATACATCGTATATAAAATGTGTACGTCATAACCATGTGAGCTATTGTCCCACCCTTATCCCACCCATACCACCCCTACCCCTCTGGCTTATTTCCCTCCCCTCCCCTTCCCCTTGCTGGATTTAGTCTCTGAACATAAAGGGGGAAGTACATCACATACAGTTCAATTAATTAACACAGGAGTGTCAAGTCCCCTTGTCCCTCTCATCTTCTACTAACAAATGTCCAAGGAGTACACCAGTAATAATGGAAATAAATAAATAAGTAAGAATAAAAAATAATAAAAATAAAAGTAATAATGACCATCCCGAGACAAGGGTGATCTAGTTCACACTGCCAATGATATCCCCCAAATATTCAACATACATACCAAACATACCATACAGGTACCCCCCAACTCACAAATCCCTATGCACAAATTTACCCAGACATCTTCATACACTCATACATGGAGGACTAAGCCCTATCAACTAACCAGTTTCATCTATGTAACTTAAGTCTAATCTTCTCCAATGCCTTAGACAGGACCTCGATGCTCATCATTGTAAAATGTGTTGATATTTTATCCCCCCATGAATTCCTCTCAAGCACTGCTAAATGTATAAGATTTACTGCTTTTTCTTTTCAGAATAATTTGGAAAAAATGTGCCGGTCTCTGGAGGACCAGATGAATGAATACAAGACCAAGTCAGATGAGGGACAACGGACCATCAATGATTTCACCATGCAGAAAGCAAAGCTTCAAACTGAGAATGGTTTGTGGAAGATCTATTTGATTTGATTTTGATTTGATGGATATTACAAAGTGCTCATTATATTTATCAATCAAACTTAGGTGAGCTTTCGAGGCAGCTTGAGGAAAAAGACTCCTTGGTATCTCAACTTACCAGAGGAAAACAGTCCTACACTCAGCAAATTGAAGATCTCAAAAGACAGCTGGAGGAGGAAGTCAAGGCAGAGAAAATGACAACAGGACCTCATTTGGTATAGACTAGATATTCATACAGCAGAAACATTAAACTATGATTTTGATTTAGGCCAAGAATGCATTAGCCCATGCAGTGCAGTCTTCTCGTCATGACTGTGACCTGCTCAGGGAGCAGTTTGAGGAGGAGCAGGAGGCCAAGGCTGAACTGCAGCGTGGCATGTCTAAGGCCAACTCTGAGGTGGCTCAGTGGAGAACAAAGTACGAAACTGATGCCATCCAGAGGACTGAGGAACTAGAGGAGGCCAAGTGAGTAAAACATGACTTTTTCTTGAATAATGTGGAATTACTTTTAAAAGCAAATAAAACCTAAATCAATTCAATTACAATCTAGGAAAAAGCTGGCTCAGCGTCTGCAGGATGCTGAGGAGGCTGTTGAAGCAGTGAATGCTAAATGCTCTTCTCTGGAGAAGACCAAACACAGACTGCAGAATGAGATTGAAGATCTCATGGTTGATGTGGAAAGGTCAAATGCTGCTGCTGCTGCTCTGGACAAGAAGCAAAGAAACTTTGATAAGGTACAATTTTTTTTAATCTTTTGTCTTTTCTTTTCCATGAACAATCTAAGAGTAATGACATATAAGCACAAATGTGTCAGGTCTTAGCTGGTCTTTCTGTACACTGCAGGTTTTGTCTGAGTGGAAACAGAAGTATGAGGAGTCTCAAACAGAACTGGAGAGTTCTCAGAAGGAGGCCAGGTCTCTGAGCACGGAGCTCTTTAAACTGAAGAACTCCTATGAAGAATCTCTTGAACATCTGGAGACAATGAAGAGAGAGAATACGAATCTGCAGGGTAAGGGTTCACCAGCCTACACCCCTATTAAAGGATTTGATCTGATAACCCAACCACTGACACTGTTGCATTTGGTTTCTCAGAGGAAATATCTGACCTCACTGAACAAATTGGTGAGGGTGGAAAGAGTATTCATGAGCTTGAGAAGATTTGAAAACAGTTGGAGCAAGAGAAGTCAGAGATACAAACAGCTCTGGAGGAAGCTGAGGTATGTTTTGTCATGTGAAAGAACTCAAGCTCCTTAATTTGTCAGCAACAAGTAAAACCCTTCAAACAAAATGTCTCTTCTGTCTAGGCCACCCTGGAGCATGAGGAAGGGAAGATCCTCAGAGTTCAGCTTGAATTCTATCAGGTCAAAGCTGACATTGAGTGCAAGCTCCTTGAGAAGGATGAAGAGATGGAGTAAGCGAAGAGAAACCAACAGAGAGTTGTGGACACTCTTCAGAGCTCCCTTGAGGCCGAGACTCGCAGCAGGAATGAGGCCATGCGCCTGAAGAAGAAAATGGAGGGAGACCTCAATGAGATGGAGATCCAACTCAGCCAGGCCAATAGGCAGGCATCTGAGGCCCAGAAACAACTCAAATCTGTTCATGTGCATCTAAAGGTACATGTTTCATTTCTGAAGAAAAAACACTTTGGACACATTTTGATTTAACTTTCTAAATGAATATTTTGCTTTTTCAGGAGGCTCAGCTTCAGCTTGATGAATCTATAAGAGCCCATGATGACATGAAGGAAAACATTGTCATTGTTGAGAGACGCAACAACCTGCTTCAGTCTGAGCTGGAGGAACTGAGGGCTGCTCTGGAGCAAACTGAGAGAAGCCGCAAACTTGTTGAGCAAGAGCTGCTGGATGTTAGTGAGAGGGTGCAGCTACTGCACTCACAGGTAAGATGTAGTCATTTCACCCGACACAATTCTTTTTGCTCATCATCAACTTACTGAGAAATCCTGTCATTAAATTTTGCCTTCAACCAGAACACCAGTCTGCTGAATCAAAAGAAGAAGCTGGAGGGTGACACAAGCCAGCTTCAGACAGAAGTAGAAGATGCAGTGCAGGAGTCCAGAAATGCAGAGGAAAAGGCCAAGAAGGCCATCACTGATGCTGCCATGATGGCAGAGGAGCTGAAGAAAGAGCAGGACACCAGCGCTCACCTGGAGCGTATGAAGAATAACATGGAACAAACCATCAAAGACCTGCAGCACCGTCTGGATGAAGCTGAGCAGATCGCCATGAAGGGAGGCAAGAAGCAGGTGCAGAAGCTTGAGGCCAGGGTGAGTGGTTGAAATATTTGGCAAATGGCATTATTTACATACCTGCTCTTTGAAATGTACAGGGTTATTGGCTGACATTTGCTGTTGCTCCATCCTGCAGGTCAGGGAACTTGAACGTGAGGTGGAAAGTGAGCAGAGAAAAGCTGGTGATGCTGTAAAGGGAGTAAGGAAGTATGAAAGACGTATAAAGGAGCTCACTTATCAGGTAACAACTGATCTATAGAAAAATGTAAATATGAAAAATTAATTAATTATATAATTAATTAAATTATATTCAGTAATACATTTTCATTTTATGTCATTTTCATATTTATTTAGACTGAAGAAGACCGTAAAAATCTAGCACGTCTTCAAGATCTGGTGGACAAGCTGCAGCTGAAAGTCAAGTCCTACAAGAGAACTGCAGAGGAGGCTGTAAGTACTCCCAGTATTTAAGATGAAGTAATACAGAATTAGGAATAAGAAGTGTTCAAGCCTTTATGTCCATGCATATAAAATACCATGGCTCATTTCCTGAATTGTACCACCTAACATTCTAAATATAGCATTGGGTAATACAGCCAAAACTACGTTGACAGACTAATGACCTCAGATTTGTACAAACCAGTAAAACTTTCTAAACAACACACAATCAAATCTGATGTAATTAACATGTATTCCATGTGGTGTCAGTTTAATGTATGTTTCATTACATGAACTTAATTGAGTACACAAAGTACAAATACAGAAAGACACTGATGAGAGGATATTGTGTGTCTGTTCAACAGGAGGAACAGGCCAACAGCAACATTACCAAGTTCCGCAAGATACAACATGAGCTTGATGAAGCTGAAGAGAGAGCTGACATTGCCGAGTCTCAGGTCAACAAGCTACGTGCAAAGAGTTGTGATGTGGGGTTAAAGGTCAGTGTGTTTTTAATACCTTTTTCCTTGACTGCGTTGAGAAAACTACATACAGTACAACTGTTTTGGGATTTGTCGTTCTGAGTATAGCATTACTGCTGTTACCATCTGGATGATCTATGATGATTAAAATAAATAGTAATATACATGATAAACTAACATTTGGTTAATTTATCATGAAAATACTGCAGTCAGAATACATTGTATTCTACTACTGTACTGTTTGATCCAGGATCCACTAAGGCCACCTGTAAATAGTATGGTGTCAAAATGTTTCATCTCCATGTCACAATACAATGTAGAAGTCCCCCAAAAAATATGTATTTAAAAAAACTAACCTTTAAAATAGCAAAGATATTTGTTTTGTTTTTAACATTTTTCTTTCTTTCTTTCTTTCTTTCTTTCTTTCTTTCTTTCTTTCTTTCTTTCTTTCTTTCTCTTCTTCTTAATTTAGAAAGGACACGACGAAGAGTAAAGCTCATGGACTGAAGTCCTGTTCTGAGTCACCTAATGTCTGAATATTGGTGTCTCCCTATGAATGTTGATTTTTCAGTAGAATAAAATTAGACTGCATCTAAACCTGTGTCTTGGATTGTTTTATGTTTTCCATCCTCACTATATACTATATAGGCATACTGAAACAAAATCTTGAGTGCTGGCACTTAAATTGATATAGGTCTTACAAACAGTCTGTAACAGATCAACTCTTCACTTAGCTACAGTATGGGATGGGCAGCGGATGTAGTCGACATATTGCACGTCATGTAGATTTTTGTATACAGTAGAAACTGTACAAAATTGATCTCGTATTTGAGTTGATTACAGTAATGTGGTTATTCTCATTTTTATTTTATTTTTTTCATTTACTGTTATACCCTTAGAATGAGGGTTTTTTCATCATCTGTATACATTGTCAACAGTTGTATATCCAAGGTAGAAAATCAGATTTGCTGTAATAGTTATGAATGCACAAAAGGCGATTAGTTATGGTTATATCATGTATCATTCTGTAATTATTTTGTGCGGTTCTCAGTAACACTGATGGGCTGTTTGAAGGGTTTTCTGTTTTACTAGTTACCACATCCAACAGTTTATTACTAGTTACCACATCCAACAGTTTAGGGACACATCCTCTACATAACTGCAGGGCAGCAACAAGTTCAAACAGCAGAGGTCAGTAAAGTGTTACCTTTCTCCTTTAAAGTACTGTGAGTTTATTACTAGTATTATCATGTTGTTTATAAAAATAACAATAATATAACAATGTGTGTGTGTGTGTGTGTGTGTGTGTGTGTGTGTGTGTGTGTGTGTGTGTGTGTGTGTGTGTGTGTGTGTGTCTTATTCTACTCTATTCCCTGTCATGTGATGTGCTGCTGTGGCAAGCGAATGTCCCCAAAGTTGGATTAATAAAATTCATCTAATCTAATCTAAATTATAGCAATAAGTATTACTACTATTATGCACTTCTGGTCCTGTTCCTATTCTCTCTCTTATCACCTATCACCCCTTGTCCTTAGCCCCAAACCTAAACCTACCTTTCCATTCACTGTCATGTCTCTCCTCTCAGCCAAACCAGTGAAGGCAGAGGTTCCACCAATCCTCAGTCTGGTCCTGCTAGAGATTTCATCCTGTTAAAAAGGAAATTTGCTCAGTGTTTTCTCATTGTGGGACCTGCAAGGTTCTGTAGAGAGCTTTGAGAAAATTGAAATTGATAAAAAACAACTAACTGATCATAAAGTGAGCTAGAGTGAAGGTTATAGAGATTAAAGCAATTTGTTATGGAAATGATTGTGCTTATATGAAATACTCTATCTGTTCATTAATACAATTAGTAATTTTGTTACATGCACAGCATAGTTAAAACAGAAGCACACCACATATTCATATACATATTTAGGTCTATTACAACCATGTCAACATACTAGATAATATTTGCAATTTCAGGTAGCAGTTCTCTCACCTGTTATAATCGTGCTCCCTTGTGGCAGGCATCTGGCTTACTTCTGTTTCACATACAGTAAGAAGTCAGTAAAACGTATACAAACGTTCTACATGTCAAAATTTCCTTACAAGAAACATAATAAAAAAATAAGGTGACTTATACAATTTGTTAAAAAGAAACATTTGTTTCATTACAATAAGTAGGGTTATGATGTATAGGAAAGCTTTCATATATATTTTCTCTAAATAAAAGAGTCCAGTACACAGTTGCATGTCATCCGAGCTTGTCTTTTACCCACATATTCCTTCAGTATCTCCTTCAAGATCTAACGTTACAAACAGCATCACGCTAACTGCGCAAAGCGCTACAAGATTTGATGAAAAACAATGACACATATTTAAAACAAACACTTCAGATTGTTCACGTGATCTTAAATAATATTAATATATTACATAGTGATTAAAATTTAAAGTGATTTTTTTTTTTACAAAATCAATTAAAATACAATGTAATTCAAACCCTACCTTTATGACTTGATTCTCTGCTGTGCGCAATGTTGAATCATCATCAGCAAAAAAAAACTAAAATCATAAAACTTAATCTTTGGACATCTTTCAGATCTGCAACGCAGATGCACCAACCACTAACTACTTCATTGTCTGAATGGAGGCCCGGAGAAAGAGTAAGACAAGAAAAGGACACGTGGAGGCTGGATCCAATACTTCACACCTCCTCAAGTGACCTTCGGTAAATAACAAGCATTCTAACAATAGCACCCTCATCTGAAACAGCAGTTGGCTCAGATTTCAAACTTAAGAGAGACAAGGTGCCTTGCACCTTCCCTTATGTGTGCATGTGCTTGCAGAAGTCAGAGGTACAAGGACTATGGACAGCTGGGAATGGGACCTTTGACGAAGAGCTGATTGCTCCTCTAACGCCTGGAATAGATTACAGCTAAGTTAAGACGTTCAGAATATAGGGTATGAAGGAAAACACATTGTCAACATTATGTACAATGGTCACTGTATGGAGGGTAATCAAAGGAACTTCCTGTTGTCACCTCGGTTAAGTTCACGTCAGCTGTTGGTACATCAGGGTCTGCTGAGTAGTTTCCCTGAGGCCATCGCAGTATGAATCATAGTCAGTGTCAGTTCGACAGTTATCCATTGATGTTTGAGACCAGTAAATATTCTAGCTGTATTTTTTGGCATTTTCTGCCTCCTTTCGACAGCGCAGTATAGAGACAATAAATGGGGAGGGAGAGCGGGGGAACGACACGCAGAAAATGGACCCAATGCGGAATAATGCGGCTAATTAACGATAAAAGTCAGACACTCGCTCATTACTGTTTACCTGTGGGGACCTGAAACAAGCTTATTCAGGCAGAAGTGAATGAAGTAAAGTCAGATAGGTGCCTCGAAGGACTTTGGTAAAGTATATGAAACAAACTCGGTAGCTAGCTTCTGCTACTTACGTTCACGGGTGCGCGTGGACAGCAGGCACTGACGTGCGTGAGGTAGACGTGAAGGTGAGGAAATGGTATGGCCCACTTTAGGGGTGTCTGACTGAAACCGTTAACACTTAAACACCCCCCTTCAGAGCCTTTAGTAAGTTATTAAGTATGAAGTTATGTAAGTTAATGTAGAATATTAAACTTAAGGATTTCTTTGTTTTGGTGCTTGTGTCCTAAAGTAGAATGTAGCCTAGGATTTATTTATTTATTTATTTATTTATTTAATGTTATAGAAAAAGATGCACTAAATGAACCAACTTTATTTTTGAAACATTGCTTAAATTGTGTACAGTAGGCATCACTACCTGTTTGTCACAGTGCTACAGTAATTGAACCCTCTTTTTGGGGTCGCCTCAACCACAATCCCTTTGGCCCTTTAGCGTCTGACGCCTACAAAAACATTAGACACCTGAAAATTTACATTTGGAAGTTTCAACTACCTGAAACAAATGATAACAACAATATGTTAGGCTATATGTAAAAGCCAAACTACAGTAGCATTAAGTCTGGTTCTAACGTGCAGGAATACAATTCATATTCAGAATAGCCTATGCGATGGATGCATGGGCACACACATTCTGCAAAGAGTCACAGTTGTTCTGCCTTTGTCTATTGATCACCTGTTGGTGCTCCTCTCCATGTAAACACCCTTTGTCCCTCTGTAGTGCGTCATAGGCGGCCCCCAAGCTGTCCAATAAATCATCAGCACCGTTGAAGCCGCCAGCAGGAATTTCACAGGTTATCTTTATGCTCAAGGATGCAGCAGCGTGCCAGACGCATGGACACGGGTGGAAGCAAGGGTACAATGATCAACTTGGAGTCCTATAAGGACGAAAACCTGCCTGATTTTCCTACTTCATGTAACTAATGAACTACTAATGTTGCTTCTGTTCTGACACATATAACTTCTTGAATTTCAAAAGTATCAGCTCAGCTAAACTCTCCAAAAGGTTTCTGCACCCAGTGAACCCATGAGCGCAGTGTGAAGAAAAAGTCATCAGATGTTTTGTTTTATGTGGGTTACCTCACTGAGTCTTAAAGGGATAGTTCACCCTAGAATGATATTTCGCTCATTATCTACTCACCCTCATGTTGACTAAGGGCTGGAAGAAGTTCCAGAGTCCTCCGTCCCTTCTCTGAGTTACAGGGGGTCTTAGCGTAGCAGTGCATTTCAAAGCAACGGTTGCAAAGGGACACCAGAGCTCTTCGTAAAAAAACACACACAAAAAAACATCCAAATACCTCCACGATGCTCGTATGTAATGTCCGTCTTGTGCTGAAGCCCCAAATTGCGTAATTGTCCCGAAAAAAATTAAATAAGTCCACATTCCAAGCTTGTTTGTAGCATTAGCTCTGTGTCTGTTGTCCGGTCTTCCGCTGCCAGCGCGCATGCGCAACCAGACTGAGACTCGAGTCGGTCTCAGTGCGAACTTTGCGCATGCGCGCTGGCAGCGGAAGACCGGACAACAGACACAGAGCTAATGCTACAAACATGCTTGGAATGTGGACTTATTTAATTTTTTTCGGGACAATTACGCAATTTGGGGCTTCAGCACAAGACGGACATTACATACGAGCATCATGGAGGTATTTGGATGTTTTTTTGTGTGTGTTTTTTTACGAAGAGCTCTGGTGTCCCTTTACAACCGTTGCTTTGAAATGCACTGCTACGCTAAGACCCCCTGTAACTCAGAGAAGGGACGGAGGACTCTGAGACTTCTTCCAGCCCTTAGTCAACATGAGGGTGAGTAGATAATGAGCGAAATATCATTCTAGGGTGAACTATCCCTTTAACCTACTGATTCAAATTTGCCACCAAAGGCCTTATTTGGACCAAAAGATTTTTATTGTTTGTTTGTTTTTTGTTGTTGTTTTTGTTAATATGCCAATATTTCGATGGAATTTTGATATAATTAAAATAATAAAACCAGTTTTTAGGAATCATAATAGTTGGTGACAGCCAGGTGGGCCCATTTTGACTGCAGTTGCCCTGTGTGGCAGAAGCTGTTTTATGTGATCTGCTATAGCACACTCTTCTCTCTTAGCTGAGAGAAGAGTGTGCTACACACACACACACACACACACACACACACACACACACACAAAAGAGGGTTCTGGTGATTCAAAGACATGAATAGTTCATTTTTAACTAAGAAAAAAAGAATTGTTTGGATTATTCTGAGCTGTCCATGATGCTGAAAGTGAACATACTGCATTTAGCAGAGGCCAGAAAATAAACCTGCTGTTCTAGCTGATAGAGAAATATCAGACGCAGCTGACCTTCACTTCGATAGTTTCAACAACACCCTGATCACATTCACACTGTTACTGGAAGGTGCCATGTACAACCACAGAGGAGTTGGATGATGCTGTTCTTTAGATTCCCCTTTCTGGATTTAATCCAGTTCTACTTTTTGACCTACAGTACTCCACTACTATTGAATAACTTAATTTACTCAGATTCATAAAAGTTAAAGTTGATCCGCAGGAGGACATTCACAGTTGCTCTCTGGCCCCACCTTAACTCCAACAAACACATTAATGATATCAGTGTGAATCTATGTTATCATCCTCACGTGACAGCAAGACAAGTAAAAAATCAGTTCAAAGATGTACTCTCTGTAGAGCTGGAAAACAACTTTCTGACTTCAATAGTACCAGTAGCTGTGTTGTTTGAATTCCCTCCATACTCTCCTCCCAATCCCTCCTCATCTGCCCCCTCCTCCCTTCCCATCAGCCCCCTCTGCTCTTTAATCATACTTTTCACCTCCAACTACCGTTGTACCTGTCTGTCCCCCCCGTCTGTCTTTATGTAAGCGGCTTTGGGTCCCTGAAAAGCGCTATAAAAATCCAATGAATTACTATTGTTATTATTAAAACATCTTCTGATTTGTTCTGGTTAAGTCAACCACTATTTATAAAATGAATAAATGCAATACAAGAAGAAATGACACAACTGTGACACCACACTGACCTTTTGCTCATCTTTTTATTTCTTGATTAATATTCACATCACGGGTTAACAATTAATCACAATGAACATCTCTTTCATACCAAATATTCAGAATTGGGGAGATGAGCTCTATCTAAAAGGACAAATGCCTCTAATAACCAGCAGTCTGTTTGTTGTCATCTGCATGCTCTTGCTATGGTGTTGTGTCCTACAGTATAATACAGCCCACTACAGTGGATCAACTCCACAGCACTGAAAAGTAGATTATTACTATTATTTTCTCATTAAAAACAGATTTGGACAGGTAGCTGATGGCCAAGAGACCAAACTACAGACAAATTGGGTCAAAATAATAAAATAAAATAAAAAGAACCAAATTAGAAATCTCAGAATGTACAATACAGTTCAACATGAAGCTCTAACTTTTCACTCCTGGATTTAACAGCTGAAATGTTTTACTGGTCTAAGTAGAGAACTACTTTTCAGTGATGTGGTGCTGACAGGCCTCTGTAGGAGGGAGACACAGCTAGGGACTCCAGGTGCATATCTACCAACACTGCCTTTTATCAACTCTTTCCCAGTTACATTCCATGTGTTTCACTGTTTAGTTAAAAACAGGACCAGCATTTTTCACCAATTTTACATTTTGTTATTGATATTGATAATTCAATCCTAGAATTTCCCTTAATTCAGTCCTGTGTTGGTAGGTATGTCGAGGTGTCTATATAGGAGCTGTCTAATACAGAACATTACTTCCTACCACATGCCGTAAGACTAAGTCTCATTACTGTTAGTCTAACTGGGGGTGGCGGTAGGAGGAAGAAAGGGCTGACCAGTGTGTGTCAGGTGTCATATGTAGTGCATTTCATACTAAAGTGGAAACCAGCTGGACTCTTTATTTTCGTTTTAATGAAGTCTTGCCTGCCAATCCTGAAAACCTGTGACTCCAAGGTTTTCATCCAGTGATGCCTGTGAGTTAAATATCTATATGCCACCATACCAAACATGACACACACTGCCTCCCCTCCTGCTCTTCACTTTGAATCTGGTAAATAGCATTTCCATATGTGATCTATCTGCTAAAAACAGAACAGAGACAAACCTCATACATGAATTCATAATCTTGCATCTTTTATACATTTTGAAAACATTCTTGAAACTTCAGCAGCCCTTTTCTTGGCGGAAAAAAGGCAGACTCTGAAAAAAAAGAAAAAGTACACTTTTCCTTTTTTTTAAGCTTTCGATCTTGAAATAATATAATTCTTAACCTTAGCAGTAACAGGTTTATGAACGTGAAAGCTCATCTGTCAACATCTACCCTGTTAAGAAGTCAGTTTTTCCTTTTTTTTGTTTGATTTTCATTTATTTGAGTCACTTTTGAAATGATACAAACGTGGTTATGACTACAGTGCATTCAGAAAGTATTCAGACCCTTTCACTTTTTTTTCACATTTTTGTTATATTGGAGCCTTATTATCCTCAAATCATTCAAAACCTTTTCTCTCATCAGTCTGCACTCAATAGCCCGTAATGACAAAGTGAAAACAGAATTTTAGAAATTTGTAGCTAATTTCTGAATGCGCTGTAAATACAAAGGACAGTGGGAGATATCAGTGTGGGGTGGTATTCGAGCATTACAACTTGGGAATCAAACAGTTAATGGTGCAGATAACAGAGTGAATCTGGTTAAGTCATTTTGTCCAAGCTGCAAAGCTTCAACATTGACTTCATCCCTCATCTTACGATTGCATACTGGTTACTACTGAATCCAAAACTACATATCTGATCACTTCCTCTGAGATTTTATTAAAGCTTAACTTCAAGCGATAAGGTGGTTTTTCTATTCTTTCCAATCTAAAGGGAAGAAGTACCACTTTTGGATAACTCCATGCACTACTGCTTTAGCATACAGTATGTAAAGTATCGACTGACCCACATTAGATAAGAGGCCAAAAAAATTGATAAAGACGTATTGGCTCATGAATAATTTTCATACTGGACCTTTATACAGTATATGGTTCCGACCAATATACAGTATGACTTAACAAAATCAATTATGTTATTTATCTGTTTGTAAAATTGCATTTTTTTTGTTTAATATTCATCATCAACAACATAAATCTCAAAAACCTGCTATCTGGCAAATAGGCTTATAACTGTCAGAATGTGGATCATTGTCTTTTCCATCGGCTTTACATGTTTTGGAATAAAAAGCATTTTCTTAAGATTAGGTTGATGGAATTTCTTATTTCTTCCTTTTTAATGGAAGTACTTAACATACCATATGCTAAAGAGCTGAAATTAACTGATGACGTTGAAGCCGTTGTACCAGAGGTAGTCTTCATGTCAGTCCTCACACTGGCCAAGTTCATCAAACATCATGGAGACTTGCCCAATGCCCACACAGGTAAATGAGACTTTGAAGCTTGGCCAGAAAGTAAGAACCAGTGAATGTTGACAGAAACGACATGAGGGCGGAGGTGGATGGAGATTTCGGTGTTAAAACCATCATAGCTAATATCACAACACAGATAAGCAAAGTACCACTAAAATCCATTAAGCTGACCAAGATAAAGGGGTTACAATGTGTCACCCTGGATATACAAACTCATCCCGTCACATGGTAGCATTCTCTCAACTGAGGTTTTCACATATGATCCACATATGTCATGTGACGGAGTTCTACTTTTAGGCAACTCATGGGAATGATTTATAGGAACAGTACAATATTAAATATGAGCAACTTTTATATCACTTCAAGAAATGAACAAGACTGTGTTCAAAGTGCACTAGACTTTCGAGTCTTAAGGGGAACTGTACATAAGTTTGTATGGTTTCAATAGCAGTTAGGGTTCCAGACAAGATAATATAGTGTGGCCATCAAAGCTAGTTTACATGAGAACAGCATGTAACTCTACAGCAGCTTCTCTAATGGTGATGTTAGGTTTCTCAGTCAGTCTCAGAACCAGACTATCAGTGTTTCCAGAGGCTATAAGCAACACTATCTACAGGATGGAATGCAGTAGTTAACAGTTCACACATCGGACCAGTACAGCAACACGCCACAAACATGTCACTAATCCTTCTTAGTTGACAGCGGAGACCATCCCAGCCTCTAACGCATAATGCAAACATTTACAGTGTTGCCTCTTTTAACGTAGCTGTTTCTACTCACTTTACTGGTGTGACACATGACAATGCCTCTGGTCTGTGGATCTAAGTCACATCACAGTGTTGTTTTCATAGACTCTAAATTGACAAAAACTGAATTTAGGCATTTCTTACAATAACACAAACAAGGTAAAGCGTGTTGTTGTTGTTTTTGTTTTACATAGTAGAGGATTTAAGACATTTAGCAATTGTGGAAACTGGGCAAAAATAACATTCCATACAACTTTAGGTTTATATCTCATTGTTTTAGATTTTCTTTAAAAATGAATGTGCTGTGATTATTGTAAATTGTCTTGTCACTTCTAATGTGGATTTGCCAGGGACAGACTCCTTCACTGGAAAGACTTCAAAAACCTTTGGATGGTCCCAGCTGTAGTATTTACAGGCTTTTCTTGGTTCCTGCTGAAATACTGCTGCATTCATGGCATTTCAGAGCTGCTTCCAATGTAGTAGAATTATTATTCATTTCTTTTTTTTTTTTTTTTCCTTTCTGCATTTTTGGAAATTTGATATTTAGAAATGTTTTTCTAATATTGTTATACCCAGTGATATCATATACAAAACAAATATGAAAACACTACACTACAAATTAAAATAAATTTAAAAAGCTATCTATGTCCATCTATTTGGAAACTACTGTGCTGTGCAGTATTCGCCTCCAGCGGCCTGCTAGCAGAACGCTCTGCTTTACAGTCTCTAGAGGGAAAACCAGTAAATCACTTAAAAGTTGCAAAAAGAAAAGTCCAACTTCAGACTTGCCATGAATGTAACAACATTATTCTCTTAAAGTGACAGCTCATCCTGCAAGTGATCTTGCTGCCCTCCCACCCTGTTATCCTCTGTGGTCGTTCTCCGTCTATCTGTCCCTCGTGATGTGTGTATGCACGGATAACAGGAAGCGTTCCGGACTCAGATCACTGTATTGCTGTCAGAGAGTTGGTAAAGGAACACTGGGAGAGGAAGTAGACGAGAATGAGGCAGGACGAAGTTGAGCCTACAGTATGATGCAAATGTCGGACAATGACTATGACGGGGAACAACACACCAACACAGCTCATCATTGTTTTAACGATATCAGCATAGACCACCAAAACACAATAAAGAGTTGGTTTCATTCTACAACAGAAAAATGCTTTTTATGAGCAGCATTTTTAGGTGCTGAATTGTGTTTGTATCTGTGTATATGTGATGATATCTGTTCCTGTGTATGTGTGTCTATGTGTGTGTGTGTGTGTGTGTGTGTGTGTGTGTGTGCATGCACACCGACAAGCGTATGTGTGTGCTTCGCTGTTTGGATCTGTGCTTATTTGTATGTGTGTGTTCGTGCGAAGAGAGTTAGCAGGTTTTCACAGAGAGGATTCTAAAGACACACCAGCTACTTGGTAAGGAACCTCAAAAGAGGGTGTGGCTCTGCCGCCCCACCCCCTCTCCACCAGGACGAATCAAAAAGGACCAGGAAGTGCCACATGCGCGAGAGGAGGAAGCTGCTGTCTGTCTGTCTGTCTGTCCGTCTGTCTGTAATAGCTACATGTGGACTGTAAATGCAGGGGGGGGCGGGGGGGCTGAAGGATGCATGGGAGGATTGGCATTACTGTTGTTGGAACCAAAATATCATGGTTGGGAAGGACACGATTGCATGTACTCTGGCAGAAAATATACATATTGTTAGGATGCAAAGTTTTAATGTCCCTAAAGTTTGTAACATATGGGCGTTCAAGCTTATTTGGAGATAAAGGTATAGGGTTTGTACCGTATGTGCAGGTCTGTCGTAGGTGCTTTGTTGTCACAGGGTTGCAGAGCTGAACTATCCACAGCAGTTTGCGGAATTGTGCTAAGACCATGTGACCAGGGACAATCGAAATTAAAGTGTTACTGGTGTACCCTGATGTCTCAACAAACATAGAGATATTGTGTTGGCATGGATTAAAGCCCTGTCACACCCAAAAAAAAAAAATCTTCAAGTCTTCCTGAAGACTATATGATGGATGGATGGATGGATGGATGGATGGCTTCTGCTGAAGCTCTGTTGTGACAGTTGTGTTTGCACCTTTTGTGCCAATACTGTGTCAATACGTCATTTTATTCGATACAAAGTGATCGAAGAGAAAAAGCTCTGCGTGCTAACAGGCTCGCTAACACGTAGCAGGCTCATTAGCACGTTAGCGATCGATCAGAGGTCTGCACTGTTTAGAAGCCTTGCTATTACGGTACTGTAAGTCAATACAACAGATTTCTGGATCAAGCTTCATCAAACTTCACCAAAGGTCAATAACTTTGCACAGTGTTACTGCACACATGTGAGAGAAGCCACTAATTACAGTGACCTAATTTGAAATCAAGTGTTTTGTTTTGCCAGAGGACTTCACCGTCTTTAAGTGGTGCTGAGCTCTGGCCTTCATACAGCAGCGCGTGACACCATGGCTAGCACTGCCTGCAACAAGAAAAGTGCTACATACAATATTATATATTTCATCATATATTGCATCAATGCTTTCACATTACTCGACTAAAAAGGTGCAGCAGCTTTTGCAGTTTGACTGCAAGATTTAACACTCGCCGTACAGTGTATACGTGAATACTCCTATTCAGATATCACTCCCTCAGACTGAATTAGTATTCACTCCTTCAAGGTAAAACTCCATCATCTTAACTTTAAACATATTTGGCCTCAATATCAAATACCTGTGTTCAGTGTCAAATCTGTTTTGGAGCAAAGGTTACCCAGAGA
This sequence comes from Trachurus japonicus, assembly GCF_045865225.1. Classification (NCBI taxonomy): domain Eukaryota; kingdom Metazoa; phylum Chordata; class Actinopteri; order Carangiformes; family Carangidae; genus Trachurus; species Trachurus japonicus. The sequence goes on from NC_140923.1 coordinate 21,794,048, forward strand.
AGTTACAGAGATCCACTATCACTCTACGCCTTCCTCACTGATTATCATGCACTAATCACAAGCACGTCTGCTTCATTGTAGCCTTTAAAGTTCCTGTCAATGAACACATCTGGTCTCGAAAACCGAACAGAGGAATTTTCCTGACATCCCGTCGCTTTCTACACTGACTGACTGAAATCTACCTTCACGTCTCCAACTGCATCTACTCTACTCTGCATAAGCATTATAACAATAAATGTGGAGGAGACAAACTGGTGCGATGATACCAAGAGAAAGAACAGGCGATAATAATATTTGAATGATTTATAATGACACATTGTTGCAGTGCTGTGGATACTGTAGGTCTAAGACGTGATTGCTGGCTGGGGAGGCTGGGATGTGTTGATTTAAAGCAGACTTGACAGTCCTTGCCCTGCTGCTGGCTGGCTGGCAAGCCCTCAGCTGGTTAGGGCTGTCTAGAGCTAAATGGGCATGGACTGGGAACGGGAGCGGGGCAAAAAGGTGGCATTAGCATAGGTCTGCTAACAAGGTCAGAGTAGTTTTGAATAGTGGAAGTTCGACCACAGTAAAGTTGTGAGTTGTGAAGGGTTCGGGCCACAAGTACAAGTGTTTCAACTGTAATTAGACTCACAGATGGAAATACTCTATGAAAAAACTGGCTATGCTCAATATAGTCAATACAGCATGGACTATGACAGTGGGTTTATTGCGTTGGGGTTATTAGAGATGGGGATGGTGTCCTCTAAATCAGTGCTTAGAAGGGAATTTTATCAGCTGAGAAGCTGGTGGAATCCCACACAGAGAAACACAGACAAACAGCAAGTGCACTTCTCTGTTATAGGCTAGGCCAAAGGTCAACCCGAGGATGTCGAGAGGTCAAAGGTCAGGGGTCGGTAGCAGGAAGCTGGCAAGCGGACCCGAGAGAAAACACTGAGAGGCGATCGTTCAGTTGGTGCAGCGGTGGGCGAGATGAAGGGCCGGAGGGAAGTGACTGCGCTGTGGTAGGTTTGTTGGTCTGTTGATTGGCAGGTTCGGCAAGCGCCATGCATGTCCCACCAAAATCTACAGGTCACTGGGACTCAATCTGTGGAGGAGAAGTGAACACAGTGACAGAGAGAGAGAGAGAGAGAGGGAGGGAGGTGGGAAGAAGTGAGAGGAGGAACGACAGATGGACATTCCCTAGACAGTCTGTAATGGACGGCTTCTTTTCTGGCATGGGTTCATGTGAACAAAGTGAAATTATACAACATTCCTGTTTTTTCTTTTTATTGCATTAGCCCTACAGCGCATCCATCAATTAGCCCTAGTCTGGCAACCGCATCAGGTGGTAAAAGTCTGTTGCCTCTGTGAACCCAAGAGTCTGCAAGCCAGCTGCAGAGGCAGAGATGGATCTCTCCCACAAGACCGGCTAATCTTTACTCTCTAGATCTTTTCATAATTTAATTTAGAGACAAAGCATGGGATATTTTAACCACCGCGCTCCCTCAGACACGTAGCAGAAGTCAGGTATAGACAGGCATGAGCGCACGCACAGTTTATCTACGTGTTGACTGTTCGGTAAACCTCTGAACTTTACTTGTCCGCTCGCAGCTTAGCAATCACAGCTAACAATGGTGGGTCTGTCAATGTCAGAAAAACAGTTACCTGTCACTTTGATTTTATTTTTCTCTCAAAGTGACAGATCTGGTTATTTGATGTTGGGGGTGGGGGAGGTGGTTATACAGGTACAGGAAGGTAGTTAGATACAGTGCGTTATCGCAGGTCCTTCTTCCCTGCAGCTGTCAGACTCCATAACAAGAGCTGTTCTCAGCACTAAACATGATTGGAGTGGTGGAATGTGTGCATAATATATATATATATATAAAACACACACACATTATCTCTGTTTCTGTCTTAGATCGAGCCCCTGTTTCGGGCAAACTTGAACTGCTTTGTCTTGAGAGTTGCCAGTGGTGCTCAGTGAATGCGTTCTCGTACATTTGTGGCTTTTAATTTCAGCGAGTGTTCAAGAGCACATTCAGCAGTCAGACAGAATCATGAACAGGCTGTAAATGTGTGGACCAATCACAGAGTAACCCAACTTTTCAATTAAGTGACTCTTTTACAAGTTTGTTTTTCTACAATAACATATCGTACTTCAGTCTTGTTAAAACCTATAGCTGTGTGTGTGTGTGTGTGTGTGTTGCCACCCACTTACTTGTCTCAGTGATGCGCTTGTCTATGCTAAGGGGCTCCCTCAGTCCATCTCCCCCAAAAGGAGTAGGTGTGGACTCCTTCACCCCATTTTCCTTGGCAACACCTCCTGGTGCTGTTGCCTTAGCAACACCTGCTGGTCCTGTTGGAGCGCCGCTTGGAGGTGAAGATGTCTTCTCCTCTGCTTTCTCTTCCTGTAGCCAAATATAGACACAGCCAAAGTCTCTCTCACACACACACAAAGACAAGAGCACCTTTTTTCTTTTTTTTTTTGTGTACTACTCGCATACCACCACACCATCTAGTGGTGACGGTGTGTAACAGCACAATGAGTCAGCAGAAGCAGAGAACCTATCTGTCTACGGGCTGTGACTGTGTTAAAGTTTTACCTTGTGTCCATTGGTCTGTGTGTTGCCCGGCCCAACGTTGTCCATGGATCCAATCTTAGACTTAGCCTTAATGTTTAGCTTATGGGACTCAATCTTCACATCACCACCACCTAGGGTAAAAAAGTAGAATAGAATAGAATAGAATAGAATAGAATAGAATAGAACATGGCATCAGAGAATAGAATATTTATTTATTTTTATGTTTATTTAACAGGGACATACATACAACATTGCCACAGAAAATGGGAAAATGTGATGCATATAAGACATCTAGCTTCAGCTAATTTGCAGTCTTATGACAGAATAAAATTTCTTAGAATATGGCATCATAGAATAAAATAGAATATGACATCATAGAATAGAACATGGCAGATTAGAATAGAATATAGTAGAATAGAATAGAATTTGAAGGGAAGAAGAACACAGGAGTTTCAGAAGTCAAACCTGGCTTGTGTTTGATGTTGTCCTTGGACCCGCATTTGGAGGTCACCTTGCTCACATCCACCTTCTTGCTCAGGATCTGAACCTGGGTAAGAGGAGATATCATCAAACAGCCACTTAACTGTATATCCACACAGAAGCCCCATTGAGTACAGTGATACTACTGTATAACGTTTCTGTTAATGTCCATGAAATCCAGTTTAGAAAATCACCATCATCTATTACCACGCACTCAGAGCATTTACATAGATGATGGTATTGTATACAGAGGGGATGCGACCATCGAACCCACCATACCTACCGTGTTGGATTCCCTACTCTGACCTCTGCTGTTCCCAGACAGACAAGGTGCCTTTGTGTTTTTGCTAGGCCTGTCAATGATGCAGCATTTATGCAGATGCATCAGGACAGGCTGAAAGCAGGAGGACGGGAGCGGGCAGCTGTTAGACCGTTGTCATGAGTGTGTGTGCTCAGGATCACGGGGAGTAATCCTGAGTAGTCTGACAGCTGCTGCCACTAATGGATTTTAAAACCTTCCTTCCTGACCGTCCTCACAGCGTGTGATAAGGTCAATCACATTTGTATATTCGATGACAGAGAGGAGAACGAACCGGAGGACCTCAAACACCCTTAGTGCGTTTAAAATGAGCAAACAAGGCATTATTAAACCTGATCGATTTTAGACACGTTGATATCAGAGGGTGAGACATCATTGGTCTGGTTTTTATAATATGAAATAAATAAAAAATAAATATATTTTGAATAGTGTCGCAACTTTTTGTGTAGTGCACTGTAAATATATTTGTATTTGCATTTTATTTGCTTACTTTATATAGAACGTGCCTTTGAAAAGATGGTTGCTCCACATTCAGTATGGAGCAAATAAATAAAGGTTATTGGTTTGTTTGTTAATCCATTTCTAATCTTTCATCTGGTTTGGGACCAATAACGGTGAATATTACTTTTTATAATGTAGTATAATATGATTAGACATAATTAAATGACCATTTTCTACTTTCACATCGGCACAGTTAAGTTTTCAAGTTTTCTCTCTCTCATAACGGCATTTGCACCTCCTTTAATTAAACTGAGAAAGCAAAGTGGTGATTGTGAGAGCAGCCAGAGGTGGAGCGTGATAGTGCAGCAAGTGTTAAGAGCAGATGGAAACAACATCTGGAAGGGGTAGGTAGAAGAAGCACCTGTGCTCGGTTCACTTCAGGTAAAGTCAGTGCAATACAGTGGGAGTTATTAATGTGCTGATTATTAAAAATGATAAGTGATGAAAAGACTTTGCAAATAATTAGAGTTGAACTCCAGTCGCCTCCAGCTTTGACAAATAACACTCTAATGAGATTTGGTTGTGTGCAGGACTCTGGTTACGTATTGCACCAGATTTATATTAAATCAGACTAATTTGATTTGTTGCCAATAAACATCAGATCTTTTCATGATTGTTTAAATAAGGATAAATTGATTTTGCCTTTAATTTGCCTTTGTTTCTGTGTGAATCACAGCCCATTTAGGTGGAAGTGATACAACATGCATGCAGCCACAGTGAACACAAATTCTCCCTTTGTCACCACTGTGGTCTTTTTGTGGCTGCTACACGGGTAAAAAAAAAAATCCAAAAAACAAACAAAACAAAGAGATTCCCATTTCACAGGTTTGGGCAAGACGGTCCAAATGAGGCTATATTTGCATAAACTGTGATGAGCATCTGCCCTAACCAGAGTCTGCTTCCAGCTCCAGCAGTACTTACATTGCCACCTCCAGGGACATGTTTGATATTGTCCTTGGAGCCACAGCGAGACGTGATATGGCTGAAGTCCAACTTTTTGTGCACTATCTGAACCTAAAGACAGGCAGGCAGACACACACACACACACACACACACAGATGAGCAAGAAAGAAAGAAAGGAAGGAAGAAAGAAAGGTGTGACAGACACGAGCAGCAGAGAAGAGCAGATCAGCTGGCAGCTCAAGTTAACAGGAGACAGTAGCTTTGTGCTGTTAAACATGGAAGGAATTCTGTCATTCAAATCAAATGATTCCTCCTACACAGAGTTCAGTGATTGGATTATGTCATAATTGAATCAGTGCATGAGAAATAAACAAAAAATAAATAGATAAAAGTGATTCAAAATGAGGGTGCAGCTAGTGAGACAGATTCTTACAGGAAATGTTTGTGTTACAAAAAAAATCAATGCTGATTTGCCAAAGGGAAAAAGAAAAGGATACTGGTTATATAACGACAGGAGCGCTCTCATAAACAGGATTAACTGAAACTAAACAAGCACAGGACAAACACTAGAAGATGAGACAGCACATGCAACAGAATATACTGTAGGACGGTCAGTGATTTTGTGTTCACACATGCTGCGGTAAGCACAGAAGCTGCTGCAAGCCACTGATACAGAAGACGCTGTGACGTTACTTTAAGTCTTATACCTTCTTCTATCTCAAGGGTTGTATTAAGTAGCATTGATATCTATATACAACACTAAACTTATTTGTAGTTTAAGAACCTAAAACTATCTCTGTGTAGTTTTCTACACTATCTCCTCTCTCAGGCTGATCTCTGGTCAGAGGACCAATCAGAGGAGAGGAAGCTCTGTGCCTCAGTTGCAAGAACAATAACTACAGCACAGTATGAGTAACTGTTGCAGGTTGGACTTGGCCAGGATGTCTGCATGCATCTTGTTAAAGGGATTTATCAACATTTTGGCAAATTGGCCCATTGCCATAATCCCTATAGCCATAGCAGTAGGTTTGTTACCTTTAATTGCCGGTGCAAGCAGTTTTTAGATCGGCGGGGCAGAGACGCAAGCTGCTCAGCTAACACTACGGAGGCTAATGGTATTTCCGGATTTCCCCCATCAAACTCATCAAATACACAACTCCCCCCCCCCCTCACATGGACAGTAACCACACCCCACCTTACAATAACTGTGAACTGGTCTTTGCATTGCTGCAACACACACTATACTACCTCTGACCATGTCCTCTGGCGCCCCTGTGTTTTTGTCCTTTCTTTCGTGTACATGACATGCCCGTGGGATTCTGCACCATTGCACATTTTGCACTATGCACTTTTCACTATGTAAAGTTGTCCAACGTAATTTCATTGTTATTTATGGCAATGACAAATAAATGATGATTGATTGATCTAACAACTCCAAAACACTCTCGTGGTCAAGTTGTGACCTGCACATTCACCACGCTATGAAATAATAACATATTATGTAACATTACGACACGCGATGCAAATACTCTGAAGTACCTGTGCTTTTGAAGTCACTCTGCCGAGCAGCTGTGTCTGGGATATAGTTCCAGCTATGCATTTACCTCGAAAACAACGTAACGTTCCATCATTATTTCACAGCGTGGTGAATGTTTAGGTCACAACTTGTCCAGGAGAGCGTTTTGGAGTTGTTGGATTGTGTATTCGATGAGGTTAATGGGGGGAAACCAGGAAAAACCATATGCCTCCGTAGCGTTAGCTGAGCAGCTCGTATCAATGACAAATATCACAAACCTACTGCTATAACTATAGGGATTATGGCAATGGGCAAATTTGCTAAAATGTTGAAATATCCCTTTAAAGCAAAGCTATGTTGTTTGGACAAATATTCGTCCCAAAAAAAATCTGTATATTGAATCTCATCACCATGATCTCTTTGTTATCTCAGCAAAATAATAAGGAAAGTAAAAAAAAAAAAAAAAGGATCAATAATAAACCTCACTTCAACCCAGACCATGGATTCTATTGCCTCTGTGAGTGTTTGTGTTAAAACCCCTGCAGCAGACAGACAGCACATTATCTCTGTTTCTGCCTTAGTCTCTTTCTTCAGGATGAAAGCGGCATGATGACGCAGGTAGCACCGAGGATGACTCACTAAACAGTTAGCATTTATACGCTTTAAGTGTGAGTGCAAGCACGCGCATACACACGCACATACACACACGCGCAGCAGTAGCCTGTAAACAGTTGGCCTCTCTCTGTTTTCTCTTTCTAATTGCACATTGTAAACAACCTCATTAATTTCAATAGCCCTAACGTAGCTGCAGAGCTGTGGTGCATCAGGCCTCTTTAGTTTCCATAAAGGCTAATTCTAATCCAGTCAAGCAAAAAGAAAAACGATTTTCCCAGATTACATCAGGAAAACAAAAGCACCAAAGTGAGGCCCACAGTCAGTGGAACTGAGGTCACTACTGAACTATTTTCATGTGTGAACGTTTTACAGGACACTCTGTGTGGCTGTTCATGCACCACTGATGTGTTATATTACAGTTGTCAGTGTAGCAATGGACTGTCGTGTTTAAACAATAATAGTTCTTATCCATTTTTTATGATTGTTAGTTAAGCCGCAGTAAAATCAGTGCTCAGTGGTAGTTAAACCTTACAGAACATTAGGACACTCTGAATTTATTTCATTTTGTACAAGTCCCCACTGTGGAGCCCTCTGTAATGTTTGGATGGATTAAAAAAAAATGTAGTTGATGACGTTGAAATTTAGTTGAATGTGTTTTAATGAAACAGTGTATGAAGCTCGGTGCATGTGTATGTAAAGGTGTTATGGGAATGAAAATGTAAATGCGAACAAACGTAAATGTGAAGAGTTCAAATTGACTATAATGATGTGAAACCTGTCAAATACACAGCACACAGGAGGCTTTGTGCAAGAACAGTATTTCTGTATCTATCCTGTATTTCTCTCTCTCTTTTTGCATCAAGTTTGCAGAACATCTTTGATCGGCTGCATGCTGCTGCCGTAGTTGGTTTCACATTCATTTTTGTAACACACACAGCACAGTAGCACATAAGAGTTGTGGCATCCTTCATGTTTCCTTCTTAAAGCAGCTTTAAACATTCAGCAGCTTTTAAATGGACACAATCAAATCCTGTAGAAAATCATAGAAACTGGTTTATCGCTGGTTATCTGCTATGGTCAGCTCCCAGTGTCTCAAAATTCAAGCTGGTTTAAATACCGTATGGATATGTCTATGGTGGAATAGATTTCAATGAGAGTACAGCACAGTACAACCCCTCACCCATTTGACTCTGGCCAGTGATCGGCAAAGGTTAAATTGCTGTTCAATTATATCCACAATGCACATCGATGAACGTCACTGTGAATGAAACAGTGTTAATTGTGCTAATTTCCTGCTTGTTAAGGGTAATGCCTTTTCACTATTCAATCTTCTTAAAACATTTGAAAGGAGTCAGCTGTATACATCATCATGTGGTGTTGAGACGGAGCAGTGAGGGTGTGGTGTGTCCTGGGTGGATGTACAATGAGCTGTGTGGGTGGTTACTGCAGAGAGAAGGTGGGAGTGTGTGAGGGGACTCACTCTGGCCTTGGCGGCAGGGGCACAGGGGTCTGATGTCTTGTTCGGGGTGGAGGAGACCTGGGGAGACAACCACCCCCCCCCCTGGTCAATAGAACCTCCAACAAACCACATTCCACAACACAGCGGGGTGGAAGAGCAGCTGGAGTGGTGGCAATTAGGTGATGAGGAAATGGATCTGAGGGGCCAGGGGTTTGGATGTGTAGATCATCAGCTGGACCAATCATGATGAGCGTATGGGCTATTGTATTTTACAGCCAATCGTATTTACAGTCGCGCTATATGACTGCATGGAAAATAACTGGGTGGATCAAAAGGAAGCAAATCATTCATCATCAAGTTCATTAGTGGGCGTATGAATCATTTCAATTACATTGAATAGTTAACAACACGTCACATCAAGTGGGGGGCGTAGACATTACGTGTACATGTCAGATACGCTGTATGGGATGGATAATGACAGCCGTTTAATTGGCAGCAGATGTAAGACAATTTTGTCCCGCGACCGTGAGAAGAGCCAATCAAAAATCAGCACAAGAGAGCGTGAGCATCATTACACCACCAGGAAACAACACATCAAATGTCACATGACTGAAAATGTTCCTATCAGTCCGATTCCTAAACACTGAGGACAGAAAAGGTTGTTAGACCAGTGAGCTGCTGTTGAACGGAAAATATTAAAAGACATATCAGGCAAGTCAATGTTAGTAAATTAGTCAGGGCCACTTGTTGTGATGCACAGCGTTGATGTGTTTGTGTGTGTTAAAGGTCCAGTGTGTAATAATTGGTGAGGTTTATTGGCAAAATCTGAATATACTACAAATATAATCGCTATAAAATAAAATTTGTTTGGTTTTCGTAGCCTTATATTATTCTTTTATATATATACATATAGCAAGGGTCTTGCTTTAGAGCAGTGGTTCTCAAAGTGGGGTCCGGGGACCCCTAGGGGTCCTTGAGAGGATTCAGGGGGGTCCCCCACCTTTTTCTCAAAATTTTACCACATTGTTTTTTCAGAGATTTCTTGAAAATTTTCCAAAAATTCATGCCACTGGCAGTAATTTGAATGTACACTGACTTAAAAAAAGTAACGTTATTCAGTCTCAGAACAAATATTTGTGTATTTCTGGTGTTTCAAAATGTTGTCCAAAGTGGGGTCTGTGGTCTAATTTGTGTCAATTTCGGGGTCTTTGATGTAAAAAAAGTTTGACAACTACTGCTTTGGAGAGTGCCGCAATCTTGCGTTGCCATGATTGTACGGAAGCCCGAACGGAAAATCCAGCCAGCCAGAGAGCACGTATTGTGAGTTTCGCATTCATAAATAAACCAACGAAAAAAAGGCCGAAGGAAAGAAGAAGGAGGAGGAAACAGCAGACATATCGTTTTTTGTCCTCGGAGGCCACCCTCACTTTGCCAACGGGAGGGGTGAGTGTTAGCGAGTGATCTAGAATCTGAACGCTGGATATCGCAGTTTTCACCTCATTTTACACACTGGACCTTTAAGTGTCTTCACCCTTACAGACTGATAAAAAGAGGATAAGCATGTCTGCGAGCGGGAAGCGAACCGTCACAGCATGAACAGACCTGCAGTGCAGACTGAATAGTGAACGAACATCAGTTTAATTCGGGGTGACACTCTGCCACACCTCCCTGATGACTGTTCGTTTTTTGTGAGGCATTCTGAAAGCGAGCAGCGGCTCCATCTCTCCGCCGGTCGATCTTTAAATTGGCCACGTAATCAAGTGTAAATGATACAGATTGAGGAAGCGAGGAGTCACTGTGAATATGAAGAAGAGTGTTGCTAAAAGGAGCGCGCATGCTGCTCCGTTAGATAAACAGGAGGGTCGGTGACGTCTGTGCTGCCGGCTATGACAAATCTTAAATGGTTTGAGCAGACTGCCTTCCACCTGGCAGAGTGGTAACGCTAATGTTGGCCAAGCTTTACCTGTGTGACCAGGCAGAGGAGGTTTATAGGGAATATGGAGAGATGTGACAGTAAAAGAGATCCAAGTGTGGACAGTTACATCATACGTCCACACATCTACCGAACATCAGCACAGAGACGCCAAGAGAGATGAAAACGAAGCACCTCCAAGCAAACAAGCAGACACAACTCAAATAAAACATAACAAAGGAACTTTGGAAATCTGAGGAGGCGACCATGAAAACATCCAAATGCAATACACAAAGAAGAAAAGAAGATAAATCAAAGAAAACATGAAAAAAGTTTCAGAATGAATTGCAAGAATAAAGACTCATGTGATTGATAGTTATATAAAAACATTTAGGGATGATTAGACATTTTTATTATTATTATTATAAATATTATTATTATTAGACTTTGTCTGAATGCTTTACTCACTGATCAGATATAACACTCTGACATTGACAGGTGAATCACAGTGAATAACACTTCATCATGCCACCTGTTAGTGGTGGGATGTACCAGGCAGCAGGTGAACATGTTGTCCTCTAAGTTGATGTTAGAAGCAGGAAAAATGTTCAGGATCTGATCCAGTTTTCCAAGTTCTTTCTGATAGAAAGCTGTCAGGATACACAGTGCAGCACAGTTTGTTGTTGTGTATTTGGGGGACTAACACAATATTAGTAAAGTGCTCATAATGTTATGTCTGATCAGTGTATATAGCCGGCTGTTTAATCTTCATATTACCTCCACTTCCTCCAACTATAGACGAATTCGGCAAAATAACCTGTCAGGGATGGGCTCTGTGCGTGAAGCGGGCATTTGAATGCAAGCGCCAAGAAGTGCGAATAAGACCTTTTCTCTTCTGTGAATATGTCTAGGAAGGCTGGGAGGACATGTGCCATCCTCGGCTGTTCTAATAACAGCAGAAAACTCCAACTTTGGAACAAACCAAATGCAAAATACACAGCCCCAGCCACAGCTGACTTGGCCACCCTCCCTTCTGTTCTCTCGGTTACTTCCACATCGTGGTGACAGTGGATGGTCTGTGAATGTCTCACTGATCCCTTCAATATGATGTGATGGTCGTGTAAACCCTCAGAGACCTGTAACTGCTGTTTTTCTGGTCAACGGAGGCCAGGCGATTAATAAAATATTCTTGAAAACCTAAAACAAAACACAAACACGTGTTGTTGTTTTTTTTAGTCACGTAGCCTGTCCATAATGATTAAATGTCATGCTGCTAGCTTGCTAACGCCAGCACACGTAACGTATGCTATATTACACAGTGTTTAATGCTACAGTCTCTTATCTCCCTATTACTCTAATCTTTCCTGCTTATCGCTCAAACAAATGATTCATTTCTAAATTAATATCGGTATTCATTCAAGATACCTTCATCAGTTACAGAGGCCACTGTCTAACACAGTGTTTTTCAACCTTGGGGTCGGGACTGGAATTCAAATGGGGTTGCCTGAAATGTCTAGTAATTGATAAAGAAATACTGATAAAAATATATTTTAAACTACTTATTATTCTTTTTTAGTAGTATGATTAAAAACACCACACACAATCATAAACAACTGTATTCTATACTTTCACTTTCTCAAATTTAAATTGAGTTCAAATAAAATGCAGCGTATAAAAACATCTGAGCTGGCGCATCTTGATTGACGGGGTCGCCAGAAATTTGTGATGTCAAAATGGGGTCACAAGCCAGAAAAGGTTGGGAACCACTGGTCTAACATCATCAATCCGGGTATTCATCATGCTGTCATTGTAGAGCCAGTTTACAATGAGCATAATGAATTGATGACTGACATGTCACCGCAGCAAGATGGCGGCATACACAAATCGCTCGCCGAATTCGTCTATAACAGCCACAACTTACTCAAACATTTAGGTATTAGTAATAATGATCAATAACATGATGTTTAATACTATCCACTTTTTTCTGAACGTCAAAAACGTAAGCCGGTTTTGCTCTTCCGGTAGAATTTTATGTTTACGTTTCCATGGTTTCAGTAGTTGTGGTAAATGCATGGATTTTTTTTTTTTCAATGAAAATCTGTAAAACGCATGGATCATCACAGCAGCTTTTAACAATGGATATCACACAAATTGACATCTGTGTTAAAAGCCAGCGTTAATAGATCCATGTGTTTACCGCAACTATGACAACGACTGAAAACCATGGAAATGTAAATATACTGTACAATTCCACCGGAAATGCAAAACCGGCTTCCGGTTTTGACCATAGATGACGTTCGGAAACTTGTGGATAAGAAGGACAGATGATGACAGAGATGGAGTGACACATTACATCACACAGCAAAGCCACTGGAGAACACGCCACAGACACAGACAGCACAACTGCAGCGTCAGTCCATTAAATACTGTGCACCTTTATCACAGTGGGAAAAAAAAGGATAATTAACATGCAGTTCATCACACTGTCACTTGGCTGGTGTTACAGCAGGAGCATCTTTAAGGCGGTGGGGAGAAGCCTAAGTGGCAGCATTAAGTGTGATCAACAGTGATAACGCTCAACAGAGAGAAGTAGCAGACTGAAAGGTGGATGCTGGATGTCAGGGTTAGGGTTAGAATTGATGAATTTATATGGTGTGGTCATTACATTTGTTAAACTCAGTGCAGAGGATCAGTGTTAACTCGAGCCAGCGTTACGTCCCCTCTCCTACTCACTGTGCTTTGCAAATGCTAATTTCAGCGTTGTAGTGTAAAGAGTATTAATCAAACAATCAATCAATCAATCATTATTTGTCTTGCACTTTTCATCCGGATAATCTAACACAAAGTGCTTTGCAGAAAAGGAGCAATAGAAAAACAATGCCATCCACCCCCGCGGCCATCCACGCACAGAGCAATAAACGTCCATGTTATAAATAAATGAACAATAAAAGTAAAACAGTCGTGACAGGAAAAAGAGGAAATGTTAATGTGAATCTCATAAATCTGAGATGAAGAAAAAAACCAAAGACAGGAAAACAAAGATGAAGAATGGCAATGTATTGAAGTGAGTAAAACCGGAAATAAAAGATGGGGAATTAAAAGGATAATAATCTTTTAATCAAATTAACAGTAAAATGAACCGACGTCTCAGGGAGACAACCTGAAGTGTATGAAAAGAGGAAAACAGACAAACAGAACATCAACATCCTCTACTGCCCCTCGGGTCTTGGATCACAGTATGTCCTCAGACCTCCATCCATCCCAGTCTCACTCTTTATCAGAGCTGCCACACGCTGCGCTCATTTACACAGCACAGTAATGGGCACAAAAGGCAGAGCGACTGTATCCAGTGTATCCGGTGCAGACTGTGTGACGGAGCGTGTAATGATCTTCTGGTTTTAGTTACCAGCCTCAGACGCAGAAGCTGTTGTTAAAACGTGACAAAGATCAGTGCTTCATGATGTCTAGTTCCACATCAGTCAGCGCTGCATAGACCAACAATGAATCAACACACCACTGCCAGTCTATAATGCAGTGTACTGTAGAGGGAGGCTTAAAGGTTTAAACAGGCTCTTCCTTTTAAAATCTGTATATTTTGTCAAACCAGTGAGAAAATTTTGCACTTGTTTCATAAGTTCTCTTTTTTTGTCATTTGTGTATGTATTCTTTTTTTTCACACTATTAAATTCATATGGAGAACATTATGTTAATGGTAGTTGTTCATGTTTTGCCTTTGCCTTGAATTAATAGTTTTTAGATGTGTATTGCACTCAGTTTTGTTGTCCAGGCAGCAGCTGAAATTCTACATCTAAGCTAACTAGTATCAACCAAGTGTTAGAGTGACTAGTTTGAAAGGGAACTTTGCAAGTCTGGTTGCTTTTTTTCTGTTTTTGGTCAGTTTTTCTCTACAGAGCTCCCCCTACAGTGCATATTTTCACTGTCGTAAAAACTAACAGCTAACCCTCCTCCTGGTCATGTGCATATGTTTTCAACAAAGCCAGTGAGAAAGCAATCCATGGAGCGATGTCAACCGAGTTGGGTAACGTTAACAAGAGATTACGGATTATGGGGCATGTTTGTGTTGTAGTGCCATAAAGCAGTCCATGTTTCTGGCGAAATGAGATCTGGGACACCAGGGCCGAGGCTCTGATTTTGCAAGGTTGGTTTTGGGCCAAGAAACACTAGGTGGAAGCCAAAGAGCCTCCATTCTCCCTGTGACAAGTTGTTTAACCATCACAATTACTCCAAAGCAGTTTAATTAAATAAAAAATTTTGTTCACAAGAGCTTTGTGCGCGGAATAAGTCTTCATGTGTGTCTTACAGGTGCAGGTCTCTAAATATAGGCCGTCTATAGCTTCACATATGTCGACTGGCCCTAAATAGAGAGAGCACATCTGCCCAGCCACAGACTTTGTGTTTATTTTAGAATTCGATTGAAGACCTCACTGATTGCTTTCGAGGCTCTGACTGGTCAGGCCCACTCTCCCATCACAGCCCTCAGCTTCTAGATGTTTGTATCTGACAGAGCTTTTGCAGCTGCTGATCCACAGTTGTTACCACTACAGTATGTATTCAGTGTGCTGCTTCCATCTCTGCTTTTAAATCAAGGCTAAAAAGACTTTTATTCACCGGCCTGTTTGGACTTCTAATGGTTTAATCTTTTTGTAATGTGTATAATTAATTTGTATTTGGCTCTTGCTGTTCACTGTCAGTTTAAGCTGTGTTTATGTGCTCTAGAAATGAATGCACTACAAATGGACGCCCACAGTGGTGATCTTCTGTAATTCTGTATTCTGCTAATAAGAGCACTTTTAAGAGTGTGTTTAGTTGAGTTAGCGCAACACAATACATTCTTCATTTGTTCATCCTTAAAAACTGTGACTACATGCATTCACTCTGTGACTGGCTATGCTACGGGAAAAGCTCTTTCATGGATGGGTCAGTGATGCTAACCCAGTTAATTTAGTTATTCATCCTAATACAGTCCTGTGCATTTTGTGTTGGTAGCTCCACAATAAGCTGCTCTCTGCTGGACAACACTGAAATGCAACACACCTCTTCACTTTGTTTTCACAGAATTAAGATTTGAATGTAACATGGACAATTTAGGTCAAAGTAAAAGAAACACATTGATGAATTATTAAAGAAAATAGAGGGTATGCGTTTACGTCACATTGCCCTCGGCAACGCCCCGTTCGATCGGACTGAGTGGCAAAACAAGCGTCCCTCAACATTCTGGCGGATAGCGGTGGACTCATAAACCGGATAAAATATCTTATATCAAAACAAATTGATGTCAAAAGGAATCGACAACCAGCTCCCCAAAACCGTCTGCTCCACGGACACTTCCTGTAACATACACACAGTGTGACCGCGGTACCTGCAGAGTGACTGACAGGCTCACTGTTACTGTGCAGAGGGACGAGATTACAGCTGTTACTGTCGTCCTGACAGTGACTCCCGACGCTTAAACACGAGCTGCTTTTATTCTGAAAAACTCTGACCAGTCAAACTGTAGGATGTGTTAGAGGACTAATTTATCTGTCTAAACATCATAACTATGACACCTGAAACTGTAAACACAGCTGATCGATCGAAAAAAATGACCGCTCCAGTGAATTTACTTTCCGTCATTGAGAACAGGTTCTTGAATGTAACTCGGTCAAAGTGAGACGTATCCTCAAGATTTTTAGCAGCTGTCAGGTCATGCTGCTTTACATGCTGGCAAAGCTAGACATGTCAGACTTGTGTGGGCTCGGAGAAAATCGCTTCGTTACTTGCTCGTTTTTAAACTTTGGCGGCTCTGCCACTCGTCTTTTTGCCACTCAGTGGACGTTCCACAGCGACTTCCGAGTACCGTGACGTCATGTGCATACCCTCTATAGGCTAAATATCTGTTGACTTTTAACATTTGTTTTTTTTTAAAACTGACACAACAACATGTGTCAGTTTTGTGTTTGCTTTGTTTTAAAGTAAGAGTGGTTTGAAATCTTCCACAGTGATTCTCCTCAGACGTCGCTGTCATCTCATCACGGAGACCTCTCTCTGTCACCTCTCCTGCTCTCTGGGATCACGCATTTAATATGTTATCGTACAGCAGCTGATGTCATTAACCTGTAGTTAATCATTATGATAATTATTCGGTCTGATGTCATTATCATGAAGTAGTTGATTGATTAACTTCTTGGCGCAGAGGCACAATAATTAAAAACTGCCTGCAATAATACTAGCAAAACTAGCAAGCTAGTGTTTCTTAAAGAGACGGTCACTTTTGTTTAACGGCGTTAACTTTTCAAGGGCAGACCAGATATTATTTGTTCTGAACGTTCAAAATGGATTTCAGCACATAGCAGCTATTTGAATTACAAAATAATGGAAGGTTTTTTTTTTTCTGATACAAAAAAATCCCCCTCTCTCGCACCGTGTGGTTTGTCCTACCTTTCCTCCACCTGGCTGGTACTTTATATTGTCAATGGAGCCGATCTTGGAGCGAACGTTCTTCAGGTCCGGTGTCGGGGCGTTGATGGGCCGGGGGGTTCGATGAGTGCGGGGCACTGCCGGCTTCTTCTCCATCGGGGTCTGCTTGGGCACAGGGGGCTTGGTGATCACCCGGCGGCGGTGGGTGGTGTTGGCATCGCCATTGGTGGAAGCAGCCGGAGTCCCGGGAGTGGTGGTGGAGGCTGGGCGGGGACGAGCTGCAGAGAAAGGAACAAAAAGGTTGATTTTTTTTTTTTTTTTGTGAAAATAGTAAATGTCCAAATGACCTTTATTTTTCTTGTAAAGCGACTATTAGCAACAATGAGACATTGTGGTTAAAAGGCCATATAGTTGCATCGTTATCCAGCCGACTATATCTAGTAAAACAGGAAAGAAGAAGAGGTTGTGATTTTAGTACTCATCACTGAAGGACAGTTATTGCTCAGTATATCATGTTTAATTGAATGTTACTGTAGTTATACTATGTCTGCAGCTGCTTTTACAACCATGACTTTAACTTTAGACATTTGGCGACTATGCTCCCATGAGAACCATCCTGAGACAAAGATAATACTTTCCTTAAAAGACCGCACATTGTCTGTTTGGTTATTACCTGCAGCCTTGGGTTTCTTGGCCTCTCCTGTCTTGCTCTCAGCCTTGTTGTCATTCTTGTTAGCTGTGTGGTAAAGACAGCACACAACACTTATATCAAACACTGGTAGTTAGCAAACACATCAACATACAATAGACAGAACAGTAACACCTGCAAAAGTTAAGACTCAGATACATCATATAAGAAAATAACAATTCAAATCTACAAATTTATCAATATTTTACATTTCATATAGTGAAATGTACCCATACCCATGTCATTCAAAGTGAAATTACATTCTATTTGGTCAAACACAAACCAATCACAGTTCATGAAACGGTGGAAGATACTGTTTTAACTGTGTTTTGAACCCATCTTTTGTACTGGCTTGAATAACATAACCTGGCAATGAATTCCACTTTACAATAGTTTTCACCTTGGGTAGAATAAACCTTCTGTACCTACTGTCTTGTTTGATATTCATATTGAGCAAAATAAGTGAATAACCTTTTATATGCTTTCTAATAAAATTTCACAAAAAACATCTCAGACTGTCATGCATGTCTTTTATATTCATTCTGTAAAGCACAATTTACTGCTTATTTTGAACGATGTGTTAATTTCTTCATATCTTTCACTGAGGCAATGGACCAAATTCTAAAACAATAATGAGGCTGACAGTCACTGACTGACATTAGCCTCAAAGCTGTAAAGATTTGAATGAATGGCACGCTGAGAAAAAGTGCGCACACGTTTTATTGCCATACCTTCAAATCGTAAATAAAGTAGTTGATAAGTTGCAGCATGTGTTTTACTTCTTTACCACTGCTTTTGTGAGCCATGCTGGCAATTTGTCAGCACAAGTTAAAGTCTATCCATCCAATGTAGTCAATAACTAAATCAGTGTGTTTTTTATGTATTGTTACCATGGAAGAGTAAGCCTAACTGCAGTGGCCCAGGTTTAAGTCCCAGCTCATGCACCATTTTATAGTAAAAAAAAAAACTTGCAACAAAAACAAGTCATGAACCATCTGGGACACACTTGTTTTTCAACGCTTTTAATTCGAATGCTACGTCCCCATAAAACAAACAGATGAGGATGTTTTCTGAATTTTCTGAGTTTTTGTAATCTCTATAAAACTGGTGCAGGCATTGACCTTTGCTATGCTATACTATGAGCTCACTTGCAAACTCAGCTGTTAAAGTACAGTTTAGCACAAAAGCTAATGTAGGTTGTTGCTCAGTCTGTGGATCATGCGTGTTACACAATGCTGTCTGACCCTGCGTGACTGTCTGTCTGCTCTGGTTATGACAGACTGCTGACGTTACTATGTTACTAAGTTTGATGAACTCCAACAAAATGCGGTACCCGTCTACAGAGATGGAGAGCTGACAGGATTTTTGGTGCAGTGATGCAAAACTAAGGGGCTGCCCTTATGAAAATCTGAGGATAAAGCAGGATGAGATTTGAAAAGTGCATACATGTTGTAGCACACAAGAAACGTAATGTAATACCCACTGACACGTGCATTTTATATTAACAACTATTTCTTTTTTTCATGGCTTTTTGTTGTCATTCTACTTTTACTGCACATTTAGTATTGGGCTCAAGGTCACTCTTCTCATCAGCCCTGTCCCCTGCTGCTGCAGTGGTCCATTGTTTTTAACAGGAAGCTGTGGACACGCCTTAAAACAAATGCTATCATTCTCTGTTGGATATAACAGTTAATCGTTGGCTAATTATGTGTGACACACCTTCTCATTGAATGAACTTTCTTTATTTTCATTCCTTTCTACATTGTAGATTTGAACTGAAGACATCAAAACTATGAAGGAACACATGGAATTATGTAGTGAACTTTGATGACAGTCCAACAGTCCACAGAGTTCCCAGACCAGCTGATCACTTGTTGGCTGTTTTGCCCTCACTTGGTCTAACTCATCCCAAACCATCTTAATTGGGTTTAGGTCAGTTGACACTTTTGTTTTTACTATATAATTCCATATGTGTTCCTTCATAGCTTTGATGTCTTCAGTTTGAATCTACAATGCAGAAAGTGATATAAACAAAATAAAGAAAAATCACTGAATGAGAAGGTGTGTCCAAACTTTCAACTGGTAGTGTATATAACTATAATGATCACCCATGTCACCAAATGCTTTACACAGCAGCATAATAAAACATGCAGGTAATAAGGCAACAGACTCGAAACAAGCAAATGAGAAACACAATGAAAGTGTCTCAGTATTATAGTGCAAATAAACCAAAGGCAGCGTCACCAGCGAGAGCCCAGTCTGTAAAAATCAATGAAACCATAAAAAAAAAGAGTTGACTAATCCAGACTATTAAAAAAAGTAATAAAAAACAAGGTGATTATATGTTGTGGCTGCAGCATTGTCAGCCTGTTGTCGCCTTACTGAGCTGGCGCGTGACTCGGCGGCTGTGTGTAATGTTTTATTACATCATTTTGTCAAGTAAAAGTTGCTCCATCATTTGCTCCATCTTAGCCATCGCTCAACTGTGCAGGAGGTTCTTCAGCTTCCTCTGAGGTGAAGAATGTGTTATTAGCTGTCTGAGCAAAAGTGAATCACTTTTCATGTTGATGGAGTGGTGCATGTAATGCTGCCATCATGTGGTGGGCGCATTATGAAATCTGACTGATGGGCTACAGGGGCCAACAGTTACAAAAATAAAGGAGTGAAGTGAAATGTGCACCTTGCAGTACATCTGATGCATGGCTGCGAACTCTGTGAATGAATCATTTTCTCTGAGGGTGCTGAGCTTAAGTGTACAGAGAGGAGAATATCTGTTTGGCTGTTTGAACACGGCTCGGGCTGAGTCATAGCGCCGTCACTTAGAGAGGTGAGATACTGTTGCTGATGTGATAAAAATACCAGACTGCTGTCTTAGAAAGTCAGCTCTCCAAACAGATAAAGCTGAACATATGGCAGCAATTCAGTTAGCCTGTTGCCCGGGGTGGTGCACGTCCACACTGTGACTCATTTCTTTCCAGCCGCTGCGGAGAGTTCAGGTCCTATTGTCCATGCCGCCGTTCACTGGCAACACCGCCATCCAGCCAAAGCAGAGAGCGGAGGCACACAGCGCTATTGTGTGTATGTGTGTGTGTGTGTGTGTTGAACACGTACCCGGGGTTTTGCTTGCAGCAGTTGCGGAGGAGCCATTCTTACTGGCAGCTGCCCGTGGTGTGGGCGTGGCCTTTGGAGCAGGTGGGCGTTTCTCACCATTTTCTGGAGTCTGGAGTCACAGTAGGACAGGAGAGATGAGTGTGTGATACTTATGTGTATTTCCATATGTACAGTGTGTGTTCTCTCTCTGCTGTGTATCAAAAACAAAGAACGGTGAGACAGTTAAGACAGAGGTATGAAGTGTTAGAAAATCACTACAGTATGTCACCTTCTGTTGTTGAGCAACGGCATCCAATAATAGCCAGAACGTTAAGATACCACAGTGAAGCTGACCTTTGACCTTTTGGATATGAAATGCCATAACTTCTGTTTGACATCTGTGTTAAAGGAAATGGCTCCTTCTTACATGTTTTACTTTTACTCTTCAGATATTGTTTCATCTTTTCAAGATTGATTCAGCAATTTCTTCACTTACTTCAGCATTGTATCCATAATTTATTCAGCTCATTCAGCTTCCAGCTTTCAGCATTCACCCGTATTTCCTTCAGGAAATGCATTCTCTAGTTAGTGTAGGAATTCATGACTCAGAGTTATGGCCAAATGGTTTGACCATCATGTACCTCCCTGGACCTTTGACCACTAAAATCTAGTCAGCTTATCCTTTAGTCCAAGTGGAGGTTTATCAGATTTGAGGAGGTAGAGATGGGACAGACAGACATATGGATGGATGAAAAATTAGAAGGCAGGGAAGACAGGATGATGATTTGAGCATACCATGTAGGTATCAGAGCTTTTAAAGCCAAAATAAACATTTTCTCAATGAAGTGTCTGTACGGTTCTAACTGTCGTCCTTGGGCTTTCAACAGATGGAGTATCATACACTACATTGCTATATTTACATTCTTCTTACATGTACTTTACATTTAAATATTTCTAAATTTGTGTTGAAGTGTACTACTGTACAATTTAAACAAAAAAATACAATAATAAGTGTTAAATTCATCTTCAGACAAATTAACAAATAAGAGATTCAACTCTGTGAACCATAAAGCCTGATTCTGCAGTGTTATACAGACACGGCCAGGAACTGTAATGTGTGTCTGCGTGTGTGTGTACAAACACACATATATGAATATATGTATGTATACACACATATAATGTTCTGTATAAATGACAAAATCTACTGTATACCGTATCATACTCACCTTGGTTGCCGTTGGCACCCGCTTTGCGACAGTGGGTGTGGTCTCCTTGGGTACGGGACTTTTTTTATTGGCTGAGGCTGTGGTGGGGGAGGGGTGTTTGGCCACGGTGGCCTCACCATTGGTGGAGAGAGATGATGGGCGGGGTTTAGTGGAGTTTGGTTTGGTTGGACCCAGGTCAGGCTGATGATTATTGAATTTAAAGATAATAGCAGTGAAATAAAAATTGAGAGGAGGGAAGGAAAGAAAGATAAAAGGTGGACAGATAGAGACACATGTGGAGAGAGGAAGAGCAGAGATGAAGTCGCTGATCGCAGTGAGCATGATGAACAGTTAGCTCAGCCAGCTACTGGAGGATAATCATCAAACAGGCCATAAATCGTAACACAGGATTAACAATTTATAACCAACTTAACAGGCTTATGAGCAGTCAATGATAGAACTATAAACCTCCCATGAGATAAGACCAGCAGCAGTGAAGCAGTGAATGCATTCGTGAGACCTCTGATGGTGGTAAACACAGATCAGCTGGCAGGTTAGCATGCTAGCAAAGCAAGAACATGCTAACACTAATCTGAGCTTCTGTCAGTTTTCATTGTACTGCAGCATTCTCCTCCCTTGGGTCATTTCACTGCCTCAATTTCAATTGTGACGGCCTATTGCCATTAGGACCTGTCGTGTGTGTGTGTGTGGTTGTGTGTCTTTGTTTCTCTCTGTGCAGGTCGGCAGTGGGCGTGGGCTCTGACGCCGGTGGGCCTGGCCAGTCCCCAGGTGTTCTTAAGCGTGACGTTTCTCCCTCCTCTTCCCTCGCTTCACCTGGCTCCAGAGGGAGAGCTGTGTGCAGCTCCACCGCAGCCCCTCGTGTTTCTTTGTTCTTTTGTTTGGTTATGTTTGGTCGAAACCCTTCTGTTACGTTAATAAATTATTATTCTATTGTTTTACCCGTATGTTTCGGCGTATTTGTCCGGCCTAGAGCTGGGTCGTGACACAATGTAACAGATTTTTTATTTTTTCAAAATGCAGCATTAAAACATGATTGAAGCATATTTTCTGTAACGGTTGTCACACAGCTATGTGGACTATCAGAACTAGATGCTTCCACTCAGCCGCATAAAAAGCACAAGAATGAACAACAGTGACTCTAGTGGCTTCATCTCTTCTAAAGTGTCACTAACAGACAGGGACCAGGAGATCTAATCAGCATGCACTTTGTTTCAGTGTCTTCTCTCCTGTTGATACTGCCACTAAATTCACAAGGACACAGCCACACCCACTAGAGACTAGACTAGAGACTCTGGGTGGGACTGCGTCCACATAGTGTAACTGGTCACAGTTAACAGTTAAGGCTCTACATTAGTTGTAGGTGCAAGGAATACACTTTTTGTGCATATTAAAGGTCCAGTGTGTAAAATGGGGCAAAAACTGTGATTCTAGATTGCACTCCTCCTGTTGGAAAAGTGATGGTGTCCTCTAAGGTAAAACAAACTTGTCCGGAAATGTATATTATAACTCAAAAACTTCTCACTATGGTCTACCAACTCTTTCTGCTTTCTGCCTTCTTCTATTTATGTGCGTGAAACGGCACTCTCTAAAGCAAGACCCTTGCTATGTATATGAAAGAATCATTATAAGGCTACGAAAACCAAACAAATGTTATTTTATAGCAATTATACACTTACTGTATACAAATATATTAATGGGTAGTATATTCAGATTTTGCCAATAAACCTTGACAATTATTACACACTGGACCTTTAAAGAAACTCACAATGTGGATGTGGACATCGTCGACATCACATCTGCAGAAATGAAATTCTAATGTATTTCGAAAGAGCTTTCTGAGCTGGTTAGCTTCACAATCAGTCAGTTGTTTGTGTGTTTGTCAGCAGGATTACACCCAAAGTAGTGTACCTTTGACTACCTAACTTTACAGAGGGATGAGGCACGGACTTTGTTCTCCTGCAAAGTGTCTTACACTGTGACAGGGGAGGCTGAATAAAACCCACTGGCAGAGTTCAGCTGTGTGACCTCTGGGTGACGGGACTGTTTCTGTGACCACCAGACACCCTGCCACCGCAGGAGTGTGTCCCACTGCACACAGCAAATGTGTTTGGACAGCAGTGGCTTTGAGTATTCTGTGTGTGTGCATGTGTGTGTGTGTGTGTGTGACCCACCTTGCTCTTGCTGTCAGGGCTCGGCAGGGTCTTGCTGCCGTTGCCTGGTGGAGTCTTGGCCGCTCCTTTCCCTCCCTTCTCCTCCTTCTTCTCGGCCTGCTTCTTCTCCTCCTCCTTCTTCTCATCCTTGTCGGTCTTCTCCGGCTTGTCCGCCTTCTCCGCCTTTTCGTTGGCCTTGTTGTTCTTCTCCGCGTTCATCTTCTCCATCTTGTCCTCATCTTTGAGGATCTTCTCAGACTTCTGGTTCTTGTCCGACCCGTTGTCCTTCTTCTGCTGCTCCTCCTTCTCCTTCTTGTCGAAGGCGTCGATCTTCTCCGTCTTGCAGCTCAGGGTCTCCGTCTTCTCCTGCTTCTCCTTGTTGTCAGGTTTCACTGCGAGAGAAACGTCGTCTTTGTCAAAATCAGCCTTTTCTTCTCAAACCATAACAAGTAAAAGAGCAGTGAAAGAGAAAGGAGCAACTTGTCTGTAATGTCTTTAACTCTACATCAACATCTTTTACTGAATACAATGCTTTGTTGTTCACAAGCACAACTGCAGGAGGATTTTTGGAAGACACTGCAGGCTGTTGTGTAATGAACAAAAGGGACACAAATGTTTTGGTAATCAAATGAGACCATGTGATAGAAACAGAGCACATGTTCACCAGTTCCATCAATGTAAAATTATCTTCTTTGCACAGTTTTAAAAAGCAAAACCACAAGGACAAAAACATGACTACTTATACATTAATTAAGGGCAGGTTTAGTGTAATGACTCAGGATTTTTTTTTTCTGATCAGCTACAGTTAACAGTTCCAGTTATTAACAAACGTGTTCAAGAGCCATAATGGTTAAAGAACACAGACAGGACACAGACAGCATTATCGCCATGACAGCAAGTGGTACCTGTCAGGTAGATATTTGCACCAAAAAAAAAAAGAAAGTCAACATATATATAAACTGACTAAAGTCTGTTTTTTGAGATTTTGAGTGATATCTAAAGTCACTTCATCACACATACTGATTTTTTATTTTATCTACTTTGTATTCATTTTCTTTTAGTAACACACATACAGTTATGCGCCAACTGGGCACAAGACATACAACATAGCATAATGACATGGGGAGGATAAGACAGCAGAGTCAACATAGGCACACGTACAAACATAAAGATCCTGCTTCGAAATAGGGAAAAACCCTCTCTATTAAAGGGTTTGACCTTATCTTTGTTATCTATACAGTATGAAATCTGGTTCAAAATCAGTTTGGTTCCTGAGTTATTCTCTTTATCATGTCTACATTATAAATTATACTGTATATGAATCCACTCATTTATTGTTGGTTTGTCTATCTAATGGCCATTTTCTGGCCAAAGCCTTATTTACATCCCACTAAGAACACCTTCAAAAGGTTTTTGTCCCGCTTTGTGTATCCAAGTCTGTCTAGAATCACCCAGGTACATGAAATGTAAAAACATTTTCTATTTAAAAACAGCCTCCAGGACCCCAAGAATCTCTCTCCAAAATGGAGCCACAGAGGGACAGTTTCAGAAAATATGAAAATGATGTGTTTCCACAGGATCTCCAACAGGCACACTATACTGATTTTATAATGATTGCAAACTTCTGCAAATCAATTCACCCCCACTCCACTCTCCATTGGGAGTGAGGTGGAGAGAGTCACAGACTTTAAGTTCCTGGGTCTGTTTCCTATCTGAGGAAACTGAGGAGTGCTAAAATCCCTCAGCAGCTCATGATTAACTTTTACCACTGTACTATTGGCAGCATATTGACCTAGGGCTTCTTAGTGTGGTTCTCTCTTCTCTATTTTTGATATTTGGGAGGCACTTTTGCACTTATTAATACTTGCCAGTACTATGATGCTGTTGATCTGCTGTTGATTATGTTTCCTTTGTGATGATGCTCTATGAAATAAACAGTGATTTACCAAGCAGTCAGACACCTGACTCACTGAGTCTAAAAGAAAGGATGCACCACAGGAGACAATACTGTATGAAAGTATCTTAAAGTTGTGAATAGGTTACAGTGTTTCCCACAGGTTTGCAAGGAGACTATAAGTTTTGCTTTTGTGTGTGTGTGCGCCAATACGGAGCAGCGTTTGGTCTTGATTCTGTGGCGCTGCGCCACACATTGGTCTACATATGGGAAACACTGGGTTATAGTGTTATAGTGTCTATGTGCAGTATTTATGATACGTTATAGAAGTCGTGCCTTTCCATTATTTAGTCCTACATTGTATTCATGTTTGCTGTCAGGAGGTTTTCCCCTCTGGTTTGCAGTTTTTGATCTTGTCACTTTCCTTACTGCGGCACTGAGATATGATGCACACAGACATGATTCTTAACCGTGCCTACAAAGTTGTGAGGGTGGGCTAAACTTTATACTCTATGTCAAGGCTAGTGTTTGATCAGTGGCATGTTGACGTTTCAGCAGAGATGTCTTGACTTTCTAGTTTCTAATATGGGTCAAGATACATGTTGTTTCCTGCAATTCCCACCTTGTATCTCAGTGGCCTGTTTACTTTTCTTTACTTCACCTGGCAAAAGCCCACATTTTTCATTCTCCTCATTCTGTTAAAAAACTTGCCCACTCCTTTCCGTTCAGTGTCATCTCTAACTTACTAGTGTGGTAGACAGTAAACTGGACCGGTCCCTGAACACAGAGGCCGTCCACCAGGAGAGACCAGCAGGTCAGAGAAGCAGCTATAGCAACAGCCAACATCTCATGTACATGTATCCATCTACTGTATCTATGACCATTCAGGTATAATGAACAGAACAGAAGCTGCTCGCAAAGCAGAGAAGAGATTGTGAGATTTTTTTTCTAAAGGTTTCAATTTCTGATCAGTGTTACAACACAAAAAATGTGGTCAGAAATAAAATTTCAACATTAAAGGAGACATATTATGCCTCCTTTACACAAATTAAAATAGTCCCCAGGTGTCTTAAAGACATGTCTGTGACATGCTTTGGTTAAAATACCCCAAGGATCAAACAGCACAGCTCTTTTCATCCTCTCAGAACAGTCCTGTTCAGAACGGCTGGTTTCAGTGCCTGTCCCTTTAAATGCAAATCAGCCACTGCTTGCCCCGCCCCACCCCTTCTACTGGTCCCAGGTAGGGGTGTTATTATGCAACAGCTATTATGAACAGCTCGTAAAACCACATGGATTTCAACCTAGGGAGCCTGCACATTACAGATTTTTTTTGTCAATTATATGTTAACAAATATATGTTAAAGAGCCTTCAAAAAGTGATACTTCCATAATATGTCCCCTTTAAAATTTCTTTGTTTCTGTTTGGTTGTGTTTGTGTGTAGTCTCGTTAAGAGTCGCAGTTTTGTCCTACTCCACCCTAATTCCCTTTGCCTCATCTATTACAAGCTGATATGCATGTTAAAAATACAACTTTTAAGGTGACCAGGACAAGTCTGTGACAGGGTCTCAGTCAGGACGTGACAATAAGTGACATCATGTACCTCCCTACACTTGTCATAAGTAAGCTGACTTGAAAGTGAAAGACTTCTCTCAGGAGTTGACATAGGGAAAATAGGATCATGTCACAGTTTCACATCCTGACACTGAGAAATATGATATATTTTTGCACATCAGCAGCATGTGAGGATCCTGAATATGATTCTGAAACATTGATTTATTAAAGGTCTATGTAGATTGTTTGAATCAGAATTGGAAAGGCTGTGAAATGTCCTTGGATCTGAGTCCTCGGTGCTCTTCATCCGTGTGCCAGGATTATGAAAACACCATCAGAGACATCCACCCTCCTCAGAGGCAGCGCGAGGTCAGACTGAGCTGCAGCACCAGTGTTGCTAACAGCTGATTCATGGGATAAGCACACAGAGAGAAAGAAAGAATAAAGTGGAAGCAGGGGGAAAGGTGAGCTGAGCAGATGGGAGGCGGACACAGAGCGGGCTCGGGACAGGCAGCGGAGGGCAGAGGGGCCCGGGTGGAGGGGGGCTTCTTTGTCGCCATCAAGACATCTCTTACATAACGATGACAGTGGACAGGCCCGGCCCCGCGGTGCCCTCATGTCACCTTCCTTCCCCTCTCTCCTGGGGTTCTCCACGTGATAAACGCTCCGTCTCCTCTGAAACAATGCAAATTGGCTGCTGTTGTGTTTTTGCCAGTAAGTGAACGCACACAGACCAGGTGGCTGTTGATGTGTCGCAGCACCACCATAACAAAACCTACTCTCTTCTGTCACCTTTAACTGCAGCTGTAACCGTGGCTCAGCCCGAGGCCTGAACCAGACACAGGCCATGATAATGTGCACGTAGGACTCGCATGAACACAGCATGTGTGTGTGTGTGTGTGTGCAGGCGGCACAGAAAGCTACAGACAGAGTGGTTGTCATTTGGAGGTTGGACGACCTCCAGCTTTCATGTTCCTACTGCTCATTTAACAGGGGGAACTTGTTACTTACTCACTAAATATGATTAATTCCCAAAACCTCTCGGATTTGAATCAAGTAGAACACACTTTGAAACCCATCTTTCTAAGGCTATGTTTACACGGAAACAATCTGAAAAGAAAACGCCAAAGTGGCATTGTGTTCTCACTTTTTATTCCACGTTTAGACAAGCGTTTTTTGGGGGAAATCTGCCAGGCAGCTAGACACAACACCACAAAGTCCACAAAGAACCTTCCTTCTACTTCTCTCCCTGGTAGCGCGAAATGGAAAATCAAAACCAAAACATGGTGATTTCGTCTGGTGCATGTTAATCAGAGCTGCTAGGGCAGTGTTTTCAACCTTGGGGTCGGGACCCCACGTGGGGTCGCCTGGAATGTCTAGTAGTTAATAAAAAAAAAATACTGATAAAAATATTTTCTAAACTAATTGTTTTTCTTTTTTAAATTCTGATTAAAAACACCACACACAATCTTAAACAACTGTACTTTCACTTTCTCAAATATAAATTGAGTCCAAATAAAATACAAATATCTGAGGTGGTGCATCTTGATTGATGGCCGTGATCGTGATAATCGCGGGGTCGCCAGAAATTTGTGATTTCAAAATGGGGTCACGAGCCAAAAAAGGTTGGGAACCACTGTGCTAGGGCAACTTGAAGGTCCGACGGATGGAAATAATCCAACATGTTTGTTGTTATTTGACTGTATTGGTGCATGCCTGTGACGTAAACGTGTGCATTGTGAGCAGATGGAAGCAGTCTTTTGCGTTTTTTTTACCCTTTAGACGGGAATGCAATGGTGGAGCTTTTTTAAGATTTCCACTCTGGAGGGTGGTTTCACTTTTTTGCGTTTTTAAGCCCCAAGAAAGGCATATTCGATAAAATATTTTGTCTTTTTCACTAAACAATAGACCCCATTAACATTCCACTCCTCTGTCCTGTCTGTCACCATGCCCACCACAGTTCATGTTTGTGATATATCTGCTTTTTTGTGCCAATTGTGGGTTGTTCTGTTTTGGTGTCTATCTGTATGATGCCCTTTATGTATAGTCAAGTGGAAACGAATTTCCTTTCTGGGACGAATAAAGTCTAAAGCTTGACTGGAGCTGATGTGGCATCCAGCTCATCAGGTTACCAACCATCAAGTAGGGCCTATAGCACCTGGCACTGGTCTGCATGACAACTATTCAAGATAGTCACATCGTCGTCTGAACTCTTTTGGGTGGTTTCCCTACAGCATTACTTTCACAGTCACAGCTGAATTATGAAAATTACAAAATTTACAATTGTGCAGAAACAACATCAGTTCTATTTCATGACAAAGCTCAAGCTTTTTTCTAGTGGTGCACTGAACCTTTACCAGGGTTTTTCCTGCATTCAAAATTGCATGGCGGCCGCCTCCAGCTAATTTTGTGCCGCCCCCGGCAAGACACAGAAGCACTTAGCTTAACTCCTTTTTAACAAAGCACTTAGCTTAAACTCCAGCTATCTATAAAACTAAATTAATTACTCCTGTGCTGTCTCTCTGTGGATGTGAATCAGGGTTTCCCGCAGCGCTTTCCTGTTAAGGCGGCCGCCTTAACAACAAAGAGCTGCCGCCTAAACAAACGTCTTAAAAAAAAAAAATGTAGCGATATTCGCCACCGCCGCCCCCCCCCCCCGTCGGATGATGGCCGCATCCTCCCACACACATACACACCACAAAGAAGCGCGCATGCATAACAGCAGCGAGTGTTGAAAGCGAAACTTAATACGGCACGGCGCGGTGCGTCCCCCCCCCCCCAACGATCGATCCGCTCAACCCCCCCCCCCCTCAACAGATCCGCACCCCCTCCCCCCATCGACAGGTCAGACACCACCTCAACTAACAAATTTTCTGGGGGAAACACTGATGTGAATGTCTCAAAATTAAAGAGAAAGTTTAACCTGTGTGCTGAGGTTAAGTAAGATTCACACTGAGGTTACCACCTCACTAAGACACGTCTTAAAGGTGTACAGAAATGGACGTTTGTCCTGTTTGTCGCACCGAGTTGTCACGAGCTGCAACACGAGTTTACCCGAGTAAGGAAAACAAATTTGATTGGTCGTTATCGAGCGGACGGGATATTCAAAGCTTGGGGCGAGCCCGAGCTCCGTGTGTGTGTGCGTGTCTCAGACGTTTGAATGACGAATTATGGATCCAATATCAGTGGCGGATGAATCGTGTACAGGCTGACGTATAATCCGAGTGCCTGCATTATCCAATGCGAAAAAAAACAAAACACACTTTCATCCCGGATTTACTCAAAAATAGAATTTTGCACAAAGTTTGGGCTACATCGTCTGATAGATGAGTTATTACACAAATTTTACGACCCAGAGTGGTCTTAAATTCAATTTTCTTTTCTGTACACCTTTAAACAATGCCAACAATTTATCTCACTGCTGAGTTTGTAGGGACCAAAGGGCGACAGCTATGGGTACGGTGGAGTTGTAAGAAATATTCTAATGGATAATTAATCTCCTGTGCCGACAAGCTGAGCACCACTGTCGCTCACTCAACAGTCACTCATCTCTTTTGCAAAGGAAATGCTCAATGGGATATCAATGACGGACTGGCACCAAAAAGAGGCCCTGGCATTTTTGACAGACAAACACTATACACAACAACCACTATATATATAATTCAATGATGATAACAAAATGGACCACCAAAAGTATTTTCTATTTTTTGGGTGGTATCGAACAGACTACACTAGAGCTTCTGAAAACAAGAGGCTACTACTCTATCAAGTGACCTATAGACTGTTCCTGTATTCCAATTCTGTTGAGTCTTCTGTCTTTCAGAGTTGCTGGCCATAAACCGCCCAACATGTTTTTTTTTCCCGGCCACATCAACACGGCTGCATCTTCCGATGTGGCATTTGTCCATACTGCCCTATATGGCCAGCCCGTCACTAGTTAAAGGGACATTGTGTAACTTCTCCTGTTATCTATTCACGAAAATCGATTATTTGGTTCAAAAGTATGTTTTTCATTAATCAGTAATCACCCCCATCAACAAACTTAAGTGTTCCGGTAAGCTCTGAATTTGCCGTTCATATCATTCATATCTACATGGAGCGGGTAAGCTCGGTGCTGGCTGCCATGTGGTGTCGCCATGTTTTTACATTCAGTGGCAGCGTGACGGTAGGTAACCACGGAAACTCAGCGGAAACACCGGAGCTGTCGGCTCAGGTCGAGGTGGCGTCTGTGAAAGGTCGCGGCGGTAACGCAGTGAGGAGGATTGGAGCGTTACACTGATGCTGCATTCACGTGCAGTTGGGCAGACAGCCGTCGGTAACAAACCAGATGTCATTTTAGTCACAGAAGTCGAGAGAAAGCCGGTAAAACGTGGGTCAGGTAAACAATACGACATCGCCATGACAACACATTGTCATGTGTATTGTTTTGCCTCGTGCTGACGAACCACTTGTTTACATAGAGGCTTGTTTATGCCGTTACGTGCAGCGGCTGTCGTCCGTCTGCTGTCCGCCCAATTTCACGTGAATGCAGCATGAAAAATACGATTGAGTTGCTTGCAATATACAACCACAACAATAGATGGGAGTAATTCCTACACAATGTACCTTTAATGCCCTCTACACACTGTGCGATTTTAGCAGTCTTATAAGACTATTGCATGACACACTGTGCGACATGCATTTAATAATCTTTGGTACGACGTCAAGTTTGACGTGTGCAGACTGTACGATGATCGTTCTACTGAATCGCAGGTCGCCCGCTCCCCCCCTCCCTCCCTCCCTCTCTCCCTCCCTCTCTCCCTCTCTCCCATCTCCCTCCCTCTCTCCCTCTTCATACACAGACACAAGTCACCGGCACCGGTGGAGCAGTACCGCCAGTTGTCCGTTATTTAAAAATTAAATCACGGCCTGTATTGGTACCAGAGAACATCACAGCAGTACCGTCACGTAATGAGAACACATCTAAACGAGGACGAAGTCACCTCTCCCGGTGTAAACACGTCAATATTCTCCGGTAGGCGACCGCTTCTCATCATAGTCCGCACATGGGTTTTTTGTTTTTTTTTTGGACAGAGTTTCACACACAACTTTTCTGATGGCTGTATGAGTCTGTCCATGTTCCTCCTCTTTCTGCAACAGTAAAAAGGAATATACACCTCTCCAGACATGACAAGATAGGCTAAACTATTCGTTTTTTAATTTAATGACTATTTACTCGAAAATCAGTGCTCGTCCCTGTCACCTGCGCCACTGATAGACGTCCATCAGCTGATTAGTAGACGTAGGTCGTAGCAGTTTTCTGACACTGTCAGAATTTAATCGCAGGTCGTCTTTGGTCGCAAGACGCTGACAACGGCCGTCGTAGAACCTGTCTCACTGTGCGACGTAAGACGGCCGATTTAGAGCTACGACCAAAGATTTCGCCACGATTCTCCTACGATCAGCCGTCTTTCGTCTGCGACGGCCAAAATCGCACAGTGTGTACAGGGCATAAAGGGTTATATTTAGGGCTGTCAAAATTGAAGCGGATTAATCCATCATCATGATTAATCTGATAAAAAAATGTAATGCAATTAACCCCTCTGCACCACAAAATGGCTCAAAATCCCTGAAACGTCTCTGGCAACACATTTCGGGCTGTTTGTCCAAATAGAGTTACCGTCACACATGCCGCTGCGCATGCGCAAATAGGCAGTTGATCTGGTAGTGACAGAACCAACCAACTTGATATGGAAGCATGGATGCATGGAAGACGCTAAACAGCACGTTGGTCCTCTTGGTGGGAAATTTGAATACAAAAAAACAAATCAGAACAGTCCAGAACCAATATAAAGCATTATGTACACTGTTTTCTTTTCACCAAAGCACTTCCAGCTTAAAATACCACATTAATGCAAAGCGTTTCGGACAATGTCAGGAAGTTAGTTTGTCTTAGTAGCTGGCTGAAAAAGGAGTAACAGGGCCACATTTATGTAGATAAATGTTTGTGTTCAAAATGAGAGTCAAAGTTTTTTGTTAACACAAAATGTTAAAGGTGTTTATTAAACATGTTAAGTGCATATTCCCTTCTTTCTTTGGTCTGTTTGCTCATGCAAAATTCAACACGATTAATACAGATTAAAAGTGAATGATAAATTGATGAATTGATGAATTATGAAATTAATCCACAGCAACACTGTGATTAATCTGTGATTTTATTTGTTTGACAGTACTAGTTGTATTACTAGTAAGGCTTTTTATAGTTTGTCATGATGAGTACAGCAACAATAAATGCCAATGACAAGGAGGAGAAGGTGTTTGATGTGTGTTTGCTGAGGGAGTGAGCACAGTCACAGGTAGTCAGAGGTTAATGTGCAGTGACTTGATTCTATCACACAGGACACTGGTTTCTGATCCGACTCTCTCTTCCATCACATTTGAGTCTGTCCTCTTGATGTTTGATGCTGATGTGTTTATCATTTGCCACAGTGGTCCATTAACTTTAACTGCTGGTTGAGAGTGATAATATACAGTCCTCCTGGCTCTTTTCACTGCAGTGACAGGCCCTGTTGAAATCACACCAGTGACTTAGACACAGACCTTTCTTGTCTCCGGGATTCTGTTAAAACTTCTGGTAACACTTTATTTGACGCCTAGCTCTCTAACGCATTATAACCATACTTATAATGAGTTGTAATGTGTAATGTGTAATGTAATTATAGCACTGTATAAACACTCATAAATGATCATAATGCTTTATAACAAGCTTGAGCTTCTCAGGGTGTCCCATTTCACATATGAAATCACAAATATTTTAATGATTTTATACCTTTTCTATATGTGAATAAAGATGATGATGAACAATAATCATAACACACTCACGTATTATAATTGTTAGTAACTCGCTGACAATGCCCACATCAATAATGCATTATAAATATAGTTATAATGTGTTATGATTGGCTTATAAACATGTGTAACTATCATTATAAACACTCACAAGTTATCATAAGGCTTTATAACAATAAGCACAACACATCATAGAGCATAACTATAGTTACACACGTGTATTAGCCAATTTTAACACATTAAAACTATATTTATATTTGCAATTATATTATCAATGTGGGCATTGTCAGCGAATTACAAACAATTATAACATAGTATAATACCTGACCTTATAAGTCATGATAAAATGGTTTATAGTGTGTTATGATTGTTGTTATAAAGCATTATGATCATTTATGAGTGGTTATAACGATAGTTATACAGTGCTATAACTAACTCATTATAAGAATAGTTATAATGCGTTATAGAGATAGGCGTCAAGTAAAGTGTTGCCAAACCTCTTTCTACTGAAACTAGACAACTGAAGAGGTTTACAGCCTGATGCTTTGACACTGGCCTGCAGAAACTTGCCAATACTCATATACCCCCACAGCACAAAATAAATGTTGGTCAAATTGGTCAAATGCCCCCTATAGAGACAGAAACACAGCCCAGGAAGTTATGGAGAGATCTACTTTGTTGGTCCTGACCACCAAAAAAAACAACAAACCTAATTTAGGATTGTGAGACTTTTGTGGGAAAATCAATCAGAATCAATCGACAAATGGAGCACCACAAGGCTGTGTTGTCACCTCTCTCCTGCAGGACTGGTGTCAGGCCAGTAATCTGGAAACTAACGTGGCCAAAAACTAAATAACTTACAGTATAGTACAAACAAAACCAAAGGGAGCTCAGGGTTTCCCGCAGCGCTTTCCTGTTAAGGCGGCCGCCTTAACAACAAGGAGCTGCCGCCTAAACTAACGTCTTGTAGCGATATTCACCCCCCCCCCGTCGGACGATGGCCGCATCCTCCCACACACATACACACCACAGAGAGGCGCGCATGCATAACAGCAGCACGTGTTAATACAGCACGGCACGGCGCGTCCCCCCACCCCCCGTCAACAGATCCGCGCCCCCCCCCCCGTCGACAGGTCAGACACCACCTTAACTCATTGAGTGCCAACCACGTAATTTCTCGTTTTTCGTTCCCATGCGTTGAGTGCCAAAAACGAAATTTTTCGTTTTTTGCTTTTTTTTTTAATTATGAAAATAGACACTTTAATACACATTATATGTAAATTTGGGGACTCTACGACGAGGAGAACTGAAATAGATGACGATCAAAGTCACATGACAGCTCATGATCTGGAAGTTTTTTATCATAACTCAGCTTCTGCAAACGGAGGTCTGCATGTGGATGCAGCAGCTGCTCCGCTGCTGCTCCGCTCTCACCCGCGAGGCTGCAGCAGCTGGGAGCTGAACCAGGAAGCTCTCAGCCCACTGTCCCGCCCGGTCTTCATCTGGAGCAACACCGTGTCCTCCCCAAAGTCCTCCCGCGGTAAAATCTGATGGTCTCTGGGTCAAAGCAGACCGGCACCACCGACCCGTACCACAGACGGACCGCGACCACCGGCGGGACCGGTGTTCGCGAGCCGCTGTGGCCGGCAGAGCCTCACGTTCCGCGGCGAGAGGCTGTGACACGGCACGGTGCGTCTGTGTTATTGCTGTTTAGTGGCGCCCCCGCCCCCGATGGTGGTTTTGTGAATAGAACAACAATTGTTGTGTATATTTATCTTATACGAGCCCTTTGATCCAGAAATGCGAGTGTCTGAAGAGCGACAGACACAAACAGCGCACCTTTCATAAAAGACGCTCTATCTCCTTTTCTAGAAAAAAAGGAGGGATTTTGGTGAAACCCAGCCATGTTTAGCTTGACTTTTCTCAGGAACGGAGGCACGTAGAAACAAACGGTTTGTGGCCATTTGAAGGATAAAGTTAAACCTTTCAAATGAGCTACAGTATGTGTTGGTGGCAATAATATAGAATACACTATGGCTCTAAAATAAAAAGTCAAATATGGTCTAATTTGCCGGTACACTTGACTAAAACTTTGGAAAGGAGCGCGGCACTCAATGAGTTAACTAACACATTTTCTGGGGGAAACACTGGAGCTAATAACAATAATACTGTGCGTTCACACCAAAAGCTTCCAAAGCGTCAAAAACGCCGGAAGTCAATTTATTTTCAATGAGAGCCAGGCGACACTGAGCGTCCAAAGCGTCAACAGGTGTCGCCGCGCTTCCAAAGCGTCCAAGGCTTCCAAAGCGTCCAAAGCGTCACCAGATGAGAAGTTGAGCCAGGTTTAACTTTAGGGTAATTAGCTATGACGCGGTTAAGCAGCAACCGGCGGCAACCTTTCAGAATAGAGATGTCCGTCGGCTGCCTTTTTAAAAAAAAAATTTGTATTTCGGCTCCCCAATGACCAGCGCGATTGAACTTTGACGTCAGTTTGGGAGCTGTCTTGTCTGACGCCCGCCCTCGAGCGTTTTTGACGCTTTGGAAGCTTTTGGTGTGAACGCACAGTTACTCCTGTGGAACTAGTTGATCCACTACTTAAGTATTCAGGCACTATCATTGACCAAACTGAAAGTTTTAGTGAAAACTCCAACCAGTGTCTGTTTTCAATGAGGAAGATGAAGAGCTTTGGCGTCAGTCAACACATACTTGAAAAGGCATACAGAAGCCTTGTTGAAAGCATTTTACAATTTAACATAGCTGCCTGGTTCAGCAGTCTGAGTGTGAAGCACAAGCTTTCCACAGCTGCTAATGTTGCAGGGAAGGTGGTTGGTAAACCACAACAACAACAACTCTGTGAGCTATTTAACCGGGCAGCGGTCAGGAAGGCCAGACAGATATCTGGGGATGTCTCACACCCTTTAAAGTCAGAGTGAATTGCTTCCGTCCGGCTGCCGATTCAGGGCCCCCAGGGCGGGCCGGACCATGTATAAGAAATCTTTTATTCCATGTGCTATACAAGTACTGAATGCAAAATGACTGCACCTGATTTTAAGTATTCTAATGTGCTGCTGTTATTTATTTCTTGTCTATTTGCTCAATTTGTCTGTTTTTTTGTTTGTAAATTTACTGTGGGAGGAGCCAAAGACAAATTTCCACTAACAATAAAGTTCAACTGACTTAAAGGGATAGTTCACCCAAAATTCAAATTGCACTTATTATCTACTCACCCTCATGTCGACTAAGGGCTGGGAGAAGTTTCTCTGAGTTACAGGGGGTCTCGGCATAGCAGTGCATGTCCATATAACGGTTGCAAATGGATACCATTTTTCTTCATAACAAAAAGACACACCAAAAAACATCCAAATACCTCCATGCTGCTATGTAATGTCCAAATCACCAGCGCAAATCGCGCAAGATTTGGACGGACCAGGAAGAAGAGCTTCCGCTACAAACAAGCTTGAAATATAGACTTATTTAATTTTTTTCGGAACAATTTCGCATTTCGGGGGTTTCAATGCAAGACGGACATTACATACTAGCAGCATGGAGGTATTTGTATGTTTTTTGGTGTGTCTTTTTGTTACGAAGAAAAGTGGTATCCATTTGCAACCGTCACATGAACATGCAGTGCTGCACGGAGCCCCACTGTAACTCAGAGAAGCCACGGAGGACTCTGAAACTTCTCCCAGCCCTTAGTCGACATGAGGGTGAGTAGATAATGGGCCCTATTTTCCTGGCGCAACTCAGGGGGGCGCAGCGAGGCGAGCCCTGGCACAGCTGGCGCAGTGGCATTTTCCTCCAGTGCAACAACGTGCGCAGCGGATTCGGTAAATTGGCAGACTGCTGTGCGCCGAGATGGGAGTGGTCGCGCAGCAGGGGGAGGTGTCGACAGATTCACCTTGGCGCAGTGACAATTTGTTGCCGATAGACCGCGCGGAGAGTGCGCCGAAAGCTCGCCAGCTCCAACCTGGTCTACTCTCAGCGCAAGGCGAAGCGCAGCCAGCGGACTGGTATTTTGACTGCCCAGCGCGCAGTGCGCCCACGTCACCAAGACCTCACAGGCAGGTTTCCACAGTTCCAGGCACATTTAAATGCAATTGATAATAATAATAATAATAATAATAACTAGAAAATTTCCTCTGGAGAAATTTTGAAAGGCCCACGGGGCTACTGCCGGTTTTGCCATCTCTGTCAACATGGGAATCAAACCCACAATCTTAAGGTCAAGACAGAGCTGATCAGACAGACACATGATCATCTTTCTATAAGCACTGATATGGAGGAGCTGTAATCACATTAGGTTAACTGTGTGTGTATGTGTGTGTGTGTGTGTGTATAATCACATGAAGTTACCTGTGTGTGTTAGAGTGTGGGAGAGGAGTGCGCGCTTCCGCGCGCATTTGTATGTTACCTGTGTGTTTTGATGTGTGTGTGTGTGTGTGTGTGTGTGACTATGAGCTGCATCCTGTGTCAGTCTGATTTAGCTGTGTCTGTGTTTATAAACATTTAAACGAGTGCCAGGTGGATTGTTTATGAAGTTAACGAGCTCTGGCCTGAGAATCACAGAGGTTACCACGGCGATAGGGGGCCCCCCAGGCTGAGACAGACAGAAACGTGGAGAAAAAGAGCGATTTTCTGCCTCTGCACCGGTCTCACATTTAGGCTTACTGTGACAAAACGGTAACTCCTATCAGAACAAAACACAGATCACGTTGCTCTAAGGACTTCCTGAAAAATTTGGTACGATTTGGTGATTCTACAGTAAATATTTTGGAGACGCTGGCAGTTTTAAAACATCAGTCCGTTCTGCTTCTCTCAGAAAATATTTGTATTGGAGTCAATGAGGAGCAGAGACAGACGTGGCCGCACTCAGAGGCTTATTCTGTAAATTCTGTAAGTCTCTCTGATATTTTGAGCACATGATATGAGAGATAAAAAGTTTGTCTTACAAATTCTGAAAAAATTATGTGTGTAGAGTGTAAATTGTGGCCGGGCTCAGTGTGGAAAGAGAAAAAATCTGGAGTTTTTCTGGCATCTCTCCCACTCTAACCGATGATGTCACGCACTCTGACACGAACATTCCGTGCAATACACAACCATTATAATCTCATAATTTCTCCAAAAATGATCATGGTCATTGAACAGGGATTGATCAAAAACGATATGACCTATCAAAACGTGGAGTAATACACCAATACACAAGACTTAAAGTTTAAATGGAGTCTCTAGGTGAAAGTATGCCTGAGCAGTAGACGTTTGTTAAACTCCAATGATTGGTCTTTTTCGCTCTTTTTTTCCCGCCCGTCCCATTGACTTCAATGTAAAATTTTGCGCAGTTTTTTCGTACACTGTTGAGAAAAGTAATAGCACACTGATCCCGATCAGGACGCACGTTTTGATATATAAATAAGACTAGTAGCGGACCAAAATCTGGCCGGAAGATGAAGGAGAAAATAGAATAACTAGGAAAAAATCCACACAATAACAGTAGTGCTCGGGCGAAGCTATTTCATAGCTGTAGGGATCAGTGCCCGGTGCGATTGCCCGTGGCCCTAATAATAATAATAATAACTAGAAACAGCATTTCCTAACGGAACATGCGTGTGAATGCTGAAAGCCATTGCTGAACAATGCTGAATTAGCAGATTAAATTGACAAAGACATGCGGAATGGCATACAAGAAACATGTCCAAGGAAGGAATTGAACCCACAACTCCATGAGTGGTAACCTAACACACTAACCACATGGCCACCGAGGACCTGAGTTACAATCAGCTTTATACTATGAGGAATCAAAGACTGTCCAGTGACAGCTGAATAGTTGGAATCAGTCAAGTAAAGTCAAGCAATGACATGACTGAGGCAGGAATCGAACCCATGATCTCATGATCACTAAACCTTTACTCTGCCGCTTCGCCACAGAGAGCACACTGCTTCCAAGACTTGTCATTCATTGTAATGTGATGATGTGGTACAAATAATCAATGAGATAACGAACACCTGTAACCAATTGAAGGCGGGGGGAGGGGAGGTGAATTCTGCCAGTGAAGTCCCATAGTGGGCAGCGCTGGACAAGAAATGATGGATACAAATCATTCAAGAGCTTTAAGCCTGTGGTAAAGAGAATAGGTGGGGGCGCATATGCATTATCAAGTTTGATCATGTGGTATTGGTTAAAGTTCAAAGTGGCTGACACACTAACAAGACTGCTCAGGTGGGATTTGAACCAGTGACCTTATGGTTGGATGGCAGGAACCTTATCCACTGGGCTATTCCAACACTTCTGGTGAAGTAGAGGTTGAGACTTTAATGAATGTGAGATTTTTCAATGATGCTTTAAAAGAAAAGAAAAGAGTAGAAATGAGCCACAACAAGTAAGTAGAGGACTTTTTTGTGAAAATAGTGCAAGCAGTGATCACCATACAAATGGTTGACCAAGGTAGGAATCGAACCCACAATCTCATGGTCACTAGACTTTGACTTTGCCTCTAGGCCACAGTGTACACACAGTTGCAGAGACTGTTGTCTGTTGATGAGCTGCACTCTGTCTCACTCTGAAGTTAACGAGCCCAAAGCTGCACCTGTTGGAAACACACTGTGTCAACACCAAGAAAGCTTGAGAGTCAAGCTTGAATGACTTACAATTAAAATTTCTGTGAATTTCAGGCTGAGAGCAGCAGTTTCAACATGAAGCAAGTTATCAGAAGTCAACAGAGGACGTCTGGGAAAATAATTCACTATAATTGTTGTTGAGGCAAGATTTGAACCAGCAACCTTCAGGTCTTTAACCCAAGGGGGCAGTTGTCGGTCTGAGAAGTGAAGCTCACTTCCGCGTTCAAAAAACTGCAATCCCCTCGGCTGTCGCTGGCGGCTGGCTCCAGAAGGGAGCAACTCCAATTGAGCCCCATGTTAAAATAACCAATTTTACAGCTTAAAAAAACATATTTACAGCCTGGTACATTTTATTTTTTTGGTCTCAATCGATAGTTTCTACCCCCGCACACACTCTGAAGGGGGTGAATTTTTTTTAAACTCTACCGTTTTACTATTATTAGGTTTAAAGTTCTGGCCAATCAGGGTGCGGAAACGTTGAGTGACAGGTCCGGAGACCGCTGCTTCGAGGCCAGTGGGCGGGTTCTCGGCCGGCTAACGGCCGCACCGCTCCAAATATGGCAAGTAGAATCCAACATGGCGCAGCTCAAACCCCTGTAGTAGCGGCACAAAACAGACACCCCCAAACCAATGGGTGACGTCACGGGTGCTACGTCCATTCTTTTTACAGTCTATGCTTTAACCCAGCAAGCTAACCACTAGGCTACAAAGACATGTATGTGAGGGGCAAAGAAAACTTATAATAAGAGGATCACTGGCTTCTGCTTAAAAAAAAGAGTAAGGGAGGTGCAGAAATTAGCCACACCAAGTAAGAAGAGGACGTTTTTGTGACCTGTGACTATTTTTTGGTGAATTAAAACGAATTAAAAAGCACTTAACAGCAAGTTACAAAGTTGAGCTCCTTCTCCTGCTGCTGTGAAAAAAATGCATTGGGCTGAATGAGAGCAGAGAGCTCCCTGGCTGCATTTAAAAAATATTTTAAATTATTATCTAAGTCTCTTTGCATTTTTGACCAGAATTTTAGCCAGAAGACAAGTGTGGCTACAAAACTGGAGAAAATAATTTGTCTAGAGTTTAATTTGTGGCCGTGCTGACAGTTTAGCCAGAAAAACTCTAGAATGTTTTTTTGCCTCTCTCCACTCTGGCACCACTCTAGCTCTGCTCGTTAGACGCAACACACACCCATTATAAAGCTGAAAAAAATCAGAAAAAGTTAAATATTTGAAAAAGTATGAAAAATTTTAATACATCCGATAAAGTCCAGAAAAAGCTGCACGTTTTGATATATGAATTGTTGAAATAGCACAAAGTATGAAGGACTAGAAGAAGACCGTAAAAAGGCGGAAGAAAATGGCCGAACAGAAGAACAATAGTTCTTTCAGCATTCACACTAATAATAATAATCACAATTTAACCCCTATTTATCAGCACATACACCTATATCTATATCGATTGTCCCGTCACACTGATGACAGATCAAAGGCTGTCGGCATGCGTAATGGAAACTCAGCCTGACTGAATTAACACAGATGAAACCAGGGAGGGACTGGGACAAAAAAGCAGCCGTGGATGTCCCAAGAGCAGGTGTTGACACTACACACTGTGCCGTTGCGATGATCCGCTATATTTATTTATTTACTTATTGATTTATTAGCGGAGCGGCCGCATCGTCACGCGACCATAACAAATAAAACTGAAAACAAATAAACTATCATCTCTCACAGCAAACCACAATCAGCCTCGGCATCATAGTGAGCAGATATTCACATCTCCCATCTCAGGTAAATTCTAAAGAAAAAAGAAAAAGAGAGACGCCCCGTGATGCCTCCTTTACGCACACTTGTTTGTTTATGTTGTGATCTGTGCACACGGGTTTAAATAGTGGGTTACTAAATATGAGTGTCTTTATTAATGGAAAAGATGTGTGTGTGTTTTGTTTTTTTGTTTTTTTTTACTGGGCAACAGCTCTCAATATGTCAGAGCAAACCTGGATAACATCATAACCTCCTCCCTCCCACACTACTTTTGCATCATCAGCCCGTGAGGTCTGTTCGCGCGACTGGACACTGCCAGCTTGGACCGGACCAGAACATCAGTTTCCTCCCGTCTCACTTGCTGTGAGAGATGATAGTTTATTTGTTTTCAGTTTTATTTGTTATGGTCTCGTGACGATGCGGCTCAATGAATCAATAAGTAAATAAATAAATATAGCAGATCATCGCAATGGCACAGTGTGTAGTGTCAACACAGCAGTAATCCATCCTCATTTTTCATCTGTGTTAATTCAGTCAGGTTGAGTTTCCATTACGCATGCCGACAGCCTTTGATCTGTCATCAGTGTGACAGGACAATCGATATAGATAAACGTGTATGTGCTGATTCAGATAAGTTACAATAAATAGGGGTTATTGTGATTATTAATTCCATTTAAATGTGCCTGGAACTGTGGAAACCTGCCTGTGAGGTCTTGGTGACGCGTGCGCCTCGCGCACGCGGCGGATTTAAAGGCGAGGAGAGGAGCTCATTTGATTGGTGAAGATCTGACTCGGCTGTGTCAAACCCACTCCACGCCTTCTCTCCTCCCTCTATGCCATTTGCGCCGGTGGGAGGGAAGTAGGCGGGATGCGCCCGCTGCGCTTCGAAGGAAAATTGCAAACTGCTCCTGGACACGCCTTGTTGGCGAAGCGGAGGCGAAGTGCAGGGCTGATACGCTGCGCCAGTTCACGAAAATAGAGCCCAATGAGTGCAATTTGAATTTTGGGTGAACTATCCCTTTAAGACTCAGAGATTTGTTCATCTTCTTTGTCACCTACATCAAATCAAAATCAAATCAATCTTTATTTATAAAGCACTTTTCGTGCAAGTGTGCAACAAAAAGTGCTT
Source organism: Trachurus japonicus (assembly GCF_045865225.1). NCBI lineage: Eukaryota > Metazoa > Chordata > Actinopteri > Carangiformes > Carangidae > Trachurus > Trachurus japonicus. The sequence continues at coordinate 21,837,654 of NC_140923.1, forward strand.
TACATGGTTAAAAAGCAATGTGGTCACTAGAAGACTGCAATGGGCTGTCCCGAATTTCACCCGTTCTCATCCGGTCACCCTATCTCTCAACCTGGCCAAAGCAACCCACAAAGCAACTCAGTGCCATCACAGCAGAGGGCCCCCACTGAGCAAACCCTGGAGATGTAAACTAAAGATAGCAGAGTAAAATATTTAAATTAAATGCTAAACGATAGATTACCCATAATGCAGCATGAAAGCTGGCGGCACGAAGGGCTTTGTCGCATTAACATGACTCTCTGTGCCCTGGATCATGTGAAATTATGCACAAGACAAAACCTGAACAATTTGAGATCAACGCAGAAGACCGCACAAACACCACGCTGTGCCATTTTCAGACAAGAAAATACAATCAACAGCATCTGAATTATTTGAGAGATGTTATCATCACCAGAAACCAATAGATAGCACCTGTTAACCCTGGCGCCAATCGATGTTTTAATGCACATGCTGGTGTGCATCACTGTGACGCTCCACCCTGCGACGCCAGAAATATGACTCATCCGAACTGAAGCTGCTGGCTGCGAACACAGAGGATCCATCTAATACCACGCTACAATACACAGCTGCTGGCAACCAGCTGCATGTGCGCTGGTATGTGTGTGTGTGTGTGTGTTTGTCACTGAAAGAGAGAGAAAGAGACAGAGAGAGTTGACTGCCACATAAATCAGAGCATGACTAACATACAGAGACACAGAGCTGGTGCAAGGATATTTTGCTATAGGCAGCTTTCTCTCTCTCTGTCTCTCTCATACACACACACAAACAATCGTGTTTCCATCACACATTATTTTTCTCACATACACACATGGCACAAGTGTATTGACCGTTATAGCTCCTACTTAGTAGCATCCAGCCGCCACGCTGAGAGGCAGGACGATCGATGGACAGTGTGTAATAATCCACATGGTCCACATTGTTTCAGTGTGTGAGACAAACTGCATTTGTAAAAACCCTCTTTATACGATGATGAGGGCTTTTATTACTGCTCATCAAGCCCATTAGTCCTCCACTATTTACAGCTGATAGTTCAGTTCTGGTGCAAACGTTGTGATCCATTAGATCTTCATTAAGTCAAATTACACTATTCACAGTCTATATCTATGTATGTACGATATTTAAACTGAGTGTCCTCCTGTACAAGACCAGCCCATAGGTTGTTTGTGCTGCAGATTATTATTATTACCACAGTTGTGTTTTGTTGCTAGGAGACATCTAGTGGTTGTAGTAATATATATTATTATTATTAGTTTATTTGAAAAAGGACAGTGTACATTAATAAAACACTGTAAAAAAAACAGATGTAAATGCACCCGAGTTAGCTAAAAAGCTAGTTTTCATCGTCAGTCCCTCTGCTTGATTGTAAAGGGCAACCTTTAAAAAGACAGCAACAATAAAATACCACATAAAAAAAGGAAACACATTCTATTATTAAAGGTACATTGTGTAGGAATTACTCCCATCTAGCGTTGTGGTTGTATATCACAAGCAACTCAATCGTATTTTTCATGCTGCATTCACGTGAAATTGGGCAGACGGACGACAGCCGCTGCACGTAACGGCATAAACAAGCCTCTATGTAAACAAGTGGTCCGTCAGCACGTAGCAAAACAATACACGTGACAATATGTTGTCATGGCGATGTCGTATTGTTTACCTGACCCACGTTTTACCGGCTTTCTCTCCACATCTGTGACTAAAATGAAATCTGGTTTGTTACCGACAGCCGTCCGCCTGACTGCAGGTGAATGCAGCATCAGTGTAACGCTCCATTCCTCCTCACTGCGTTACCACGGTGACTTTTCACAGACGCCACCTCGACCTGAGCCGTCAGCTCCGGTGTCTCCGGTGAGTTTCCGTGGTTTCCTACCGTCACGCTGCCACTGAACGTAAAAACATGGCGACACCACATGGCAGCCAGCACCGAGCTTACCCGCTCCATGTAGATATGAATTATGAGCAGCAAATTCAGAGCTTACCAGAACACTTCAGTTTGTCGATGGGGGGGATTACTGATTAATTAAAAACAGACTTTTGAACGAAATAATCGATTTTTGTGAATAGTGTTGGGGTCACTTTTGTAGGTTTGAGAGGGGGGGCTGCCATACTGTGTAATGTTTGATTGGTTGCCTGGTTACCTGGCCGCTTAAGTCTGACATGAGCGGAAGGAGCGGGGCAGTCTGGGAAAAAGCCAAAGAGGGAGTCTCGTGGACTGATGAGGCTGCCGCCCCGAGGAGAAGTCAAGGGAGTTGACGATTGGAAGGACCCCCTCCACCTCAAGAGTGAATTATCGTTTTAGTTATTGTCTCGTCTAAACAAAAATGAACTGACAAAACCGCGACCGCGTGACGACGGAAGGAGGTCGACACAAGCAGGACGCTGGAGCAGGTGGCCGGCCCGGTGGCGCTGGAGCAGGATGCCGGCCAGCCAGGAAGGCCTCGCGGACCAAGTTACAGGTGGTGAGCGGGAAACAGCCGGTAAGTCGAACATTGGGCAATATGGCAGCGAATCCCACCAAGCTCCAGGTTTTCAGCAATAGAAATATGTGCACCTGTGTCATCCCTGTGGCCTAGACTCGTTAGAGCCCTAACCGTAAAACTTTACTTATGGTTGCGACAATAGATAACAGGAGAAGTTACACAATGTCCCTTTAAATACACTTTTGGTAGACAATGACATGAGCAAAGGGGAAAAGTTTGTGAAAAAGTGTGTGTCAGGATAATTTGAGGTGGATCAGTGGGTCAGTAAACACAGGGTGCTGACACAGGAGAGCGGTGTTCGATTCCCACATGAAACTAGCGGTTAAGTTGTTTGTTTTGTCCAGAAGCCTTCGAACACTTTAACAGCATCATTAGGTCAAGTGTTGAGGAATCACTTGTTATAGATTTTGCACCTAAACCTGTATGGTTGGAGGAATTGTTTATAATTACAATTCATTAAATCTATAAAATAGTTTGAAGTCATTCTGGTGTTGGATTGAATTGACCACATGTTTTTGAGCAAGGTCACAGTCATCATTCTGTATGAGATCCAAGGAAGTTGGTTTGTGAAACAACATATTATGTGATGTAGATATTACACTGCATTGGCAAGTTCCTAACTACAGAATTAAACTAAGTTCTGCTGAAATAACATGGTCGTTTTCATGCCTGTGTTCTCCTTGGCTCCCCTCTGTGGAAGAGTCAGTAGGATGCTGCTTCAAAGTTGTTGGAATACAATTTATTGCTGAAAGTGAATTGCGTTGCGTGATGTTTTGGCAGCTTCTCTGAGGAAGGACACAGGGGATGAACACCTGCAGAGATTTTGCGATGGATTCCTTCCTTTCCTAATTCATTCTTGGCTTGGAAGAGGAGAGGACTGAACCAACTAAGAGGTCAGCAGCCAGGTGGTTGGATAGCAGCTGAGCCATGGTTGCCCATTGGCAAATGTAGAGAAAATCCCTAATCCATGTGCATCATGGTTGGTTTTAGACTTGGACCATTAGTTGGGACTTTTAGATCATTAGTTGGAACCATAAAAAATCTCTTAATGCTACTACACATAGTGATATAATGTAATAATAATAATAATGTGCCTTTTACTTTGAGGTTATTTTGCCCATGACAGTGAGGAGGCACTGAGCACTGACCTCACATCCATCTGAATAAATACATGAATTATCAGCTGCAGCCTGGTAAATGTGAATCACAGTATCGAGGGCATTCACAGGTGAATATTCAGATCCTTCGTAAGTAAATCAAACAACAATTTCATTTCAAATCATTGGAAATAAAAACTGACTGATGTGAGGGTTAGGGTTGTTGTCTGTAACTTATTTAAAGCAGCACGTATGTAAACTCTGGGCTATATCCATCAGGACACTTGGATTGCAGCAGACGAGGAGCATGGAGGAATATTACAAGGTTTTTGTGTAGTTTTATGGACGTTTTTGTGTCGGGCCCTATTGACTCTCAGATAAGGATTTTGTTGGACTATGAACCGGCCTCCCATGTCTTCAGATGCACTTTGAAGGATGGAAAACTACCTCAGAGTCAATAATGACTGAATTTCATTTTTTGTTGAACTATTCCTTTAAGGTCGAAAAACGACATAATGTTTATTTTGAATAAAGTTTGTTGAAATCACACTTCCTGTTGCTGCAGCTTCACATTCACTGGTGGCTTTTATTGTGAAGAGGCATCAGGAAACACTCCACAAAGTTAACGAACGTCACCGTGCCCTGGTTTTGTGTTAAAAAAAATCCTTGTCAATGTGTGCAGCAAGAAATCCCACTGTGGTTGCATTTATTATTGACTCACTACTTTAATGAAACAAATGGAGTGCATCTGTTTACAGAACAGCCAAAGAGGTTGAGGTAGATTTAAAACAAAATCTAAAGGAATAAACTGTATGAAGTCTGTATTGTCAAGTATTAAAGTGAATGATGAAGCCAGTGAGTGACTGACACCAGAGTGTCAAACAGCTTTATGTAAATCAGCAGGAGAAAGAAAAATGGCAGAGCCCATCTGTTCAGTGACTTGTTTGAATATTCATCACTATTTAAGGTCCCTGTTAACGTCACGTCTCACATTTGTCTAACCCTTCCTTCATAGCTGTGCTCCTCTGTCTTTTGTGTGTGTATTTTTGTGCAGCTGTGATCTGCAGCATTTCTGTGCTAAACTAAAAAAAAAACAAAAAAACACACACACCTTACGCTGCAGACACACTGTCTGCTGTCAGCGCGTGTGTGAGGGCGTGTGCCTTTAAAATCTCTAAGATTCACGTCACTTGAAGCTCGTCACCTACACACACACACATCCGCGCGCGCTCACACATACAATGCTAGAAATAGCTGCTCTATATTTGAATGAGTACAGTCAGAGTCAATATCTAATCAATGTCCCAGCTTTTCCTCTGCCGACTGCGGTCTGAAAAAAACAGAGCACATCGTCGGCTGAGTGGATAAATCGCTATATAGACCGACATACACAGATGGATAGGAGACATAACAGGGAGGGGTACAATTGAATTAATACATTTATGGATGGTTCCAGCCACATAATAAGTCTCTAATACAAATCAGTATTCATCCAATCAAGTCCTAAGCCCTGGGCTGGTCCTCTTATAATCCTCTTCATACACTTTTCCCACTTTCTTTCTGTCACACCACTTAATTTCTGAAAATGATCTCTGAATTTATCGAAAAATAAATCATTATTCATTTGAAATAAATCATTTCAGAGGATGAAATAAAATAAGAGAATGTGATAATAGCCTCCTACCAGTGATGTTTACGTTTGCCTTAATGCCTCCTTCACACCTCCACAGTGCCAACAGTGTGGAGCACTAGCTAATATTATCCTAGATAAGCCGGCGGCCATCTCCCAGCAGAAAACTCATCGTCTGCTCAGAACCTGTAACCTCGCGTCAGTTTATCTAAATTAAACTATCAAGTGGATCTTATTCCTAATATTCCATTTAGTCTGCTAACTCTTCATCTAGAAATCTCTGACACTGCTGAGCCTCTCAGTGAAACATGTACAAACAGCTGATGATAAAACTGGCTGGCTACCTTACTCCAACATATCAGTGAAACAGGGCCTGATGTAAAGACAATGGAGTATATTATGTAGCTAAACCTATGATGATATTACACACACTTTACATATCCAATCTCCACACTTAACTTTAGGGCTGTGCCAGAGGTAGGAAGTCAAATTGTCCCAATGTCAACATTTTGGTATCTGTACCGATACCAATATGTATTTTAATAAATTTCAATATAGTCTGTGTGAATAACATATACATTTCTGTGGATTTCATATGGATTTCAATTCTTTCATTTGATTTTATTCATTTGATTGTGAGGCATTGAAGGTTAAATTTATTGTCATTTGTATGCTTAATTCATATGACTTGTGTCTGTGAAAAAGCAGATTACAAATAAACTGTGCTCGCTATGGTCTCAAATATCATCACTGTGACTTTAGTTTACTCATTTATCATTATCTCAGTCAGTCTTGTGTTGCTATTTTGGCCAACAGGTGGATGAGCAACAGGATGCAGCCCACAGTTCACTTAGCAGCCAGTGTTATTCACAAAAAAAACATGTACTTGACAGCTAATGAATACCAAGGAGCCATTATTTATATGTTGCTCATTCAGTGTGTGTGTGTGTGTGTGTGTGTGTGTGTGTGTACCATGTGTGCAGCCAGTGTGTGCTGTAAAGCCTTCAACTCACAGACAAAATGCAAAATGGCTGAGTGAAGCAGGCGGAGGACAGCGACACTAATGCTCTAATAGCTCCGAGCCAGCTGAGCCAATCACGGTGAGGTATGACAGAGCAACAAGTGGAGAGGCTGCCTTTAACAGAAAAACCATGTTATGGTCTGTTGCAGAGTGCCAAACACACAACACCTGCACAATATCTGCTCTTATCTAAAAACTGCCACATCATCTCATTGAATGTGATGGAAGACATCCACCAGATTGAATCAGCTCTGATCTGATGTCAGAGGAACAGTGATTTGATCTTAAGAGTATACTCGTGTGCGTATCAGTTGGAGAACTAATAAAGGTGGATGTCATGTGCTCTGATGAGACACTTCTCAAATTGAAGGCTGCACATTAAACAACATACGACTCCTGCTGCCTTCAGAGGTCTGCAGGAATTTAATGAACTGAGAGAGAAGCAGAGGACAGCTCCTACTGGGTTGGTCTGATTAAAACCTATTCACATTTTAAACATTGCTCTATGTATTTCTGTGCAATCTCGGAAATAATCCACATTGCCCTTGCTGATGAGATGGCTTCAGTGACGCTGCTTCAGAAAACACATGGGTCTGAGACGTTTATTCTCAGCACAGCAACACCGTCAACTCACTTTGCAGGGCTTCGTGTGAATAAACCTTTCACCTGTTTGCTCCTCTCTTCCTACCCGTGCACAGCAGCAGCAGCACACGTTGCTCTTGGCACCAAAATACGCAGACGGACAGGCAAAGTGGATTTCAAGGTCAAGAAGCAGTCGGAGAGCTGATTGGGCTGGTCCTTACAATCAGTGACTGGAGGCCTCCGTCTCCTCCCTCTGTCTCTCTCTCTCTCACCAAAATAACCAGTTAGCTATTGCATTGTATGACAACCAGCAAGCCAAAAAATTCACCACAGGCTTCATGCTTCTATGTCCAGTTTAGCCTCCCAAAGCTGCAACTTACCACACCTAACATATTGCAATACAGAACTCACTTTTCAGAAGGAGCTAATATGAGAAAAGAAAACAAAGCATATCGATCAAATACCACTGAGCTGTAACAAAAGCTGTTGTCGACACATGTTCAGGTGAGGTGCAGTGGAGGGAAGAACTGCACAACCCATGATGAACAGACCTCGTGGTTCATTCTGCTGGAGCTGAGACATTAACAACATCCTGAGTTACACAAATCTCTGCAGATGCTTTCAATTCTCCTGGTTGACCAGGTTTTTAGCAAATGGATGAAATTGAGAGCTTATTTTAAAGGGGTCATATTATGGAATATTTTTGGCTGTTCCCTCAGTTGTTATACAATGATGTCATTAGTTTTAGAATTTGCATAATACCATCCCTACCTGTTAGTACCGGTACCGGTAAAGAGGGCAGGGCAAGCAGTGGTTCATTTGCATTTAAAGGGACAGGCACTGAAACCAGCTGTTCTGAACAAGGCTGTTTTGAGAGGATGAAAAGAGCTGTGACGTTTGATCCTTGGAGTATTTTGACCAAAGCATGTCACAGACATGTCTTTACGACACCTGGGAACTATTTTAATTTGTGGAAAAGGGACAGAATATGTCTCCTTTAATGTTACACAATGGTAGGTTTAGAAAAGGGTCTGTACACATATCCAGATTAGATTAGATAAGGAAGAAGTACATCAGAGTTTCCCTGAGTCAAGGAAGACCAATGTACACACAATTAAAATTTCAAATCCATCACTCTACTGTCGTTAATTTCCACCTACTGGCAGTTCTTTGATGGCTTTGGATGTACCACGAATAGGCCTAAAGATTTAAGATCTAAGATCACAAAACCTTACAGCTGTGTAGTTGAGATCAAAAAGTGAGAGTTTAAAGACGGGCGTGGTCTGACCCATGATGTTGTATCTACGGACAAACAAAGGGTCAGAACATCAATGTACTGATGAGAGTTACAACTGATGTGATCCCACCATTTCTATTTTTGCTTCGCTCTAATCAATCAGAGGTGAATAATATATCAATTTTTGGCATTAATGAGAGGAGTATGTCAGTTTAATGGTTATTTCTTTAAGTTCTTGTTTCTTTTGATTTTAAAGGTTTGCCGGAAATCTTTGTGAATGCCACTTGGCAGCTAATTAGCTACATATCAAAATCCTGACAACTAAGGAACTAAGCAAATCAGAGGTCTAGATTGTTAGTCTAGAGGTGTGAAAGAAAGCTTGTGTTTAATGTTTGCTCATGAGCCGACACACACAGACACACAAACTAGAAGAAACTCTTACCCGCTGTGCTCAGTTTATTGTCACGGTTACTGTTACCAGATGTTCCAGTAGGAGGTGGAACAGGAAGTAAAAAGCTGGTCTCGCAGCTCCCATGATGTCTCCTAGGCGGCGGGGATGACGGCAACATGGGTGATGTCATCAAACGGGGCGACATCATGGTCACCATCGCAGCCGCAGCCTCTGCGCCATCCATGACGGTGAGCGAGCGCCGGACGGCGGCGTGCGGGTAGGGCACCCTGGGCGGGCCCGCCGCTCCCATCAGGGCGAAATTGGGTACATTGGGCGCCATCACCGGCAAGCCTCCCATACTGGTGGGGTATGTCCCAGCCATCACCATGGGAACAGACAGGTGGGAACAGTCGGACATCGCGCGTCTCACCGCAGTCCGCTGTGGGAGTTCGCTAGTTTTTGTTTCTCTGTGCGGCGCAGCGGACGAGCCACCTCTCCTGTCCTGCACGTGATTTAAATCCTGCGACTGACCGTGAGCTGCAAACCTTCCTCTGCCAGGTGAAACACACACACCTGTCCTCGTGCTTTCGCTTTCTCCATCCAGCCCAACACCAGCGTTAGCTCTGCTAGCCGAGGCTGCTGGAGCGCCCGCCGAGGGCCCTGCAGGGGCCCCGGCTTTACCCCCTGGTAAGTCAGCAGCGGGGGGAGCAGAAGAATCTGGTTGTGTTTCAACACTTTGCCTTCCTGCAGCGGGCTTCGGGGTTTGATTTCCAGTTAGACCTGCTGTTGAAGTGTCTTTCACACTTCCAGATATAGAGGAACTGACAGATTTCTTTTCATCCTCTTTATTTACTTGACTTGAATTGGTACTTCCGGTGAAGGGAGCGCCCGGCGTGTTTCGCTCCCCAAGCCCCGGAGCCTGTTTTGGTGGGGGAAATAAACTCTGGCCTTGGGAAGACACTTGAAATCCCTGGATGTAAAATCCCTCTTTGTCGTCTGTATGATGATGCTGCAGATTATTCCGTCCGAGGTTCGGGTTTGTTGCGGGTTTGGGGTCTGGTGTGGAATTCAGAAACGATCTGCCGGGGGAGATGGAGGGGGAGGGTAATGAAGATGGGGGGGAGGAATAGGAGGACAGGGGACTGCTGGGGCTTTGTCCTGCGCTCCCTAATGACCCCTCCGCCCCTCCCAGTCTGTGTCCATCCTCTTTGGGCCTCCCCCTCCTGGACCCCTCATCCTCTATTTTCAGTGCCGGCGGCATCCTGAAGGTCGGCGGCGCCGGTGCTTCTGCCACCGCCGCCGTCCCAGACGACGCCCCCTCGGTCCTGCTTCTCCCTAATTTCACCTCATCTTCTGTCACAGTTATTTTGGACCCCCCCTGGGTGGTGGCACCCTGCCCCCCCGGTGCCATCTGGCCTTGGCACTGCCAGTCACTATGCTGGGCAGGGGCCAGGCTGGAGGGTGACACAGGAGAGGAGGCCAGGACCGCAGGGATGTTGGCACCAGAGAGGCCACTGGAAGGCTTGTGTTGCTGTTGTGGATGCTGATGCTGCTGCTGCTGCTGCTGTTGCTGTTGATGCCCACTGGAAGGTTGTCCGTACCCACCGCTGCCACTAATAATGCCCGGCTGCCAGGGCGAGCCAGACAGGAAGGACATTCTCCTGCTACGTTGTCAGGTCCCGTTGTTTTGCTCTTTTTCTGGCTTTGCCGTTCCTTCTCTTCTCTTTTTTTTTCTTCTCCTCCCTTTCTTGTCTCGTCTTGTCTAGTGTTAGTTCTTCCTCCTCTCTGTCTTCAGCTCCTTCTTCTTCCTGTCTTCTGATCTTTTCTGTGTTTTTTTTTTTTTAATTCTTGTCCAGGAGGCAAAAATGTCCACAGTATCCAAAGTGTTATGAGCTTGGAAAGTAGAAGAGGAGGCAATGTATCCTTTAAGTGATGGCTCAGAGTTGTGTGTGTGTGTATGTGTGTGTGGCCGTGCAGATGTGCATATGTGTGTTTACAGGCGAAGCTAAAGAAGTGCGTGTGAGAGTGAGTGTGTGTGTCTGCTCGTGTCGGCTTCTCTCTGAGCACTGCACGGATCAGCTGTGGGGCTAAATTGCACCTTGCTCTCCCTCCCTCTCTCTCTCTCTCTGTATCTGTTTTCTCTCTCTCTCTCTCTCTGACATCACACCGTCACGTGACAGCCCGGAATATTCCCTCATTCGCAGGAGCAAAAATTTTTTTCAGCACCCAGCCCCTAGCGACAAACGTGCACAAGCATACGCACACGAAGACACAGGATCACACGCGTGCACACGTGCACAGCGGCAGACATACATGCACACAGATCAATGATTAAGTCAGCGGCCATATGACAGCCACCGCTCACCAGCTGATGCAGAGAGACACAAGGAGGGGATGAGTGAGACCTCACTGAATCATGATGGTGTCTCTGTCTTATATCTAGTGCACATAAAATATATTATATATATATAGTATGTTTTATGTATATATTGTATGTATATATATATATATGTGTGTGTGTATATATATATATATAGCAAGCTATAATTGATCACACTGATAATATTGTGCCTTTTTGTCTTATAATTTATTTCGAGTGTTTCACATTTTCATCCACTTACGGTAATTAGCTTAATTAATTGACCTGATTAATTCATCATAATAATCATAAGTGCGATTCGCTCCATCTACAGGCTGCAAATATCTAATTCTTTAAAGTTTAAATTTGCTCCTCTCTGGTGGCTCAACTGACAGGTGTAACATTTTCACCATCTCCAGGTTGTTTTAAGGCTGGCATTTATTCTCACTTGAAAGAGCCACAGACATCTCTTCTACACATATGGGATAAAAGGAGGTGGCAAGTGAATGGAGACATTAACTGCTGACTGCTGAGAAAGTAAGCTCTCGAACCGACAGAGCGTTCTGCTACAGGGATTTGTTCGTCATTTGCTGGAAAACTCCGGGACGGGCTGAAGCTTAGTCTGCTGGAATGCTGCAGAGAGAGAACAGCTAGTGCACGGCATTAATCTGAAATAAGCGACAACAGTAACAGGAGTAATGGATCCAATGCTACCAAATTCCAGTGTTAGGAATATTATAAACCTGCTTTACTGATGTGATACACCACAGATAGAAATGTCAAAGTCTGCAGTGAGAAATGTCAGAATAGAACAGGTATGGCTCATAAAGGTGGATCATATTGGCTTGTTTGCCATGTGTGTTGAAATTAGAAGTTTGATATATGTGTTTTAAAAGCAATGCAAGACCAGAAAGAAAAAGAGGTCACAGCTTGTTTTTCCAAACTTAGAAAAACTCCAGACTTAACAAGTTATACTGCATTCAGGGCAAGATGGAAGAGAACCAAAGTACAGATGTGTGTGGGGAATAAAGTCACACATCTAGCCAAGATACTTTTTTTTTGGTAGTTGTAGATCAAGCCAAGTTTAGAATTCCAGCGAATATTATGGACTATTGACAGTGCAGTCTTCAGGACGATGTTGTGAGAGCACCCATCAACATGACACCCACCCATTAGCACTTGAACCACATCCATCTTTAACCTAACCTTAATTTTGATCAATTGCACATCTGTGAAGTTTCATGACTATACTGTGCACAGTGGTGATTCTACTACGCTGCTGTAATCCATTTTGGACCCAGAGAAACATCTACAAACTGGTGTTGGACACCTAAGACACTTTACTACATTGAACTCTCCTGGAGAGATGGACAAAAGACACAAGAATTTATCATTTAGTGTCACTTTTCATCTTCATATTAATCAGACCATTCAGTGAACCCTGTGTGGAGGCATCTGCATTTGCCTCCTAAAGGTCACTCACAAGGTGAAATCAACAACCAAACTCACAGGGATTTAGTGTGATGCTTTCATTTCAAGTAAGCAGCTATCAATCCTAAGTAGCAATAGCAAAACCTACCAATAGCTCTTCTTCATTCATGTACCACAACCACAAAAGCACAGCTGTGAGCAATGGGCCATTACTTACAGCTGCATTCTGGTGTGCTAGTTCCAGTGCCCTGGTATTTACAGCACACTGGACGTAGGTAACTAAGGTTACTAGGACACCTAAATAGAACCTGGTCTTAATTACTCTTATCAGTTACAGCTGTGCTTTTATTCTTGTAACAGTTCGAAATGTCTGCTGACAAGAAGACGTGTAGTTTTTCTACAGTTATAGAACTGAAACTGTTCCTCTGTCATTCCATCTAAGTGTAGATCATGAGCTATTTAAAGAGGAACTATGCAAGTCGCTTTTCCTCTGTTTTGCTAACCCTCATCCCGGCCATGTGCATTTGTTTTTAATGAAGCCAACGAGAAATCAATCCATGATAACGTTTTATATCATATACGATGTTATAACATGTATATTTGTGTAGTCTTATCTGTCATAAACAAGAGATTACGGGGTACGTTTGTGTTGTGGTGTCGCAGAGATGAGAGCTGGGACACCGGGTCGGAGGCTCTGACCTTACAAATATAGCATAGTTAAGGTAAAACTTCTGCATAGTTCCTCTTTAAGAACTAGATATTAAAGCATCGCTAAACCATCCGTGTCAAAAGCCCAGGCCTGGTGTTAGCATGTAGCTTAAGTAGCGAAATAAGATGGTCTGAGTCAAGGTTGTATATTATCCACTAGTGCCTTTCATTAAGTTTGACTGCTCCATATGGCTATATAATTTAGAATGCCATTTCCTATAATGCCCCATTAATCACAATTCCCCTAAAACAGACCAATGGTTAAACCAGATTGATGTCCAAACACTTTGAGGGCATGGTTCCTAAAAAGAGACCTTTCCACTTTAACAATGATCCAATACCCCCCCCCCCACACACACACACACACACACACACACACACAGGATTTGTACAACAGATGTGCAAGGAGGATTAAAACTGTGCTAAAAGCCAGGGGTCTCACCCCCAGCTCCACCACATCCCCCCTACACTCCATCTCTGTTTTTGCTTTACACAGGCTTTTGCACTTAACTGAGAAACCGTGTGTAAACGGCTCTACAAACTATTAGAAATACATTACATCTACCAAAAATCAAGAGCTTAAGCAATGCAACTACGCCCCAGGCACTAGGCTGATGCTGTTTTCCAAAGTGACACTGTGCAACATATAATGAACACCATGCACGCTGCAGAGAGCTGAAACTGACTTCAAGGAGTGCAACCATCTGGAATTCAGTTTTCTCTCGACGGCCTTTCTACTGGAGATACTTATGGTGTTTATAGGGAACTCAACCTTCCAAAAATATGCTCAAAGACATGGTCAAAACAGGATACTGCTTTTACATCATGTAGCTATGCATCACATGAATCGTTTCAGGAGGTAGTATTCTTTTCTTAAACCCGTCTGGACCATCAGTTAGCCAGTTAAAGAAAGTGCTGATCTGGGGCCTTATGTGACAACAGAAGTGTTCAGTATTCTCAGAGGGCAGAGAAGCACTGACAGCCGGTACATGTGTAGACAGTAGTTAATATCTCTAACCTGTGAAGCACTGGGAATCAGCTGTCAGTGAGACAGGCTAAGGTCGTACCTTTGAAACACTGTTTTAAACAGACGCTTGATGGAAAAAAAAGAAGAAGAAAAGAAAAGAAACTGACATCTCACTGAAGTTTTTTCACTGCACATGACAGCCGACTGTCTCCAGCCAACCCCTCCTCATCCCCAACACATCCAGGGCCTGTGCCCACATAATAAGGACATCTTGTCAAGCATGACTGGAAATGAATGAGCATTATTACATAATCCTCCATAAACAATTTGTCTACTGTAACCACAGAGGGAGAGTGAGCCAAAGAGAGGAAGAGGAAGACATTGGAGAGTTTGTTTAGTTTCAATAGACTTGGAAAAGGGTGGTTGTTATGCAAGAAACCCAGGGGGATGCTTGTGTTGAAGTGGGGGTCAGGCTCAGAGGTGACTGGTGCTTATAGGTTCTCAGGTCGGAGCGGAAATATTTGTAGGTTTAACAGCTGAGGATCTGAAGAAGTGAGTTCACATAGTTTAATAATTTTGATGTGATGATGGATGAATTAGATTTTAGAAAAAAACATGAACCTAATCTTCAGTATTGAGCTGTGGTGTGCCACGGCTGCAGCGGTGACCTTTAGCTAACACTCCTGCTGATGTCAGTTTCACTGCAGCTGCATTGAGAGATGTCATTTTCTCCAATGCATACTACAGTGGAAATGTTTGCTCAGTACAAGTTTCATTTCATTTTCCTCGTGTTGAATTTCATCTGTGTTAAGTGTTTAATCCTGTTAGGAGAGTATTACTGTCTAGGCCTCACTACTGCTAAAGGAACTATTTCACTGCTGAAGGTGGTTTCTTGGTGGGAGTGGTGGTGACTGTCTGCAAGACAAAGGTTATACTGTAATACATCCTCTGAGCTGCATTAGCCTACATCTTCACTACAGATCGGAGGCTAACTTGTTGGAGGAAAGTTTCCAGATAGGCCAGGGCTAACTGCTTAGCATGCTAATTTCAGTGGGAGAAAATAGAAACATGAGTGAACACTGGTGTTTGTTGCGGCTGGAGCTGGTGATGAGTAAAGGAATGAATGTTTGAAGCTGGATTAGCATTGTTTCTTCTAGACTGGTAAATAAACGGCAGCTAATGCTAGTGTTGCTATGCTATGTTGCAGTAACAAGTGTTTGCTTGAATTAAACTTTAAGACCAGCTGCTTGTTTCATTTCATCTATATTTTGCATTGACTGATACATCTGGACCATCATCCTCCACCAGGTAGCAGCTAACCAAGTTGATGTGACTATGGGAGCCCAGTTAAAGCAGAAGTAAGCGGAATGTTTGTGTTAATATAAGTCTTAAATAGTTATATCTTTCGACAGCAATCACTTATATAGTCCGTTTGGTCCGAAACACGGGTCTGTCAGTCACTCTGTTCTGCTGTAAGCCAAGGAGGAAACTTTCCTTGTATCCTACAACCTTTATCCAATGAAGAGAGAGAACGGCATAAAGGGGCGGTCCTCTCTGTGTGTGCAGCCAAGGGATGCTCGTGAATGTGGTGACGTAGGGACGAGGGCGGGGACTGCTAACTCCATCGGCTGACAAGAAGTTAGCCAAAACGACCGGATCGCTTACTTCTGCTTTAAGTCAATATAAAGTGAGCCGACATCTAGCCCAACTGGATGACTGTCTTTCCTCTGCTTGGTGGATCATCATGCTCTGGGTTTGCTGTGGGGAGCTGGATGAGCCCATGTTTCTGCATGTATTTGTTTACATTTTGTCAGCATTTGGCTGAAAACACCACAGTGTCTACACTACAGTAAGTAGCCTACAGCCTCATAGGGCTGCTAGCATGGCTGTATACCCTTGTCAAAGATTTACTTCAGTCCGATAGAATGGGCTTTGGCTGAGTGCAAGTGAATTAAGAGGAAAGTTTAAAAGTTTTAACAGACTAGGCAATTTGATTTTTTATTCTTAGACCAGGACTAAAGCTAGTAAAGTCTATGATGAATCCTCCTCAATGAAGATTGATTTTCAGTTTTTGCTGAAAATATGTGAAGAAGTCGTGTGATCCTGTTGGAGGAGCTGAAACAGTGGTGATGCTGCTGATTTGTACTAGCCTCATTATACAGAACCATAAACTGCACTGCAGCCACCAAAGTGATACAGGTAAATCAACAACTATAACTGCAAACCCTTGGTAGTTCTGACCCACATGACAGCATGGGTTACTTGTCTTTTCATCCCCAACCAGTGCACCAGTGTTTTCAAACTATACTGCTTTGACAAACAACCCACTGCACACATTATAGAGAAAAAAACATTCAGAAAATGTCTATTCGAAATTTGACTTTTTTGTTTGTTTTATTGTTTGATATCTTTAAATATTTAAGATTGTATGCTTTTTACACCTGAGTTACATGATGTACATTGTTATGCACAACCAACAAAGGCAAGGCAAGATCAAAATGATACGAGTCGACTGCTGTAACTTTAAATAGTCTGCTGCAAACCTGGTATGACAGTTTAAGTATGATAATTTAAAGCTGGTAAATATGGCTCCCGAAGTGAAACTGTGAAAATCTTTAAAGCTGAATCTTTGGCAGTTTGGTCATTAACAAGCTAGACCACAGAGAAACTCAGTGGGAGACAAATAAAGGAATACAAGAAAAGTTCTAAAGCAGGAGGCCAACACGAAAAGGCCAAGAAAAAAAAGACAGGAAGAAAAAAGGAGAGTCTCAAATTAAATATGATGCTCTTTCAGCGTTTTATGCAGGCAAACATGACTGTAAGTCACTGTAAACCCTCCTTATGAAGGTCACAGATTGTTGAACATCAGCTGGAGATGAGGAAACGGAGAGCGAGGGCCCTACAGCTGATTGCCCATGCTGCTGGGCAGAGGGTGAGAGACATAGAGATGGAGAGAGAGAGAGATAGAGAGAGAGAGAAGGGTAGAGGCTGGTGGGAGGGGGGGAGGAAGAGAAGGAGGGAGGAGGATCTTGTCAGAGCGTTTCTATTTTTACTCTTCAACCTCACTTACTGTCACACCCAGTCCACCTCTTCTCTGTCCCTCCATCCCTCACTCTTTGTTTCCACGGCAACCGCCTCCCCTGTCTCCCTGACAACGCCTTCCCCCACATCCCCACCAACACCCCCATAACCCCTTTGCGTCTTCCCACCCCAGCCGCTGATGCAGTGATTATTATGGTACCAGTGACACGCGGGAGTCTGGGCTTGGGGGGGGGGGGCGTGACATGGATGGAGGTAAGAGAAAGGGCGAGGAGACAGAGGAGCAAGTGGGAAGAGGGGGTGGAAAGGGCAAATAGAGATAGGAGTAGGAAGAGGAGTTGAGAGAGGATGGATGGAGACAATGAGGAAGACATGGGAAAGAGGGATGGAAATCTGGGAATAGATTTAGAAGTGAGACGATGAGGGACAACACGTGGGTTGAAAGAGGAAAGAGAAGCAACAGGATAAAAATCAAGGATGAAGAACGAGAAAGAGAAGGATGAGGAAAATAAAATAATTGGAGAGGAAAAGAGTGAA
Source organism: Trachurus japonicus (assembly GCF_045865225.1). Taxonomy (NCBI): domain Eukaryota; kingdom Metazoa; phylum Chordata; class Actinopteri; order Carangiformes; family Carangidae; genus Trachurus; species Trachurus japonicus. Next base: position 21,855,172 of record NC_140923.1, read on the forward strand.
CCAGACAGAAGTGAGAGTTTAAGACGAAGACAGAAATTGGGCTGAAGGGTGGGAGAGAAGGAGGACAAGTAGGAAAAAATCCAAAAGCTCTGCAATAGCCCACTTTTTGCTCTAGTAGCTTTAATCTGGTCCGTCTCTCTGTATGTGGTATTGGCCCAGTACAGTGCTCAGGAGTTGACACTGGATTGGAGAAAGAAGTACGTTGTCCTGACGTCAGTGAAATCAAGAACTTTAAAACCGACAAAATCAACCTAAAACTAAAAGAGGCAGACACAACTGACGGCTCCTTCTGGCCCCGACAGAATTCTTCCAAACAGCAGGTGTGAAGGAAGACAGAAAGACAGATAGACAGAAAGAAAGAAAGAAAGAAAGAAAGAAAGAAAGAAAGAAAGAAAGAAAGAAAGAAAGAAAGAAAGAAAGAAAGAAAGAAAGAAAGAAAGAAAGAAAGAAAGATGTCAACCTTCAACCCGGTCATTAAAGCGTCCTAATTGAGATCCTGCAGTTTGCAGCACTCATGTTGGGCCCGCTCATGAGGAAAATTCAGCCTTGAAGAGAGACTGTAAATAGGATTTCATTTACCCACCATGCACTGGCATCATGCTGGGAGACACTTCCATATACGTCCATCACATACAGGGGAAATGAAATGAGTTCTCATGATAAGTGAGGTTAGGACGGAATAATGTGATGAGTGACTGAACCGAGTGACACACTGGGGTTTTTGCCATCATCCTGCAGGTAGGAGATGTCAGGACTCACACGGAACATTATCTCTTCAACCTGAGTCAATTCAGACCAGTAGCACTGACATGTTCTTTTTCATGTGTTTGCTGTTGGTGAATTTTCGGGGTTTAATTTCTGTCATTTTATATACTTTTATCAAATATATACTGTACACACATACGTTTCTCTGCTGAGAAAAGTTTCAAACTGCGTTAAGCCCCTGAACACACCATGTATCTTGGGATAGTTCAACATTTTGGAAAATTAGCCCATTGTCATAATCCCTAAGGTCATTACTTGTCGATGCAACCTATTTTTAGAACTGCGGATCAGAGCTGCGAGCTGCTCAGAGCTACAGAGGCTAATGGAATTTCTTGGTTTCCCTCATCAAATACACAATCCAACAACTACAAAACGCTCTGGTGGACAAGTTGTGACCTGCACATAATGGAATGTTATGTTACGAGACAGAGTTGTTTTCGAGGCAAAAAACAGCCACCGACAGGAACACACATCAGCGGTTATGCATGAATTTAACTCTAAAACAACTCTGTCTCGTAATGTTCTGTTATCTCACACCAGAGTGTTTTGGAGTTGTTGGATTGTGTATTTGATGAGTTTGATGAGGGAAACCAAGAAATTCCATGAGCCTCCGTAGCCTAGCTCTGAGCAGCTCGCGGCTCTGCTCCGCCGTTCTAAAAACAGCTTGCACCGACAATTAAAGGTAACAAACCTACTTCTAAGACTATAGGGATTATGGCAATGGGTCAATTTGCCAAAATGTTGAACTATCCCTTGAAGATAATGTTTCACACCAAATATCAGAATGAGAAAAAAACTGAGACTTGATTGTTGCTATTGGTGTCGGACCAGGCTTCTTCTCAAACTGCTGATCTCCTGGGAATTCCACACACAGCAGTCTCTAGGGTTTTCACTCAGAGAGGCTTAAGTCACTCAGATAATCACTCAGACCACCAGAGTCCAGCAGCATGAATCCATGAAACCAACCTGCTCTGTGTCAACAGTCCAGGATGCTGCTGCTGTTTTGTTTTTTTTGACTCACTCCATGTCACAAAGCTAAAGTCGTCTCATGGTTTCATCAACATGACAATGAGTTATGATATCAGCGGCCTCCCCAGTCTCCAGATCTGAACAAAACAGAACATTTGGGATGTCGTAGACCAGGCTCAATCAACATGCACATTCTCCTGGTACTGGGTGGTGTTGGGAACAGATCCCCAGTCAAATTCAATAGAAAAATCACAACTTGCTCCCGCGCTCACATAAGCTGTTTAATGGGTCAGTGTTTCGGTCTGCTGACCTTCATCAGGACCATCAGTTATTCCTCTTTGCCAGCGGCTGCCATTTGTCTCTGCTGAGCTCCAGTTGCACAACTTCATGGTCAGAGCTGCAATTTCACCCAACAGACACCTGATGGAGCGAATGAGCAGGGCTGAGACTCCAGACCCCCCCTCCCCTCAGTGCTGCACAACCATCACACACTGCAACGCGATGATCTATCTGCAACATTAGACGGCCAATCACAACACATGTGGCTCCCCAGCCGCCGTCTCGATTCATAGATTTCACTTTGGCTTAATCTCAATGGCTCACTCTCAAGGACAAAACCAGGTTAGTCTGTGTGTGTGTACTAGGGCTACAGCTTTGTTTTGCCTACAAGAATACTGTGTCTTTCCCATTTCACAGGCCACATACACACTAATGGTAAAAAGTGCGGACGTCCTTTCATTATGTAATGGTGACAAACATCAAAACTGTATTTCAGAGAAGGATGTGAAGGGAAACAGAGAAGATAAAGACAGAGGAGCAGAGCGACGGTCACTCTAACACACTGCGCAGACATGGGACAACCTGCTGCCAGGACACCACCGAGGACAAAGACAAAACCTGAACTTCTGAACCCAACCAAACCACTGGTGTCCTTCCTGCTTACACCGTCCCTGTGGTGAGGCAGGACGATGGCAGCATCATGCTACAGGTTTCTCCTCGCCGGGGGCCGGTCAGAACTGAAGAACTGCATCAATGTAGTCTAACACTTTAACAAATCCTTCTCCTGAGACCATGTGAGCTGAGGCTGGGTGGGCAGAACATCTTTCAGTGCAACAGTGACCCAAAATGAACAGGCATCACAGGGGCTGGAGAGGCTTTGACTGTCCCTGAGTGGTCCAAGCCAAAGCCCAGACATAAAGCCCACAAAGCATCTGTGGCAACATCTAAGGATTATACTGTAGAGAGTGGAGATGATGCAGACCGAAGCTAATCATTAGAAACTTAGTATAGGCACAATTTACTGCTTGAAACAGTGTGATCAAGAGTGTAATAGCATTTAAGTAGCCACTGAGTGTGCCCATCGAATACTACAGTACAATCTCCTGTCAGGTCCTAATAGTTTCTAATAAAATCTAATGAATGAAAAATCATCTTTTCACAGTTTTAGTGGGCTACTTACTAAGGCCACTTTCTAAGAAAAACAGTGTCGTTATCTATTAATTTTAATATCAAAAGGTAGTGCCATGGTAAAGTGATATGGAATGATATGTGTGGTATATTTGATATGAATGAATTACTTTTATTATTGTGTGATGCATACTTCTGTATGACCAGTCCGCATGGGCTTAAAAGACACCAAGAAAACAAACTGGGTCCAGAGCACATCATCAACATATCAAAAAAATAAGAAAACAAACAGGGGTTCAAAACCATTATCCCCAAAATAATAATAATAATAACTAGAAAATTTCCTCTCGGGAAATTTTGAATGGGCCACGGGAGCTACTGCGGGTTGTGCCATCTCTGTCAACATGGGAATCAAACCCACGATCTTAAGGTCAAGACAGAGCTGATCAGACAGACACATGATCATCTTTCTATAAGCACTGATATGGAGGAGCTGTAACCACATTAGGTTACCTGTGTGTGTGCGTGTGTGTGTGTGTGTGTGTGTGTGTGTGTGTGTGTGTGTGTGTGTGTGTGTGTGTGTGTAACTGTAATCACATGAAGCTGGTTCTAGAGTCTGTGTGTGTGACTGACTTGGCACATAGTTAGTTAGTAGCTGCATCCTGTGTCAGTCTGATTTAGCTGTGTCTGTGTTTATAAACATTTAAACGAGCGCCAGGTGGATTGTTTATGAAGTTAACGAGCTCTGGCCTGAGGATCAAAGAGGTTACCACGGCGATAGGGGCCCCCGCAGGCTGAGACAGACAGAAACGTGGAGAAAAAGAGCCATTTTCTGCCTCTGCACCGGTCTCACAATTAGGCCTAGCATGACAAAACGGTAACTCCTATCAGAACAAAACACAGATCAACGTTGCTCTAAGGACTTACTGAAAATTTCGGTACGATTTGGTGTTTCTACAGTAAATATTTTGGCGACGCTGGCAGTTTTAAAACATCAGGCCGTTCTGCTTCTCTCAGAAAATATTTGTATTGGACTCAATGAGGAGCAGAGACAGACGTGGCCGCACTCAGAGGCTGATTCTGTCAATTCTGTAAGTCTCTCTGATATTTTGAGCACATGACATGAGAGATAACAAGTTTGTCTTACAAATTCTGAAAAAATTATGTCTGTAGAGTGTAAATTGTGGCCGTGCTGACAGTTTATCCAGATAAAATACAGAGTGTTTCTTCACTCTCTCCCACTCTAACCGATGATGTCACGCACTCTGACACGAACATTCTGTCCAATACACACCCATTATAATCTCATAATTTCTCCAAAAATGATCATGGTCATTGATCATGGATTGATCAAAAACTATATGACCTATCAAAACGTGGAGTAATACGACAATACACAAGACTTGTGTCTACTGTTTAAAGTTTAAATGGAGTCTCTAGATGAAAGTATGCCTGAGCAGTAGACTTTTGTTAAACTCCAATGATTGGTCTTTTTCGCTCTTTTTTCCCCGCCCGTCCCATTGACTTACATGCAAAAATTTTGCGCAGTAAATCGCGACTTACGTCGCGAATAATTCGTACACTGTTGAGAAAAGTAATAGCACACCGATCCCGATCAGGACGCACATTTCTCTTCGAGTTGCAGGACTAGTAGCGAACCGAAAGTTGGCCGGAAGTGGAAAAATAACTAGAAAAAGCATTTCCAAGAATGGAAATGGTGTGACTGCTGATAGCAACTGAACGCTGTTGCAGAATTAGCAAATAGTGCAAGCTGTGATCACCATACAAATGTTTGACCAAGGTCAGAATCGAACCCACATCCTCATGGTCATTAGACTTCCACTCTGCCTCTAGGCCACGGTGCACACACAGTTGCAGAGACTGTTGTCTGTTAATGATCTGCACACTGTCAACATCAAGAAAGCTTGAGAGTCAAGCTTGAATGACTTAGAATGAAAATGTCTGTGAATTTCAGGCTGAGCACTAACCATATGGCCACAGAGAACCTGAGTTACAATGAGCTTTATACTATGAGGAATCAAAGACTGTCCAATGACAGCTGAATAATTGGAATCAAAAGTCAAGCAATGAAGTGAAAAGACTGAGGCAGGAATCGAACCCATGACCATATGATCACTAAACCTTTACTCTGCCACTCGGCTACAGAGAGCACACTGCTTTCAAAACTGTTGTCATTCATTGTAATGTGATGATGTGCTGCAAACTGGTATGAGTAATCAAGGAGATAACAAACACCTGTAACCAATTGAAGGCGGGGGAGGAGAGCAGAATTCAACATAACATAACAAGAGTTCTTCCCTTGGATTCGAACCAGTGACCTTAGGGTTGGCAAGCAGTTACCCTAACCCCTACACTACAGTGGAGTTGTGAAGAAGAGAGGTTGAGACTTTGATGAATGTGAGATTTTTTGTGAAAAAGTTAAATATTTTAAAAAGTATAAATAGTTAAAAAGAGAAAAGTAATGCCGATAAAGTTCAAAAAAAGCTGCACATTTTGATATATGAATTGTTGAAATAGCACAAAGTATGAAGGACTAGAAGAAGACCGTAAAAAGGCGGAAGAAAATGGCCAAACAGAAGAACAATAGTGTGACTGCTTCAGCAGTCACACTAACTAGAAAAAGCATTTCCAAGAATGGAAATGGTGTGACTGCTGACAGCAACTGAACGCTGTTGCAGAATTAACAAATAGTGCAAGCTGTGATCACCATACAAATGTTTGACCAAGGTCAGAATCGAACCCACATCCTCATGGTTATTAGACTTCCACTCTGCCTCTAGGCCACGGTGCACACACAGTTGCAGAGACTGTTGTCTGTTAATGATCTGCACACTGTCAACATCAAGAAAGCTTGAGAGTCAAGCTTGAATGACTTAGAATGAAAATGTCTGTGAATTTCAGGCTGAGCACTAACCATATGGCCACAGAGAACCTGAGTTACAATGAGCTTTATACTATGAGGAATCAAAGACTGTCCAATGACAGCTGAATAATTGGAATCAAAAGTCAAGCAATGAAGTGAAAAGACTGAGGCAGGAATCGAACCCATGACCATATGATCACTAAACCTTTACTCTGCCACTCGGCTACAGAGAGCACACTGCTTTTAAACCTGTTGTCATTCATTGTAATGTGATGATGTGCTGCAAACTGGTACGAGTAATCAAGGAGATAACAAACACCTGTAACCAATTGAAGGCGGGGGAGGAGAGCAGAATTCAACATAACATAACAAGAGTTCTTCCCTTGGATTCGAACCAGTGACCTTAGGATTGGCAAACATCCACCTTAACCCCTACACTACAGTGGAGTTATGAAGAAAAGAGGTTGAGACTTTGATGAATGTGAGATTTTTTGTGAAAAAGTTAAATATTTTAAAAAGTAGAAATAGTTAAAAAGAGAAAAGTAATGCCGATAAAGTTCAAAAAAAGCTGCACGTTTTGATATATGAATTGTTGAAATAGCACAAAGTATGAAGGACTAGAAGAAGACCGTAAAAAGGCGGAAGAAAATGGCCAAACAGAAGAACAATAGTGTGACTGCTTCAGCAGTCACACTAATAAGAAAAAATCCACACAATAACAGTAGTGCCCGGGCGAAGCCCGGGCACTGGTCCCTGCAGCTATTTCATAGCTGTTGGGACCAGTGCCCGGTGCGATTGCCCGTGGCCCTAATTAGCTTCTGCTCATCAGAGCACCAAAATATCTCAGATTTCATTTGGGATGCATTCTATGCCAGCTGTTTTCTACAGTTATACTTTGTCCAAAGCATTTTTTTTAAACTTCTTCTGCTTTCTAATGGATGGATCTTTACATTTTTAAAGGTACAATATGTTCATATAACATGATGAACTCACCAACAACAATAGTACAGCCAGAGTATTCGCATTAAAAATCTTTTTTTGCAGACTGCAAATCATGTTTATGTTTTGAATTTATGTGTTTACATGTTGCGCCACCTAGCCCTCTCTCCCAGTCACGGCGGCGTCAGTGGCATTTCAGCCTCAGTCTGCTTCCACTGAGCTGCCGCTACGGCTGGGAGAAAAAAACAGATCGCTGTGTTTTGAATTTGACTGCAGTAACCGTTTTTGGCCACATTCTTATGGCACCTTTAAAAAATCTCCTCTCAGCCTGTGTCTTGTCAGAAGTTTTTTTGTGCATTCCAATATGGTTTATTCCTAGCTATTTTGAGGTATGTTCCTCTCTGACCAGATAAATATTTTCTTGATAGATGATAATTTGAGTCATTAACAGTAAAAAGGTACCATGTTCAAACAGACTAGAAAGGAGTCTGGCCTTCATCAAGAATTTGCAACACATTTTTGAGACGAGCAGTGAAGAAATGTTCAATTAATTGGGATCAGTGTTTTCGTTACATTAATGTCACAGCTCAGACATAACAACAAACCTGTTTCAAAAAGAGCACATCACTGTGTTCATACAAAAATTTCACAAGAACCTAAATTGATCAAATTTCATGACACTTCTATGATGATGCTGTAACAGCATTACAACTCAGTCTAGTCCCGCACTGAGAGAGGATCAGCTAACAGAGCAACATGCTCACCCTGGGACAGCTTAGTGCTGACTGAATAAGCAGAGAGGACAGTGTTGATGGCGCTGCACTCTGCAGCACAGACCGGCTCTCAACAAACACTGACACACATAAAGCACTGAGGTGGACCAAGAGCCACACAGCTCCTTCAACATTCACTGACACTTCAGAGAAGTGAGAAAGAGTCCTGCCTGTGACTCTTAAAAATCATTGGAACATTGCATATTTATTTAATATTTAGTACCTCACATTTCCCTTTAGTGACAATAATAGTCTCACACCAATTTCTATGGTGGGAAATACAACTTAATTATCCTCTTAGTAATGCCATCTAGTGGACCCTGGAGGGTATGTCATGCTGGAAACATTAGACTGTGCCAAAGTTTCCTCATTTGTCTTTTCCTCAAGTCTTTTTAGAGAATTCTCTATACAGTATAATATCAACCAAACAGAAATGCATAATGCAATGGCATAACTACGGTCAGACTGCTGTAAGGTCAGGGTGTCTAACCTCCACACAAGTTTCACATACGAATAAATACAAAGAAACGTGTCTTACCTGTTCAAGGTCGTGTCATTGATGGCATTATGAAACAGAAAAAGGGAAAGGGGAGAAAAAACAGTTACTTCACAATCAGCCTCACAGTGGTAAACACATTCTCCAACACTAAGGATGCCTCGGAGCTTGAACCTCTGTTATAAGACGTACATCATGAATGTGTTTTAAAACTCCATTTAGAATTTCTGGAAATTACATTTTAGAGATTTGTCATCATTACAGGTGGAAGGCCACTGTGCTGGACAGCACTGTGTTAACTGCAATGTTAGACTAGACTGGAGGACTACACTGTTAGTTTGGAAGCTGGATCTTCAGGGTTAGATATAAGGATTTGACACATTTTACCAAGAATGATAAGTCTAGGTCATGTTTTACTAGAGAGGGGGAGCATAAAGCCAATATAAAGGTCAAAGCAGATTGTGGGATATTGACACGGTGCTGAGGACTGCAGCTGATTTCAACTGTCATTTAGGATGCTGTACTAGACAAGTACAGTTTTACCTGGATTAGACAGAAACAAAAACATTCTCTGTTCACCTATAAATATCACTGTATATTTACAGTGAGGAATCAAGGTCAGAAGTGCTTAGACTTCAAATCGCTTTAGCTTACTCTTGATTCCTGACCTTTACTCAAAGTCAGCTTATTAGTTTTCTTCCACAGCTTTCAGCCGAACCTTGTGGCCTCCTTCAGCAGACTGTGTTTGCACAGTTTTCTTTGAAACGGTCCAGTTGTCATCACATAACCTGACAGGAAGGACGCCCAAAGAATCTGGGCGTCCACCAAGACCAGCATCAAATAAACAGAGGTGCAAACATGACCTCCTTGGTGAAGGTCAATAAGGAACTAAAGCCACTTGCAGGTGGCGTCATTCGCTGATTTTCCATGATGAAGGCCAAGATTTGTGGTGGAAGATATCTAGTAAGGGGACTTTGAGTTATAATTTTTTGTCAAACTTTTGCCTAAGGGTACAAATACAGAATACATTAGTATAGGCTGTCACTGTTTGATTTTAGACACTGAGCTAAAACATATTTCGTCTCTAGCAGACAGACAGCACTAGATGCCAAATGTTAATGTTCCGCAATCTCTTAAAATCAGCATTTCTACTTCAACAGAGAAAATCATCTTCAAGTCAAATACATTATAAGCAATCACAATAGAAACACAAAATATATACACACAGTAAACGCAAGAGGCATTTGAGGCAATAGGATGTTTGCCATTTGTGTCTGACCAACATAAACCACATTTTACATGAATGGTATATCAGTTCCCATTGCTATGTTAATTTGGCTCTGTGCAGTTTATATTCTTTCACAACTATTGTTGCATATAACCATATGTGTGTATATGTGTGTTTCTATAGAGACAGAGAGAAGACAGTGGGAGGTTAGACATGGAGTCGACAGTTAGATGAAACAGTAGACAGTGCAGCAAGCACAGACAGTAGAGCTATCAGAGGAAGCAAGTCAATAATAAAATTGCTATGATCATGGTAACAGATACACAGAGGCAGGCAGAGGGAAAATCAAATCAGGCAACTTATCAGTTTACCCTTGCACTTTTGTTAATACAGGGCCCGATCAGCACGGCACATTTGTGTCCAGTACTTATCAGCACTAGGGAATAGAGTTATACTTGGACACAAATGTGTTTTTTTTTTGTTTTTTTCGATAAATGTCTGAGATAAAACTTTATATTTTTAGAGATTCCATCTTTCCATCATTTGTGTCTACAATATAAAGATAAGCTGTTCATCTCTTGGGCCGTGGTTGTTACAAATACATGGAGGAACGGATTAAGCACCGAGCAGACCTGATGCTCAATCTCACAAACAAAGAGCCATGCATACAGGAAGAAAAAATAAGGGCTATTTCCAACTATCCTAGCCTACAATCCAATACGTTCAAACTATCCCCATGTTATTGATAATCTTGCCTGTAGTTCACCAACCTTCCAGTGGGGGGAGCTGTGGCGATGAGGACTCCTGGTGCTCTGAGTGTGCAGGGAGAGAGGGTGGGGCTGTGGGGGTGATGGAGGGAGGGGGGAGTGCTGAGCTAAGGGGCGTGGCTACGCTTATGGAGGGGGGTGTAGTGTTTGATGATGAAGCGGGAGGGGCTTCGGCGGCTGAATTAAAGGGCGCGGCCGAGGGGACGAAAGGCTTGGCGTTGACATTGAGGGCCGAGGTGATTGCGGTGGCGGGGGCCGTGGGCAGGGTAAAGTCTGGGGTGGTCTTGGTGAGAGGACAGGCTTCTGAAGCGGGGGCGGCAGTTTCTTTTGGGGCAAACTTTGTCAGGGGTGCAGAAGCAAGGGCGGGGGTGTTGGTGATAGGGGTGGTGGTCTGTGAGTCGGGGGTGGAGTCCTGAGGGGTCTGCAGGACTGAATCGAGGAAAGAGAAGGTCTGGGAGACTGGACTCAGATTGTCCCCTGTCATTAATGCTAGGCTACCTCTGACATCCGCGGCTACACCGCCTCCGCCGGTTCTCCCGCCGGCCGCTACGCTAGCATTAGCTTCGGGCTTGCCGCTCCAAACTTTTTCCTCGGCGGCCTTCTGCCGGTCTTTAGTCACTGCGGGGAAATCGGCTACGCACATGGGCTCGTAGGAGCATGGAGGCGAATCTTTCGCGAGGCTAGCATGGGTATGGTTGGTGAAACTTGTGGGTATTTGTGCAGAGGCAGAGGGCAAAACAGGGCTGGGGTTGCAGTTTGGAGCTTTGGAGTCTGATGGACCGGAGTCGGCAGCTGTAGCCCAGGTGGGAGCGACTGTGGCCGGTGTGGGAGAGAGGGGCTGCTGGGGCGCTCCCCACTCCTCCGGAAGTCTTGCGCGACTTTTAGTCTTCCTGCCTTTTACTCTACCCCCTCCTCCGCTCTCTCTGATCTCCCACTCCCAATTCTCCTCCTCCTCCTCATCTTCGTTATCCTCTGCCTCCCGGCCGCCCTTATCCTGCTCCCCATGTTTGTCTGATTGGCTGATGTTATTCTCCTGGCCGTCCAAGAAGTCGTAGACCTCATCGTGGCCCTTCCTCCTCTTCTTGCGCCGCCTCTGCTGCTGCTGCTGCTTGCCAGACTCGGCCCCTGGCCCTGCTCTCTCTGGGCTCTCTTCAGAGGCGGAGGATGTGGGACTGGCGTCGTCTATTGAGCCGCTGGGAGAGAGGACAGGAGCTGCCGAGGGGGGAGGGTTTTATAAGAGGAGGAACCAATCACATACTGTATCACAGAATCACCACCAAAAAGCCACCAGACTGTGGTTACTATGGAAGTTTCTGCTTGTTCATGTTGGACTGTGTGAACCTGCTGCTTCATCTGTGCAAGAACTGGTGTAACAAAAACTGATATGTCATACAAGCTGAGGTAAGATTTTAAAGGGGACGTATTATGGATATATGACTTTTTGAAGGCTCTTTAACAGATATTTGGGTGTTTGTCTTGCCTTCCGGCCCCCAAAATGTGAGAATTGACAAATAAATCTGTAATTTTCAGGTTCCCTAGATTGAAATCCATGTGGTTTTATGAGCTGTTCCCTCAGTTGTCTTCCAGTGATGTAACTAGGTTTCGAATTTGCATAACATCCCCCCTACCTGGTACCAGTAGAAGGGGTGGGGCGAGCAGTGGCTGATTTGCATTTAAAGGGACATTTAAGATAATTCACCTAATTTATTCCCTCATTCTGGGGAAGACGTACTGGTGTGGGTGGAGTTGTGTTTAGTTTGCAATAAACTGTTAAGGCAGGCAGTAAGAAAAAGGCTTTCATTCTTACACAGAATAGTATACACAATTATAATTATGATTCTGCATGTACAGTCATTCTGTAATTTGAATGTTATATTGAAAAAACCAAACAAACATGGTACAATAACTGGGATAAGGGAACATGGGACAAGGCCACTCCAAAAGAATGCATCATGACTTGGAAGAAGTGTGCTAAACCATCCAGCCTTTGCATTGTAAACATGTGCGCTAATGGCTATTTGAAGGTTTGAGATGTCCTTATTTTTAAATGAGACCTCCATTTATTTCAAACATCAAAGTCTGTTTACAGGTGTTTGGATTACTTTATATTTGTAGTAGTAATGCCCAAGTCTGGAGACGTGGATTTAGAAATAAACTTCACAGACCTTTGCAGTGCACTTATCATCTATATTTTAGGCTACATTAGCCAGTTCTACCATAACCCATCCAAATCCCTGTTACATTTCACCCTTTAAGGTTGAAAGGTTGATAGTTCAACATTTTGGCAAATTGGCCCATTGCCATAATCCCTGTTTTAGGAGTAGGTTCGTTACCTTTAATTGTCAGTGCAAGCTATTTTTAGAACGGCAGAGCAGAGCCGCAAGCTAGGCTACGGAGGCTAATGGAATTTCTTGGTTTCCCTCATCAAACTCATCACAAACACAATCCGACAACTCCAAAACGCTCTGGTGGACAAGTTGTAACCTGCACATTTCACCACACTATGAGATAACGGAATGTTATGTGACAGAGTTGTTTTTGAGGTAAATTTGTGCAAATGCTGATGCGCGTTCCTGTCAAGGGCAGTTTTTCGGCAAACAGTCTCTGCCTTTGCCTTGAAAACAACTCTGTCTCCTAACGTTCCTAAAACTATAGGGATTGTGTGGTGCTGCATTAAGTGCTGCATTTAGCAAAACTGCATTTTGTGACACGTGTGGCACACTTGAAAGAAACATTTTGCCACATATCAGTGATGGCTCTTACCATGGCTGTTGCTTATGCTAATTCTGTACAGTGTAACCAGTATGATAAAGGTAACGTTTTATTAATGGGTTCCAGCATAGTAACCACAGTCTGTTTGCTTTCAGGTTCCTTTTGGCATAATCCTTAGAACATTTTCATAAAAATGTGATGTATGTGATGGTGCCTGCTTTTATAAATACATTGAAGCAGTACTTGATTTACTCACCTGTTACAAACTGCCTGACTATGGGTCAGTAAAAACTACACTGGACTATACTGTACGTGCATTATTTACATAAAGACAGATACTTACAGGCACTGATTCACAGCAGCATATTTGGCTCAGGACACTGATCAGATTGATCTTGGCTTGGCTGTGCCACAGTAGTGACGTGGCTACCTCTGCCCGGGTGGAACTGATCCAAATTAACTATTCATTGACATATTTTCTAAATGTTCTTGGTAACTTTGACGGACCAAAGCTGAGGGTCTATCATATATTTAGACTTTATATCTTCAGGAAAGGCCTAACATAATTTTATGATCTTCTCTTTTCCTCATTCTAATTGCATCCTATACATATAAGTTGAAAGATGCATTGTCTGGTCATATCGTAGTTGGAAAATTTTCAATTATGAAAATTCTGAATGGAGTCAAGGATGGAAAGTGTATTTGAAGCAAGCCAAACAATGAATATGTGGTGTGATCATCATCATCATCAACCTTATCATCATCATCAACATCATCAACCTTATCATCATCATCATCATCATCATCACCATCATCATCATCATCATCAGGGGTTAAAGTAGGGTTTGGCAGGAGGAGGAACCCATTGGTCAGTGCTATGAGTGGGAGTCCCAAGCAGTGAACAAACTGAGTGTCTTTCACACAGAACATATTGATGGCGATCAGTGGGTGCAGGTCTGGAACACATGCACAGCACCATATTTAAAAACTGTGTACCTGTCACACTGTGAGTGGCAGCTATTGTACACAGAGAGGGCTGGTAAAGAGACCAGCATGGTGTACGCAACTGACAATCACATTTATTCATCTATTAATCAAAGGTGCTGTCCCACTTTAACCCCTGATCATCATCATCATCATTATCATCATCATCATCATCATCATCATTATTATCATCAAGGGGGCGGAGCTGGATTTGCATGTGCAGCGGACACACACACACACACACACACAACAGAGCAAAACAAACAAATTGGGAGCAATAGAATTTTCAGGCAACTTAAAGGGATACGGCAACATTTTTTTTTCGTGTCTTGCCTCACTCCTGAGTCCATGACAAGCAGATAGACACCATCCTTTCGACTGTGCGTGTAGTAACAAGGGAGATAGAGCCGTATCGCCCGTAATTAGCTTAGCTCAAACACTGAAAGTGTATCGGTAGTGTTAGCCTGCCTCCTACCTGAGCCGAAATCAGCAGTCAGAAGCTGATTTCATTTTAGCTCTAAACTCTGTAAATATATCACTTTATCAACATTTCAAACATTTTTAGATGAGAAGGTAGTCGTAACTAGTTTGTCTAAATACCAGCTGTTTACAATTTTGTTCGGACGAATTCGGCGCTACTCAAGCTAGCCGTTGTGACCAACACACTTCCAGTTACTTTCACAAAATAAAACACCCGTTGCCCTTTGCATACAGAAAACCATGACGATAGAATTTGTGCTTTTACTTTGAAATAGGAAGCTAACCTACCCTCGATGTAGCTAGCTTGAACCAAAATAAACCGTCTTCTGATGACTTTAGGTGGAGGCAGGCTAACATTACCTATACACTTCCAGCGTTTGAGCTAAGCTAATTACGGGTGATATGGGCTCTATCTCCCTTGTTACTGCACGCACAGTCGAAAGGATGGTGTCTATCTGCTTGTCATGAACTCGGGAGTGAGGCAGACACACACAAAAAAATGTTGGCGTATCCCTTTAACAAGGTGAGAAAAATCAAGCTATTTCAAAATCGGTCCGGCATGCATGATTAAAAATGAATGCATGCATGTCTGGCAAACATGTCTGGCAAACATGTTAATAACATGGATCAGTCACACACACATGCAGAAGCATTGGAAATGACAGTCCGGACAAACAGAATGCATCACAGACTCCCGTTACGACGGTGAAGTGTGCACATGCAAGCAGACAACACTTTCAGCTCGCACTGAAATGATCCCAACATTTGTCTGCTCCGCCAAGTCTTCTCTTGTTTGGATAGAAATCCATCCCATTCCTCCAAAGCCATACTTCTCTCAATTATTATTGACAAGCATCTCCTCAGCTCAGGGGGAGAATGAGAGACAGAAAGATGAAGTGACAGATAGAAACAGACAAGTAGAGGGATGAATGTGACCTATGCACCCATCTCAGTCTGTTCATCATGTCCTCTTCCTGCCCAAATTATTGTTCCTCTGTCTCAGGTTTCATCATCCTATCCCCGGCTGTACTGTCTTACATCACTGAATATTAAATGGAAGCGAGAAAAAAAAGGTGCATTCCGCTCTAAATCTGGCACTTTTCCCTGCATTTGTAAATTGAAAGATGTTGCTATTTTTTCCCTTGCAGCCTCCAACGCCTCCCGGGCTATAAACAGCCCAAAGAGGAAGCAAGGCCAGGGCATTATCATCTATATTTAACGTGATAAGGTATTTAATGGGTGTACTTCTTAATCTGGCGTCTGGAAAACTGCCAAGAGAAACATTAACGTTGAGCAGCAGCTGCTTCAAACACATCGCATATGAAGAGGTGCAGTGTGTGTGAAGAAATATGAAATACTGTTATTTTACTGAATCCCACTGGCACCTGCACACACAAGAACGTCCTAACCCTTTATCGGGCAAGTGACCACATTCCCTAACTTATTTTTTTTTTTACAAATAAAGTACTTAATTTTAGAATAAGTATTTTTGCCTTTTCATTTTATGTTATTATTTTTTTTAACATTGAGTAACCCCCCCAAAAAAGAATCTAAACAGCACTCAAAATTAGGTTGGCAGTGACTGCATTTTAATCAAAGTTTTTCCCATTTTTTGTTATATTTTGGAACCTTGTCTTGATTTGTTGCGATTATTTATAGAAACTGGCTTTGCACTTAAAAAAAATAAAATAAAATACAATTATATTAAATTGAATTCTTGATTGAGCCTTAAAAAATAAATATTTTCTCTAAAAGGATAATTGTATATTCCTTGTGTATGCCCAGCAAAATATTTGAATTTGTGAATTTAAAATGAATCTTTTATGAAATAAGGGTCTTATCAGACCATAGACCAACCACAAATGGACAACAGAAAAACAAATGTATCTGATTTTCTGTTTTAATAAATATTCTTTATCTGCATGTTTTTAATACATTTTACATGTTTTGCAAAAATAATTACTATGGAAAAGTGAAGAATAACCATACATGGTAACTTCACTGACCTTGATTTGCAGCCAGGGAAAAAATGAATTTAAAATATAAGGGTTAAAAAGTCTTCTAATACCCTCCAATAATAGTCCAAGGTTGAAATCTGGAATTTCCAAGTAATGAAACGACATGCTATAAAGGGCTAAACCGAGTGTATGAGAGGATGCAGAAGGCTGGTTGGTGAATGTATCATCAGTGTCCTATCGTGGCTCCTCCAAAAAGACCCCTCCACTATTACTCTAAGTTTTTAATGACGGTTATTCAAATTCATTAAGCAGGTCACTGATTGTATGCTTTTTGTGTTTCCTACAGTTTTACAACTAGGATAAACTGAAGTTTTCCCAATTACTTTAAGTTGTTGCAGACTAACCCTAACCCGAGCAGGTTTTATACAAACTTTCATGACTATTTTGCTTCATTAGACAGGAATGTGCCATGGCCCACGGCTGCAAAATCTGGCCTTATTATTTTTCTGCCTGCCAACAGAAACAAAATAATCACACTCAACGACCCAAATAAAAACCTTTAGAAAGATCTGCTTCGATAAAAGAATTCAAAGAATGTATGTCACTATTTTAAATGTCTTTTCCTCAGTCTACGTTTAGATCAATTAATGCTGTCAGACGAGTTCATGATATACACTTTAATATCTGTGGCGTTACATTTCTAAAGTCGTTAAAGTCTGATGTTGTGCTTGCTGGCACACAATGACAGTCACACACTGGCAGGGCTCACTGGGACACTTGAATAGAACAAAGACAGTATTAATGTTATTAGTTACACTTTCCCTGCTGTGACCAACAAAAGTGTTTGTGGTGTGAAATTCCCTGAAAAATATAAACAGACTTGCAGCAACTTGTAACAAGTGTGATATGATGGCTGCAGGGCGGGCTCTTTTATAATGTCATAATTTGAATAAAAGAGAAATCAGGTGGAACAGATGGGTTTCCCAGGATGCACCTGCTGCAGGGACGTTGAAAATAAATTACCACTATGTTAGCTCTACATATTATATAAATAAGTAGTAATTACTTCCTCATGGGTTCTGTCCACCATCCTACAATTTGACTCTGTATATTTTCCCATTACTTTTGTGATTTGTGCCGTGTAATAGTCACATGTCTGTTTCCTACCTCTCTCATCTCATCAGATCTCTAAAGGAGACATATTATGTCCTCTTTACAAATTAAAATAGTTCCCAGGTGTCTTAAAGACATGTCTGTGACATGCTTTGGTCAAAATACCCCAAGGATCAAACATCACACGGATCTTTTCATCCTCTAGAAACAGCCCTGTTCAGAACGGATGGTTTCAGTGCCTTTCCCTTTAAATGCAAATCAGCCACTGCTTTCCCTGCCCCACCCCCTCTACTGGTACCAGGTAGGGGTGGTATTATGCAAATTCGAAAACTAGTTACATCACTGGAAGACAACTGGAAGACAGGCTTGTAAATGAATCGCAGCCATGACAGCAGCCACCACTGTGGCAAACACATCTGTCCTGAACGCACCTCTTTTTTCAAAAGAAGAATTAGCTTACTAAGTGTTTGTGGTGAATTGTTGTGTGCGATTTTGAACTGAACTTCATCCGTGACAGAAGCAGCCTGTGCTAGTGCTGCCTGCCTTTGAGCTAACACAGCTATGTTTAGTTCAACAACAAACTAGAAGAGCTAAAAATGAAACCCCCGCTAAATGTTTAATAAGTTTTATCTACAGTGAAACAGGAGATACTCAGAGTCGTGAAAAGTGCAGCTGAGGATTTATTTAGTGCCTCTTTTTTCTCTGAACCTTAATGTCAGGAGTCAGATTATATTCTGATTGTATCTAGATATTGAAAAAAGTGTCTGCAGCACTGTATGAGTGTCTCATTTAGGGAGACTGGAGCAATCTTTGTGTGGGTTTGTGTTTTTGTTGCTCGGCAACAACCAAAACTCTGCTGATGGTCAGCTGTTACTTACTCAAGCAGCTATTGATATTATTATTATTTACAAATGCTGCTAATAGCAATACTGTGCCTGCAGGCTGCTGTTTCCTCTTCAGCCTGCAGTAGCTGAGATTATTTTACATGTTTAGCATTTTACAGTACAAAGAGTATGAA
This sequence comes from Trachurus japonicus, assembly GCF_045865225.1. NCBI lineage: Eukaryota > Metazoa > Chordata > Actinopteri > Carangiformes > Carangidae > Trachurus > Trachurus japonicus. The sequence continues at coordinate 21,873,665 of NC_140923.1, forward strand.
GTGGAAATCACTAGAAAAGACTGCCCCCTGCTGGTTAAACCTTGTCCTGTGTGATCCCCCATGGCTGCTCCTCCACCACAGGCCCACATGTAAAATTCAAGAAATGTAAGATATGACCAGACGAGTGCCACAGCTCTAGCTCCGCCCTCCTGTGACTGTCTGTGGGACAAATCCAATCAACCCTGTGTAAAATATGAAATATGAAAACACTTGTTGGGTATTTCAATGAGTCTGGATCCAGAGTGTCAGCTGAGATTTTAGTCTAGAAAGGTTAATAAATACAAAAAGCTACCTCCTCCTCCTCTCTCCTGACTCCGCCCCCTCAGTGTCAGGCTGCGTTCACATGGACATTTGCCCTGCTTTAAAGCTTTAAAGCAACACAAGGGGCTGTGTTTGGGGAGGGTTACATTGTTTTAATGCAGTGATTCTCAACCTTTTCAGGGCACTGGACCACCTGCAGATTTTTTTCAGCAACCCTGAGGACCCCCCTTGCCTCCCATCACTGCCCAGGCATTACAGTAAGTGGAAATAGCCTTTTTAATTGAATCAATTGAATTGGTTTTAAACTGTCATACTATGTATTCCTATGTATTCTGATTTTACTGTGAAGCACCTTGTGAACTCCTGTGAGAAGTGCTATAGAAATAAAGTTTACTTACTAACTTAACAAACAACAAGTTTATGTACTCTCTTGAAGGTAAATAACAAATGTCAACAAATGCAAGTTGAAAAGCTTATCTTTAAAAGTGGCTTTACGCTGACCATTGCACATATAGTGAGTTATATACAATCTTCCTGTGTGATATTTCACAATAAAAGCCCAATTAAGAAATTAATGGAGACATAGATAATTTGAAAAGAACACGTGGAGTATTGAGTTTGTAGTACTCAAGACTTTGTAGACACAATGCAGTAAATTTAAAAAGACAAACAAGAGTGAATCAAAACCATCAAGATGTGGCTTCTAATTAAAATATGACCAATTTCCCATTAAAATATTGAGGATTGAGGAAAAATGCCAATTAGTAGCTTCTTTAGGCAATACTTATTGATGATCATTATATTAGTAAAATGATAAAAGTCTTTAAAAGCCACTCAATAAAATTACATGTTATCATTATAAGTCCCCCTTGCAATTACACCAAGTACCACTAGGGGTCCAAGTACCACTGGTTGAGAAACACTGTTTTAATGTACCAGTGAGACACTGAAGTACAATCCCAGAAGTCCAGCTGGAGGAACAGGCTTGCATGCTTGCATGTACATGATTGGCCAAGGTAGCACCATAGCTGGATGACGCCATGTTGCTTTGCAAAAAGCTGAAGCAGGCTCAACTTTTTTCTGCTGAACAATGCCCCCCCCTCTGTGTCAGCCCACTGCCCCCTTCCAAGTGAGTGAGAAAAGCCCAGAGCCACAGTCTGAGCGAACGCAGCCCGACCAACAACTAACCCTCTGTTTGATACCTGTAGAATAATCCATAGAGTGGATCCCTGGGCCACCGGAAGAAAATGGATCACTGGTCTTAAATGAACTGCCTCCACTGGTAATACTGGTGGTTTTGCTTTCCACACCAAACAGGCCTGAACTCTTCTGGGTGTCCATAGTTGGACCAATCCCAGACTGGCCAAAAGGGGAGCTCATACTGGTCTGGAACGGTGGCAGGCTGGACCCCATGGTCCCTCCCATCCCAGACTGAGAGAAGCCTGATGAAGAGACAAAACAACGGGTTACATCATCAACAAGACAACTGTCTCTATGGAAACTGAACCACATTCTGCTTCTGATTTAAATAAGGTAGGTTAGGTGATGCTTTGTGACTTCTTAGACTCTAGTTAGTTATGGCAACCAGTGAAAGGTAACAACGAACACACAAAACATTTAACACTGGGCATTTGTTTTAAGACCTTATTGTTTATTTTTTATCCTATGGATGGACAAGAAAACAATCAAGACCTTTGCGAATAGAATTCAAGACTTATATAGGCAGGCCTACTGTATGTATTTAAAGAATCTTAAATTCGAAACTCTTAAAATTCCTCAAAGACCCTGCAGTAATGTTGTTGTATATCAAACTACTGGAGCGTAAACATCCAACATTGCAGATGCCTGCCTCAAGGTTTTTGTTTTTATCATTAACCTCATGGGCTGATTGCTGCACAAAATCTAATCTAATTAAATTTGATTTATTTAGCAGCTTGGCCTGCCACTTGGTAATAAGCTGTTTTCATGAGCACTTAAACATGGTAGCAACAGCTCAAAACAGCAGTAGAGAACTTTCAGCAATGTGGCTACATTAACATACAGTACTCACAAAAAGTTAGGGATGTTTGGCTTTTGGATTAAATTTCAGAATGCACCTAAAATGCACTATAACATTTACAGGTGAACTTAATTTAACCTTCTCTAAATTTTTGAATGCACATGTCCAACTGTTCAATGTTTCAGTACTTATTGAATAACAAGGTGACAAGGAATAACAATGTTCTGGTTCAATGACAGTTTGTATCCAGTCCTCTTCTCTCTCCCTCTCCTCTCCACCATGTTCACATGTTGACATCATGAGACCAAGACAACACTTTGATCAAATCGATCAAGTTATTGAGACATTAGAGTTTTGTTGTGCTATAGCCACCACTGTTGTTAGCTTTTGTTTGAGATCCTTCTACTTAAAAAGCTTTCATGATGGAATATCACCGTAGCATGAACTTTTTATAGGGATATTCTTGTATATAATATCCCTAACGTTTTGTGAGTAGCGTATAATACACTTCATATATTGTAGGCAGATAACTGTGAGACAGGAGGTGGGCCTTGAAATGACTCAGACATGCTGCTGTCCTTTGTCTTGTTCTGGCTTCACTGATCTGTGATCCCACCCATCACGGGACATTGAAGGCCTTATTTTAAGTGAGCTTAATAGCAAGTGCGACGCAGCGGGCCTCGTGCACACTGAGCTGCGCCATCGTCTCCGAATGCACCCACTATTTGGGTTCATGCGGGTGCAGCGGTGCAAAGTGCGAAGGAGCCGTCTTGAGGTGGAATATAAAATGGAGGGTGTTAATAAATTCACTCGTATCCCCTCACATCACTGTCTGGTCTCATCGCGCTGACACGGGCTCGTGGTGACACATGACAACAACAGCTCGACAAAGGCTCCTCTAAGAATTCATGCTGTTGTCTGCACAGCGCAGAGCAGCACGAACCTGAACGCACCACGACTCCTGTCTGTAGCCGGGGGGCAGCTGCTGTGGTCATGACACAGGGCTGTCTGACATCTCCAACTTAAAGGTCCCCCCCTGCTAATTTTTACAGGAAATAATCTGCGATTATTAATGTTTCCTTTAATATGTAATATTTTTTCCTAGATTTAAAAAATGGGCTTGAAGCATCTCTACTCTTCTGAATGTAGTTAGCTTTCATCTGTACAGCGTACAGTGTTAGTGGTTGTGCCAGTGCTAATTCTCCTGACACTGTGCTGAGGTCGGGTTTATTTAGCCCCGCCCCCTTGTCCTCACAAGCTGACAGGATTGGCTCCTTAGGTTTGTGACATATGAAACCCTGGCTGTGTGAATCTGTGTTCATGAGATTAGTGCACTGCAGCTCAAGGTGAAAACACATCATGGTGTTGACTGATTATTTCACTCATATGTCTTTAATTATATAAAAACACCATTTAGATGTTACAATACAGAGTCATAATGGACCAGTCTGATGTGTTTAGTATGAGGCTATGCTGCAGCAGTCTCTCGTTATTTACATGTCATTTCATAAGGCATCTTGTTGCTTCAGACACTGGTTTGTTTACATGCTAACCCTTATTCTGTCATTGCTGTGTGTTTGCTGATGACATCACCAAAGTGGCAGCAGATGCACCAGAGAGAGACATTTAGAGACAGACAGACACAAAATGAAGAGTGACAAACATGAGAAAATCAGGAGAGCGTAGGCAGAGGAGCAGAGCTGGAGTCAAATGAGGTGAGTGGTTAAAGATCAGAATGAAATGAACTGATGAGACAGAGCATAAAGGCAAATGTGAAACACCAGAAATATTCAACAGAAACTGCACTGACTAACCGCCTGCTTATTTCTTGCATTTTTAATATGTGCATGCAGTTATCTGAAGATAATTGAAACATTAAAAAATCCTGATTGGACATAGTCACTGTGTCAAACACATATCAGTGAATGGTGGCTACTTCAGTTACAGTTTCAGGGTCATGTATTGTTCATGTTGACTCACTGTCACACTAACAGGAGTTACTTGAATCGATCAGAGCTGTGTTTACTGTTATTATTAACATTGGCGCTAGTATAACAGGTAAAAATGAAAATAATCTGAGGGAAATATTCCCTCTACAATAATTTTAACACAGCTAGTTTAGATATAAACCCTATTTCTTCTGTAACATTGTACAGTATATCTCTAGTTTTCAATATGTTTGTCTTGAGAATTACGTAAGAAATTACTGTTTAAATATTTATAGAGGCCATGTGACTAATGTGCATACAAAGTACAATATGCTATAACCTTGTTGGTCTTCTATAGTGTTTGGTATTTGTGTAAAATTGATTTGTAAAGTCCTTGTGGACATTTTGTGCTGTATTGTTACAACAGGACAGTTGTAGTAGTAGGACTCACCTACAGGGGGCACTCTTATTGTCATAATTCAAACTTCTGTACAAACACTTGCGTGAGTAGGTGTAGCTAGCAGTAGCTAGTAGCTAGCAGTCCTCCAGCCTTACCAGACAGGTTGTCAGTGCTGAACGGGGGCTGTCCAGGTGTGTCCTGGAATCCGCCTGATGACATCATTGAGGACATCATCCCTGCACCTGAAGGAGATGAAGAGCATCATCATCATTATCATTGTCATCATCATCATCATCCCTGCAAATCAACATAACGAGGTTGTCTTCACCATCTGTCAGGACTGTGTCAAGGCTCCTGCTGGAACACCAACACATTCCTGCTGGAATTCTTTAAAGGGGACATATTAAGTATCACTTTTTGAAGGCTCTTTAACAGATATTTGGGTGTTTGTCTTGCTTTCTGGCCCCAAAATGTGAGAATTGACAAAAAAAATCTGAAATTTTCAGGCTCCCGAGGTTGAGATCCATGTGGTTTTACGAGCTGTTCCCTCAGTTGTCTTCCAATGATGTAACTAGGTTTTGAATTTGCATAACACCACCCCTACCTGGTACCAGTAGAAGGAATGGGGCGGAGCAAGCAGTGGTTCATTTGCATTTAAAGGGACAGGCACAGGAAACCAGTCGTTCTGAACAGGGCTGCTTTGAGAGGATGAAAAGAGCTGTGATGTTTGATCCTTGGGGTATTTTGACCGAAGCACGTCACAGACATGTCTTTAAGACACCTGGGAACTATTTTAATTTGTGGAAAGGGGGGAGAATATGTCTCCTTTAAACTTCAAATTCATCAAATTTCTCAGTCCAGTCTGCAGCTCTCTGGAGAAAACAGATGTGGGCTGAATGACCAGCTTCAGTTGCAAAAAATCTGGACTGTGACGTCATCACACACACACTGCACTATACATCACATACCCACTGTGCTGCTCTCCAGGTGCAGCGGCACATTGCTCTTAATCAGTCAGCGTACAACATTGGAAAAACAACTAAACTGATCATATAAGGACTGTGAGAAAAGGGACCTCGTATAGTTCACTGGGTTAGAGGCTATAGTCTTCGCTGCAGCGGCCAAAAGTTCAATTACACCCGGCAGCCCTTTGCTCCACGTCATTCCCCCTCTCTGTCTTCCCATTTGCTGTCTCTCTCCAGCTATCCTGTCAATTAAAGGCAAAAAAGCCTTAAGAAAAAAAGACAGTGAGAGAATTGACAGAGTAGCTACATTCAGTCAGAAGAAGAAACAGATCAAAGAGACAAAATACAGGTTCACAACCACCAGCTGACATGAACTAAGCTATGGGCAGACTTCCAGAGGAGAGCTGACCCCAGAGGAGGAACTGGCAGCTCTGCTGGTGAAGGCACAGCTGCTCCTCTGGCAGATCAACATGTAGTATCTGCAACAGCCTGACAACAACATCCCCAAAAATGACACATCTGTATGACTTTGTGAAGTGTATTAAACAGTGTAAAATCGTTTTGTACGATATTGTATCTGTATGTATTCCTAATGTGGATACATCATCATCTTGGCAACAAGGTGTTTTCCATTTTGCGGTTTTCAATTGATCGTTAATGGAAAATACTTACGTTGTATTCCGCCTGTCAATCAGTTTGGGATCAATAACAGACCATAAACGCCATTCACATTATAATCATGAGATTCTGAATGTCAACACACAGTCCTGCAGTAGAAAACAAAGAAAAACACGCACTCAACAACAAAACTCTCAGGAACAAACTAAAGAGGTGCACGGCCAAAAGATAAACTTAAAGAAACAGAAGAAAGGCCAGCAGCACTTGTGTCCTTCTCATTGTCCTTTATTGCATGCTGTGTCGGCGCTTAACATACACAGACCGGTTTCGACAACGTCTTCCTCAGTGTGCAAAATTCAACAGGAAGTGATGCATTTAAATACTCACAGGTGTGGTTAATCACTTGATTGATCAGTATTAATATTCGAGAAAAATAACAAATTACAGACATTAGAAAAATAGAAATATGTAGAAAAATGTAACAATATATAGAAAAATATAACAAATATTCAACAACCCAGACATCTCAAATATCATAAGTAAATCCACAGGTAAATAGATCAATTAAAAAAGTGCGGTCAGCCATTACAATAAAAGGAGACAGAGCACATCAGCACAGTGAAAAAATAAAGCGCTGGAAAAGCTGTAGCTCCCTCTATATATAATATAATACTCATCCAGTATCAAAATGAACATCCAGTATCAAAATGAAATACCAGACTAAAGCCCTACATCAAGCCACAAAATACAGAATCAAGAATATACTCCATGAGACTCCACACCATGCACATAATAGAAAACTTTACCAACAATATGCACATGATAGAAAACTTTACCAACAATATGCACATAATATAGAACTTTACTGACAATATGCGCACAATAGAAAACTTTACCGACAAACATTATAGAAAGCATCCCAACAACAACTCCTCATTCATCCCTTTAGGGTACTCAGTCTGTAACATGTGTATCCAAAATGCTTCTCGTTGCAGTAAAACTCTTTCCCTATCTCCCCCTCTTCTCAAAGGTTTCACTTCTTCTATGCCCTGAAATCTCAATGAACATACATCATGGCCAGCACTATTAAAGTGTCTCGCTACAGAAGACTTTTCATCTTTACAGTCCTGCACATCAGGTGTTTTCTGAGTTCTCTAGAGGTCAAAGCTCAGACAACGAATGCAAATAGTAGTCGGTCTTGTTCTCATTACAATAACTGCAACGACACATTTTGTCTGTGCGTGTGTGTGAGTGTGTGAGTACATCTTTTGACAGTGAGGCGAGCAGACACAACACGTCGCTGAAGGGACTATCACCATGGTTACACCAGAAGAGGACGACAGCATCTGCAGTCCCCTGTGTGCAACGCTTGCCGATGGTGGACAGACATGTCTTAGAGGATTGATGCATGTGCCCTACCCACAGAAGCACGCACACACACACACACACACAACAGTCGACAAACAAAATGTGCATGTGTTTAATATTAAAGCAGACGTAAGCGGAATGTTTGTGTTAATATAAGTCTTAAATAGTTATATCTTCCGACAGCAATCACTTACATAGAGTGTTTGGTCTGAAACACGGGTCTGTCAGTCCCTCTGCTCTGCTGTAAGCCGAGGAGAAAACTTTCCTTGTATCCTACAACCTTTATCCAATGAGGAGAGAGAACGGCATAAAGGGGCGGTCCCCAATAAATGGTCCATGAAAAAATATTTTCTCCAGCAGATATCTTAGTTACAACATGATTGAGCTAACTGGAGTAGTTTATATTGTGTCCGTCAATGGGAGGGTTTTAACAGCTGACGTCCTGATGTTAGCTTAGCTACTGCCGTTAGCTTAGCTTCTGCTATTAGCTTTGCTACCGCCGTTAGCTGTCCCTGTTAGCTGAGCCACTGATGCTTTCTAGACACTATGATTCCCCCAGACTTAATAAATACAACACATAGCAACACAAAACACACACACAGAAACAGTAATGTTTCTTCAATCATTTCAGATTTGTCTAAACGGTGATAGGGCGTAAAAAATATGATATACCATAGCCAAACTCTCGTTTGTTACTGTTCTCATTCAAATTACGTGCTGGTTTTCTACCCGGAAGTACAACAAGGCGAGTCGGATACGGTGGAAATAAAATGTCATTTACAGGCATCAATCTTAAGAACACACGGCAGCTTTGCATCCTGTCCGTCCAGCAGGAATACACCCTCTAATAAAACATTACACAGCATCTTTCCCCTCCCTCCCCTCAGACTCATGTGTCTCCTCACTTGCCGCCCTCCCCGATGGGGATGTGAGAGAGAGAGAGACGACGCAGGGATGGAGGACTTGTCTTCACCAAACGGGACATCCTCTCTCCCTTCGCCATCATTTTGAGGAGAAGGCAACTCCTCTTGACACACAGCATCTCAGCCATCACATGTGTACCAATAGGAGCAAAACAAAAACACTGTCTGTGTCTGTCGTATGCTGCCGAATGTAGATATGAATGTAGACTGATCGGGACCACACAGGTAGACAATTACATTTGGTAACACTTAATAAGTACACACTATTAAGCATTAGTCAAGCTGTATACTGAATTCATCATTTATAACACATGAATACTCATTAGTATGTAGTTTTGATAAGTATTAACTGTATTTATAAACTACATACTAATTCAGTGATTCTTAACCATAGGGCCGCGGCCCACACCTGGGCCGCGAGCACCCCTCAGAGGGCCGCGAAAAACTTTCAGTTTTGCACCTGTGGGCCGCGAGGGCCGCGGGACTGCGTAGATCATGTCCAAAGTCCGGCCCGCGTCTCTGGCCTCCAAACAGGCTGAATGACAAGAGGCTTCACTCTGTGACTCGGTCTCAGTACCTGGGCGCGTTTGTTCCATAGCGGAATGAAATGAAGGGAGTGATGCCTCTTGTCATTCATCCAGGATCTTTGTCTCTGTGGGGGGAGGCGGGGCTGCTACCACACACACAGTGCAGCGTGTCACCTCGTCCTGACATGCAGCGAGCAAGCGAAACGGCAACGAAAACTCGCGCGAGGGTGTCCTGATATGCAGCGTGACGATTTTGTCGCGAGTATATTCTATTGGTTTAGAATCCAAATCAATCAAATTATCGAGGGACGTACACAAACTTGCGGCGCTATTTTGAGATTCCTGGCATTTCCTGGTTGCCGTTTCTCACATCTTTGAGTGTTTTTTCCTCTCATATTCTCCTCTCTCTGGTAACTTGCTTGTCAACAGAAAGTGGCGTGTACTTATCAACCAATAAGAAGTGTTTAGGGGCGGGACACCGCCGCGAAATGTCGTCCAGATAGAGACAACGCGAGCGATAATTTCAGGGTTGAGCGACATCGCTGGACGGCGCGACGTCACTCGCGGCATGTCAGGACAGGCTGATTGAAAAGTACGCATTCTAATCACTTTTCCTCGCTCGCGTCGCTGTCGCATCACTGTATGTCAGGACGGGGTGTGTGAGTCTGTGAGGAGCAACGCTAGGTAACGTCAGTGTTGCCAACTTAACGACTTTCCAAACCCTCTTAAAGGGATAGTTCGGGTCTTTTGATATGAATCTATATGGCATCCCCATCAGCAGTTACGTGCTGTGACAGTGACTTTCCCCGGACTGTGTCCCGTGAGCGGAGTTCCGGCCTGGTTTCGGTGCTGACGAATATAGTCCGGCTAGTTGGCTGGGGTCACGAAAATAAAGCGTTTTGCCTCTCAAAACAATATGGGTTCAAAAGAGTGATACATTTGCATCACAAAACCGTTGTCCACGAAAAAGTCTGACCTCGTAATCGCTTGGCACTATTTTCTCTCTCTCCGTATCACTGCGCGCTGCCGCCTGAGAGAGAGAGAGAGAGGAGGGACAGGGAAGCGACAAGCTGAAGTTGGACCCACAGCTGTTGCTGTGACAGACAGGGTGACCGGGTGATGATCAGTAGCGCAGTCCGTGATGGAAGATCAGCCCGACAAATGTAGCCTACACAGACTATCAGACAATCAGGACGATTATTTTTTCTTGCCATTATAAAATAGCGAGCCTCCACACCAGCCACGTCCACTGTGCTCTGGCTCAGCTGACCGGTGTTCAGATAGGTTAGATCTTCACATGTTGAACTCTTTTAAACAAAGTGCAGCCAAACACCAGGCTGAAGAGAGAGAACTGAGGCTCCTCTGACAGCTGCAGGTGAGCCGCAGGTGAGCTCCGTCAGCTGGCTGCAGAGGAACGCCGTTCTTTCTTTTTTTCTTTTTTTTTTCCAGCAGCACCGTCCAGTGCAGGTGATGCACGCTGTCTGTCTGTGTATGTTTGTAGGTCTGATCTTCCACCATGAACTGCGCTGCAACGTCACCCACCTCTTTTATATAGGCCTACCTAACAACATGGCTCTAACACCATCTGGCGAAGTTCAGCATCACATCAGGTCCATAAAGGTCTCCCTTTGGCTCTGTGCTAAAACAGGGGATGGCTTCATCACTTGTGTCATAATCAGATATGTTTATGTGAACTATCCGAGCAGTAAACTCAGTGAAACAGCTGATGGAAACGCGCACAGCCGTCTACAGGCGGCAGCGCGCAGTGATACGGAGGAGAGAAAATAGCGCCAAGCGATTGCGAGGTCAGACTTTTTCGTGGACAACGGTTTTGTGATGCAAATGTATCACTCTTTTGAACCCATATTGTTTTGAGAGGCAAAACGCTTTATTTTCGTGACCCCAGCCAACTAGCCGGACTACATTCGTCAGCACCGAAACCAGGCTGGAACTCCACTCACGGGACACAGTCCGGGGAAAGTCACTGTCACAGCACGTAAATGCTGATGGGGATGCCATATAGATTCATATGGCAAGTAACGAAGCGATTTTCTCCGAGCCCACACAAGTCTGACATGTCTAGCTTTGCCAGCATGTAAAGCATGCATGACCTAACAGAGCTGCTAAAAATCTTGAGGATACGTCTCACTTTGACCGAGTTACATTCAAGAACCTGTTCTCAATGACGGAAAGTAAATTCACTGGAGCGGTCATTTTTTTGTCTCGATCAGCTGTGTTTACAGTTTCAGGTGTGATAGTTATGATGTTTAGACAGATAAATTAGTCCTCTAACACATCCTACAGTTTGACTGGTCAGAGTTTTTCAGAATAAAAGCAGCTCGTGTTTAAGCGTCGGGAGTCACTGTCAGGACGACAGTAACAGCTGTAATCTCGTCCCTCTGCACAGTAACAGTGAGTCAGTCACTCTGCAGGTACCGTGGTCACACTGTGTGTATGTTACAGGAAGTGTCCGTGGAGCAGACGGTTTTGGGGAGCTGGTTGTCGATTCCTTTTGACATCAATTTGTTTTGATATAAGATATTTTATCCAGTTTATGAGTCCACCGCTATCCGCCAGCATGTTGAGGGACGCTTGTTTTGCCACTCAGTCCGATCGAACGGGGCGTTGCCGAGGGCAACGTGACGTAAACGCATACCCTCTATAGGGATTATGGCAATGGGCCAATTTGCCAAAATGTTTAACTATCCATTTAATGCTTAACTAATGCTTAATAGTGTGTACTTATTATAAAGTGTTACCTTACATTTTATTTACTATGAAACAACTGCGAGGGAGCAATACAAATTTATGTAAATATTCAGGAGAAAAAAAAATGTGATGAAGTGCCTGACGTCCTTGACTCAAATTGATATTAGAAGAAGAATATTGTGTTAAGTGAGTGGTTGCATGACTGGAACTGTATTTTTTTTTTTAGAATAAAGATGAATAATGTAACAACTTGTGCCGGTGCTGCCCTCCCTGTCTCGACAGGTAGCCTGTATCCAGCAGTCTTATTGGTATTAAAGCTGTTTCCAGGAGAGCCCAGCCGCCTCCTCTCTGATCTGCTGATCAATCAGCAAACAGATTCTGATCATCGAGGTTTCTCTCCCACTTGTGATTCCTCGCTCCGATATCCTCCCAGAGCCTCAGCTCCTCATCTCCTCTGAGACGCATTTAAGGGATTTGAACGTCCCGGATGATGGCAGAGGGAGATCCCTATCTGGGTCACAGAGGAGTGAGGATGGGTAGGAAGCATGAATTAGCAGAATGGAAAGCACCCACAGACATGTCATGCCCTCAGTCTCTCTCTTTCATCCCCTCAACTGTCACTGGTTTTAGTGTCTCTGTCTTAGTGGCATTTTCTCTGCAGCCTCCTCCTTTCCTGACACACTGCGGCTCATTTGGGCCCTTATCTCGGTCCAGTATCCTCTTCCTACCATTAGCTGCTTTGGCCTTCTACATTTACACAAATTCACACTGACATGCTGCTTGTTTTTTTCTTTTCAGGGTGGCAACATGGCGCAATTTTTAACACTCACAGCAAAAAGGTTCTGGGTTTGATCCATGATTCTAAATTCTCTGCAAGTATTTCATCCTATATTGCCCAATGTCAGTGCAAATAAAGTATTCCATTATATTGTGATATATTTTACAGCGATGTATGTTGGTAGTACAGGGCTTTACAACACTTTACCTTACCTTATTAATAATTACATCATGATACTCAATACATGCCAAGTAACAACCCTGTTAGCTTAACAAATCTGTATGCTGCTATGTAGTAGTTAAATGAAAATATGTAATTCATATCAGTTCAAGCATTATTTAATATCACAATATAGGAGTGGCCTACAGGAAAGACCAATTTATGTTTAATGTATCAAATATTGTGTTGGTCATACTACAGAACAAGTTATCGCTCGAGTCTGTTGATTAAAAAAAGTTGAAAAATTACCATGTTTATATATTCTGCATGGGTCATCACATTTCAACTAAAGGTGAAGTGTTTAGGGTGTTGCTACTGTTCTCTAATGTAAAAATGGGTCATGCTGGACCCTCAACATTGAGTAAGGCTTAAAAAAAAGTGTTCCTTAAACATTTTTCATTTTGCTTCCAAATGTCTTTTTGTGCTCCCAAACTTTTTACTTTCGGAGCTCCTTTGGGAAAAATGTTAGCGTAGGGCCCTTTAGTAGTAGTATCGCAAATTTATCTGATGTGGTTGAAAGCTCTGGAAAAAAGTGTAATTATTATTGCTGATTTTGCAGTTGATGCTAAGATGCTAAGAACTCATTTTAAGTGCTTCACATAGGCAACTATGTCAAGGTTTAATCAGTAAGGCATTAAATAAACAGTAGCATAGGCTCTGTATATGAAATATTAATCTTTAGTGGTGGGTAATAATCATAGCAGGGAGATAAATGTAGTGGAGTCATAACTGTGAAATACAGTGAGGCTGAAGTATTGGAAATAAATAACACGTCTCTCAAGTTGTAGTGAGCACTTAAGTAAATGCACCTAGATAATTTGATGACTGAGGTTTCCGTCAGTGATTATCAGATATCTCCTCTTGGACTATAGATATTGATCCAAGTCATAGACTAAGATGAAGTAAACCTGGATCATGCACATCGTGTTTCTGGTATGTAACTGTCCATGGTCCTGAAATACCAGGGGACAGATTTAATATGACTGAGGTACATATATCATGTATTATTGACTCATATCAACACACATATCAAGGGAAATTCAGATATATTTTTGGCACAGGGCCGATCTCAGTGTGATGAATAATTGACAGGTGTGCATTAAGTGTGAGTTCATGCTGAACCGGATCTAGTGGAGTGTTTCTCTGTGGCCGTGTCCGCTCTGGGGTTTATAAAAGACAGGTATACACACTGCCGTTTTCAATTTCTCAATATGCTACAGTACCAAATTACAGTTCCCTATTACATACATCTCTAATTTACAAATACAATTACATTCAGTTCTCTTACAGGTAAATGTCACATTACAGTAGAGTACTGTGGTGTAAATGAATGAAAAGGTGAAGAGGTAAAGTGTGTTCTAAAGGAGGAGGTGGTTTCCATGAAGAACTTTGCTCTTTTCCTTTGACCTCTTTTACTTGTTATTTTCTCTCTCTCTCAGACATCCCCATAGAGACACACACACACAAACCATCACCACCAAAACTGTTCAGACACGCACAAACACACACTCACAGAGCCTGCGTGCTTGCGTGCACACAGTCAGAACCCAGACAGTCCTCTGAGGACAGCAGACAGTATCAAGCCTCAAGGTCAAACATCTTCTGTTTTCAAACATTATTTTATGGCATTTCTGCATCACTGGGCTGGAAGCCCTTTCAAACTTTCTGCAAGGAAAAACAAGTCAAAATATATAAGAGGGGATTCTCCATAAAAAAATATCTCATATTGCATAATGTGAAGAAATACAGTTTGATGGCCTGACCCTGAGCCAGATATGGACTGGTTGCATTTTTACCATCATTACCCTGCATATTGCACTATGTGTGTTTGGTAAGACACAAACCTGACCTTCTCTTTGAGCCCTTCTTGTTTAAGTCAACTCAGCTTGTATAGACGGGTTATGGATTAGAAATACGAGCCTTGAGACATTGTGGTGGTGTGTGTGCGGTGCTCTACTCAGGGTGAATGGTTAAGACAGAGGATTATGGGACATTTGAAAAGGTTTCCTGCACAGGCTCTCACAGTCATTAAGCTGGTTGAAGGTAATATTTGATTCCCGCTCCACTCTCTTCTAATTGCTCAGGTCATTAGTAGAATTTGCCTTGAAACCCAAAAAGTCACTCATTCCCAGCTGCCAAGGAGACTGTTATGTTATGTTACAGTGTGTTATGTTATGTTGTTATGCTATGCTATGCTATGCCATGTTATGTTACAGTATTTTATGTTATGTGATGTTATGCTACGTTATGTTACAGTGTGTTATGCTGTTATGCTATGCTATGTTATGTTATGTTATGTTATGTGATGATATGCTACATTATGTTATGTTATTGTATGTTATGTTATGCTATATTATATTATGTCATGTTATGCATTATGTTGTCTGTATCTACAAGGCAGAGGATTTTCTATATCTCTGTTCAAATTTTCATGAAAAGATCAAAATCAGTTAATTGATCCGGCTAATAAGTATCAATGCTTCCATGTCATCGAGCTCTAAAAAACACTCAAATAACATCCTTATCCTGACATGTTATTTTATTACAGAACAGTCATTAATCTCATTAATCGTGGGCGTGTCTTTGGTGCAACATGCAACAAATCAATCACAGCATCACCTTCTATTGTCTTTCAAAGCCAGGTGCCCTTGTACCACAGTTGACAGTCATGTGTAATGTTACTGTGGGGCTCTGACGCAGCACTCTGACACAGCCACACACTGCAGTAGCATTATGTCAGGATGCACCAGGTTTCTGTCGGTCAGTCACACAGTCACTTTCTGCTGCCTCAGTATGACCATGCATCAACAGTGCACCTGTACTGGCCACACCTCATTTTCAGGCACTCACATTGTCACAAGGAATATTTGGCATTTCAACAAAAACCAGAGGAAGGTGTACCAGAATGTCTCTTTCATGCAACTGTTACACAGCTATGCTTGTGTACAAAGGCACAAAGGCACAAAATAAATTTGGTTTAGACAGAGTCACTCAAACTGTTTGGTTTAAGAAGAAATTATGGCTTACACTAAGCATTAGAGAGCCTTCGTCATCATGGTTCAAATAAACAGAAAACATGACGGTTGTGGACTGGTGAGGATGCAGATAGGAAAAAACAATGAAGATTTGTCTCAGTGGTCTATGAGTGTTCTCTGGTTCCATCCTCTATATAACATCACCTGAGCTCCTCCTTTGTTGCTTAATAATCACTTCAGACTACACATGACCAGACAGTAAATCCTTCCTCTGGGTCGCAATAATAAGCTGCTTGCAAAGACGACCTATGAGCTTGTTTTTCTACACCACAGTCATTGCTCCAAAAAAAGGTCAGAATGCAGGACTGCCTGCTGCGTGGCGCCTCAGGAGCAGTTCGGGGGCTTTATGAAGTGCACTTTGTGATGATGGAGTGCAGCGTTCGGGGCGGGGTAACAAGACACGAGCCCAGTTGCACTTCAGCTCACAGCAAGAGTTCCAGATGATGGCGGTGAGCCTCGGGGCAGACCTGCTGCCTCTATATTTAGATTTACATCTTTAGGGTCAGCTCCAGTTTGGCAACAAGGTCAGTACCAAACAGCTTTACTTCCTTTCCTTTAAATGCTCTGCTTGTGTCATTAGTTTTCTATTTACATGTTTCATTTCTACAGTATCTTAGTCCTTTTTTCCATAATTTCTCCTCTGTCTTTGTTCGTCCCCTAAAATATATACCAATAAAGGACATTACCATCAGTCTCCTTTTTCTCTATCACAGCCTCCTTGTTGTCCTGCTCTGTGCTCAGTAGTGTACAGTATGGTGTTGACGTTCAAGTCTCTCCCCTGCTCTCGCTCTCCGAGTCAAGGACAGAGGCAGTTATTGTCAAACAGCATCCCATCCTCAGTCACAGCTGTCACCGTCTCCAGAGAGACACAAGCACTTAGAGCGAGGGAGAGAAGGGAGGGGTGAGGAGGGCAACAAAAAAAAAGAGGGTGGGGTGAAGGGGGCTGTAGGAGAGAGAGGAGGAACTGACAGAGCAGAGGGGGACAGGTAATGAAAGCTTGGAGCTGTGAGTGGTAAAGAACTGAGTGGAAGTGGACGAGTGTCTGTGATACACTGTGACTGAAACATTGTCTGTGCTGCAGCTGTGGATTAATACAATTATAGTAGATTAGACATTATAATTCTAAACTAATCAATGACATTCCTGATAAACCCACAGCATTAAAGGTCCAGTGTGTAATCATTGGCCAGGTTTAAAATCTGAATAGTTATCTTATAGTTATTCTTTCATATACAGTACGGATAGCAAGGGTCTTGCTTGAGAGAGTGTCGCCATCTTGCACCGCCATGTTTGTATGGCAGCCCCAACGGAAAATCCAGCCAGTGAGAGGGCACGTTTTGCAAGTTTCGCATTCATAAATAAACCAACAACAAAAGGAGGAGTAGGAAACAGCAGACATATTGTAAAATGGTTTAGATCTTCACCTCATCACTCCATGCTCCTGAAATACTCCGAGTTGTGGTAAACAACTTTTTTTGTCCTCGGAGGCCACCGCCACTTTGCCAACGGGAGGGGGGTGAGTGCTGCAATCTAAAATCTGTCGGTTTCACCCTGATTTTACACACTGGATCTTTAAAATCATAAAGACAACACTCCCCTTGAAGGCTGAGGCTGATGGTATTCTGTATTTTCCTACTGTCAACACAACAAACACACCATGTAGACGTGAGTTCAGTACTCACATGGGGCTCTCACACCAGCAGGGCTCCATGCCGGTTCTGGTTCCGAAACCCAATTTTGAACCGGCCAGCGCGTTCAGTCCAAAAAGATAACAGGTCGGTTTTCAATGGAACAAAATATAAGTTTGGTCTCCCCAGTGAACCGTGACGGGAAGAGATGGCCGAGGCTGGGTTCACTCCAACACCAGACCAAATAATTCATAAACTTAAAGTAGCACTATCGCAAATTCCAATTCTTTATTTGGCCACTAGATGGGGTCAGTGGTGCAGCGTATCAGATATAAACATCCTCATCCTCTTTACATAGCGTGTCGTTCAGCGCTGGGCCGGCTTGTCTCATAACAAAATGGAATTCTGCATTTGCTCCACAGCCACTACACCATTGGCTATATTTTGTGTACATATAGCCTAGTTATGGCTCCCCTGGACCTATTTATTGCATATTTCTGTTTTTTTATTGCCATTACTGCTGTATTTGCAATAGTGCTACTTTAAAAAACTGAAGAAGGATTACTGAGACAGCAAAAAAGCAAAAATGTACAAAAGTTTACTTCCACCAGAGTAACATACACCCACTTTGGATCCGCTTAAACTGGTGTGAATGTGGGCTGGTTCACCATAGTGAACCAGAACTGTGTCTGTCTGCCTCAGGCCTTGTCCACACAAACACGGGTATTTTTGAAACCGAACTTTGTCACGGTTAAAAAAAAATTTGCGTCCACACCACCGGTGTGATAAAAAATAACTCCATCCACATGAAACCGCAAATCCGTCTCAAACAATGTCATGTGCATTCCAAAGCAGTAGGTGGCGATATCACTCCTAACAGGAAAGCAGCTGTAACTTGTACAGAGAGAGTGGAGGCTCAAACAGCTCAAACTGACCGGGCACCCCGAGACAAGTCCGCGCTACTAACACACCCCGCCCGTAATCTCTTGTTTATGACAGATACGAAAATACACAAATACACACATCGTAACGATAATCCATCGATCCACTGATTGATTCTGAAAGGCTTCATTGAAAACAAATGTACAGGACGGGAGGATGCAAAACAGTGGGGAAGTGACCGCAATTTACTATTTGATAAAAGCCGATTTTCGCCATATCAGCATTATGTTTACATATGGTGACCACGCGATTTTGTATTAGTGTCCACATGTTTAGTGATTAGTGATATTCACAGTAGCCATAATAGTCCACTCAGCGTCTGAGCGGTCAGCGCATGATGATCCATGGGTCAGCGTCGAGAAGCTTGACGTGCTAGCAACAGTAACTAGGGGGGGGGGGCGGGGATTTATGAAAAATGTGCGGTTTTCCTGTCCACACATGAAGCTGAAACCGGAGTTTTCGAAAAAGTTCACCCTGGACTCCGGTTACAAAAAAACACCGGTTTCAGGAGCCCACAACTGCGGTTACGTGTGGACGAAAGGCCAAACCGTGTAGAGAAACACACGGTTTCAAAAATACCCGGGTTCGTGTGGACGGGGCCTGAAAGCACCCACAATGTACTAGTATGTTTCTCCACACTTTCCATATAATGCACAAGTATATCGTCAATTTCTAAAACAGCTGGGGAGTGTAGTTTTTAGAAGGGATTAATCAAACATGAAGTGCATTTCATGTGGACTATTTTCAGTAGCAAATTAATAAACATTTGGCTTTTGTCAGAGCAGGGGGTGTGTGAAGAGGATGGACAGTAAATTGATTTTATTTTTGGACATGGAAAAGTGAGATATAAAACAAATAATGTAGACTAGGATCTGATAGAGCAAGATGGAGAGGGAACGCACAAATAGAAACAGAGACATTTGTTCCCTCTGGGTGTACAGTGACGGCCATTATCAGCACAACTCTGAAAATGTAGGTGTCTCCACGGTCAGTGGGTACGTGACGCAAATCCTCTACCTGTGACTGACGGACTGAAAGGAGCTGGAGCCTCTGGGAGTGCTGCTCCTCTGAGCTCTGAACTCTGAGCTCTGTACCGTACAAAGAGATTCTAACATTTAAACTAACCTTCTGTGCTTTCATAGACTTTCATTTGATTTAGTAAAATAGTTCAATTGGATTGGATTGATATGGCTCTGATTTGTGAATATTTCATCAAATCTGTCATTTGCAATCTCTTACATTTTCTCATTTTGTCCCTTTTCCATGAGGGATGTAGAGAACCACGAGATGATGTAAGCAAGATCTATCTATCTATCTATCTATCTATCTATCTATCTATCTATCTATCTATCTATCTATCTATCTATCTATCTATCTATCTATCTATCTATCTATCTATCTATCTATCTATCTATCTATCTATCGATCTATCTATCTCTCTCTCTCTCTCTCAATAAAGTACTATAGTATGATGAGAGTAATGAAGTAATATGAGGTCATGATAGTGGAGCTACTGAACCAGACTAAGAGACCATTTAAAGGCTCAGGAAACCTTTACAGGTTAGGGTTAGGGTTTGGAGTTCATTAACTGATTAGAGTGTGACACCATTACTGTAAGTTACAATAGTACTCTTTCAATAATTAATATTCTTTTTTTTTTAAATACTGAATTTGGGGTTTTCCATTAAATATAAGCCATAATCATCACAATTTAAAGGAATAAAGACATAAAATATTATTATATGAGTTGAACTACTAAAATAAACCAACTTTTCCATTTATTGATCTGCACCTATCTGTCTGTCTGTGTTACACTCATTTCTCTATGATTTCATGAATAATTCCAACTACCACATGTGCAATATCAATAAAGATCAATTCACAGTGCTAAACTGTACTTTGCTGGCTGCCTGTGCTCCTCTGTGTGGCTCCCAGGGGCAGCAGTCGGTGCCGGGCTGCAGCGACATCCCTCTCCTCCCCCATCACTTCCTCCAGCTCTTTGACACTAGATGAGAGTTAGTGGTAAAGTGGATCTTCAGCCAGCAGCCCTCTGTTAGTGTCAGACTATATTCTGTGAGCCTTCAGACTCCGTGGCCTGTATTAACCGCTTCACCTTCAGCACAAAGAAAAAGCTGCAGTGCCTTTGGATGATATCTTCCGAACAATGAGGCAGACTAGTCTCAGATATTATTAGTGTGTTTTCCCGTCTGCAGCTGCAGCACAGCAGCATGAAGATGTTGAATTTTGGATGAGCAGCGACAAAATATGTGATAAAGCCCTGCTGCACCATTTTTCAGCACAGTCATCCGAATGGTGGTTTGGATACAAAGTGATAGAACTGGATTAAATGAGCAAAATGAAAATAAAAATAAAAACTTCCGAGTCCCGTCCCTGTTGTTATCAACCGGTCTGATTGCCTGGCTGCTTGTGTTGTGGTCATGGTACCTTCCAGATCTCAGGATTTACTTTGGTTATTGCAAAAATCCAAACCCAGAATCCAAATTGTGATGACCGAGTTGCCCTTTAAGCTCCAAATCTCCAGCAATCGCATGCAACTGATTCTACAGGTCAGATATTAAAAACTAAAACTGCTGAATCTTTAACTCTTCAAAGTTCACATCTGTTTGTCTGAGTGCTGATCTGTGAACACATTTGGAGCAGCTTGTATGTGTTATCTATAAGAACCAGTATTCTATTTAGGGCTGGGTACCGAGAGCCGGTTCCGAAATCCCAAGATTCGACAACCGTTTAAAAATGCGCATTTCGATTCTTTATTTCGGTTCCTGGCAGTCACTCACACACACACACATCACACGCGAGCACAGGACGGGAGGGTGGGGGTCATCCCCCAGTCGGTAATTTCTCCCGCTAATCACGGAAGGAAGACGGGTGGGGGTGGGGGGTCTGCGGCGTGCAGCGGTGCAGGTCTCTGACTGCAGCGGGGACTATCCATAGACTGTAAAAAGAATGGACGTAGCACCCGTGACGTCACCCATTGGTTTTGGGGAATCGTTTTTGTGACTCAAATATGGCGGCCTGAACAGCGCCATGTTGGATTGGCCGGCCGAGAACCCGCCCACTGGCCTCGAAGCAGCTGTCCACGGAGCTGCTCGGACCTGTCACTCAACGTTTTCGCGCCCTAATTGGCCAGAGTTTTAACCTAATAACAGTAAAACGGTAGAGTTAAAAAAAAATTCACCCCCCTCAGAGTGTGTGCGGGGGTAGAAACTATCGATTGAGACAAAAAAACGTTCTGACACCAGGCTTTTAACATGTTTATTGAGGATGTAAAATCGGCAATTTTAACATGGGCGTCTATGGGGAATGCTCCCTTCTGACACCAGCCCCCAGAGCAAGCCGGGGGGATTGCAGTTTTTTGAACGCGGAAGTGAGCTTCACTTCTCAGACCGACAACTGCCCCCTTGGGACTATCATGGATCTGCTCCGTGACACTGTGAGACTGACCGCCGGTGAGCGCTTTGGGACAGGACCGGGGAACGGCAGCACCCGGTAATCGCCAATAACCCGAAAACACAACGACAATGTCGGCAAAAGTCGCTTTTGAAAAAAAAAGAAAAAGAGAGAGACCTGCCGTGCCGTGTAACCACAACAACAACAACAACAAAAAACTGACAGCGAGTGAGTGTCACGACTTCCTGTATCTGGCCCCTCAAATTAAAAGCTCTATAGCCTTTATACTGTTCAGTCATATTGATTTTGACTTAATTTTGACAAGACACTGCTCCAAATGTTGTTGTTGTTTTCCTGCGACCAATTAAATTTTGGTCAGTCAGTGATTTTTGCTTGGTCGACTATTTGGAGGCAGCCCTAGTAATGTTATACAAAAACATACTATATTTATTTACTTTCTAATTAATATTGGTATCGGAATCGGTAATCGAAAAGAATCGGAATCGAAATAGGAATCGGAATCGATGAAAATGCAAACGATACCCAGCCCTAATTCTATTCAAAGGGATATTTCAACATTTTGGCAAATTCGCCCATTGCCATAATCCCTATAGTTTTAGGAGTGGGTTCATCACCTTTAATTGTCGGTGCAAGCTGATTTTCGATCGGCGGGGCAGAGACACAAGCTGCTCAGCTAACGCTACAGAGGCATATGGTATTTCCGGGTTTCCCCCATCAAATAAACAATCCAACAACTCCAAAACGCTCTGGTGGACAAGTTGTGACCTGCACATTCACCACACTATGAGATAATAACGAGACAGAGTTGTTTTCGAGGCAAATGTGTAGCCAGAACTACATCCCAGATGCGGCTGCTCAGCAGAGTGACTTCAAAAGCGTAAGTAATTCCGAGTATTTGCTTCGTGTGTCATAATGTTACATAATCATACGTTATTATCTGATAACATGGTGAATGTGCAGGTCACAACTTGTCCACCAGAGCGTTTTGGAGATGTTGGATTGTTTATTTGATGAGTTTGATGTGGGAAACCCAGAAATACCAAATGCCTCCGTAATTAGTTGGGCACATCTCTGCCCCGCCAATCGAAGAACAGGCTTGCACCGACTATTAAAGGTAATGAACCTACTGCTAGATTATGGCAATGGGCCAATTTGCTAAAATGCTGAAATATCCCTTTAAGTTTGTGAGGTTGCGAAGTTGTTGTTTTTTGGGGGGGGGGGGTTAGAGGTATTACAGTCTAGGTCCTGCTCTTACATGCACCAAGTCTCCAGACGTCCTCCCTGCAGTTACCTGAACCTCCCTCCACACCCACACACCTGTTCCCTACATCAACCTGCCACTGTTGGCAGCTGGCTGTTGGTCGCTCGGTTAACCTCCACATGTTTCGTCCTGTGTGACTTCAACCTGAGTGTAGCTACCTGTGGTCTGTACCTGCCTGTACACCCGCCTGCCTGCTTCTCCACCCGTCTGCCTGCAAGCCATACTTGCTCCATTAAAGCAACTTCACTGCATCAGCCAGTCCATGTGTGTGTCTAAGTGTGTGTGTGTGTGTGTGTGTGTGTGTGTACATGTGCAGCCAACAGACAAAGTTACTGTCATGGCTGCTGAGAACTGCACAAGCAGGGAGGACCCTAATACACACACACACACGCACACACACACTGCTGCACCCTGACCACACATACATGCACACACTGCAGAGACGTGTTATCATGCCTCAGCAAACACAGCAGCAGACTGCAGTACAGTTCCACCTCTTCTATTGTGCTGCTACAGGAGGACACAGTGAAGCACATGTGCACTATGCACCATCTTCTCTAACTAAAAGTAACATCTGTGCCGCAAAATATAATAAATAAGATAAATGTAGGGTAAAGACCAGTTTGTTTGTGTCATAAAACATTGAAGCTTTTCTTGGAATTTCATTTCTTCCGAAGCTGCTGCTCAAAATCAAATTCTCACAAAATGTCTTATTCCCTTTATCTTTGTCCTGACTGGAGCAGGACTGAGCACTCACTGCATCTCAGTTTGTGTATTCTTCTGAACACACACTAATAATTAAAGGAAACTTTGGTAAGAAAACCAGTGAAATATTTAAAGTGAGGAGACATATAAGTAAAAGTGGGAAATGATGCCTTTACTGTGGGTAAATATCTTACTTTCAAAGAGATTGAGTGTATAAAAGAGTGGACTGATGTTCGCAATGATTATTTCATTATTTGTTATTATTTTATTATTCTATTTTAAGTCCCATTCCAGACCAGTGGGAGATGGTGACGCACCTACAGCTTCAAACAACAGAAGAAGAATCACAATGTTGTCTCCTACTGAGACAGGGGGCAGACAAGGTTTTGGTTTCCTACTCGACTGACGCTGCAGGAGTCAGGTCTGCAGCCTCGAATGACTACGCAGCTTCACTATTGATGAAACAGAAGTGAAAGGAAAAAAGTGCAGCAGCTACAGAAAACAAAAGAAGAGTGGGAGAATGGAAAGAAGAAAAAACAAACAAACAGAAGAGGAAGAGACAGAATAAAGAAAAGAGAGAGGCAGAGATTGGAGAACGCCGTCTTGTCTCTACAGATCTCATTGACCGGTAGTGATTCTGAAATGTGCCCCCACCGTCCAGCTAGATACCTCAATATGTCAGTCTGCAAAGCCAGGATGTCAGAAATGTTTTCTATGACCGCCGAACACAACTTTACCTCAGTGTCAAAAACAAACAAACCCAAAGGTCACCTGTACATGCAGCAGATTTTATAGTTAGACAACCTGCAGCAGGGACGGTCGTAAAGGAGGATCAAACAGGTGTGAAACCAATTAATGTTGTGTTTATCCAATGTAACCATGGCAACACAGCTCCTACCTATTCTTGCCCTATTTTTAGTCAACATGATGAAGTAGTTTTTGAATGTCCCACCACATCATTGTTGTTGCCATGACGACAGAACATCTGCTACTGTTTGTTATTGAGGGTGAGGAAACATTATGATGAATGTGGTAGTCATCATGTTATTGTAACCTCTGCTGGTTCTTTAAAACCCATTAATTATTCAAAGGTTCGACAAAAAGCTGTGGATACGTCCTTTAGTGCCGCTGGCTTTTATCAGTTGAAATAAGTGAGGTCGTGGTGGCAGCTGGAGGAACTGCAGTGAATTGTCTTTGTGCATTCTACATTTATTCAACATGAATATATTACACTCATTCAGCAATCTATTAATTTGCTTCTGTGTGGCAGAAAGTTTGGACATGTCCCCACAACAATCAGCTAAAATGCTTTCAGCAATCAGCTGATCAATAATCCTGTTCTATTTCTCCAAACTGAAGCAGATGACAAGCAATTATTATTGATCTTCAATTACTGGTTAAAAAAAGCCAATAAAAAGATATAAAGACTGATGATTAATTCATGATTTATTATTATTATTAATAACCAATGCCAACTAAAGCAACAAAGCCAAAGACAATCATATGACTTGAATGGAAGATATTCAACAATCAGTGATCATTATAAATTTCAATCTGCAGTACAGTCAAACCAAGGGAAAACTAACATCTAATCCACCTTGTTGAGAAAGGAGAGTGGGCAGTTTCCTTCAGGGGCGCGACCTTTGGCCCCTGGCTAAAGTGTCATTGCATGAAGTCAGTGGTGTAATATGTGTTGGACTGAGGAGCAGTGATATGAAAACATGTGAGAAACCCTGTGGTAAAACATCTGCTGCACAGTATCAACAGGAACACTCACACCACATACAGAATGTGGCCTGCAGGCCTAGTATACAGTCACCCCGGTTTTAAATAGTCATACACAAACACACAAACACACATATACACACACAGCTGGAGTGTGTGCGCCTGCTTTCGATGATCAGTATCATACCAGCTGTGCATTGGCACAGCAACAATGTGAGATGATACGACAGGCTAACGGTTTATCATAAAGGATTAAAAATACACACTACAGAGTCTGATGTGCCATCCCTGTTCAGGATCATACGTATCAAACCAACCAACACGATCTCCACCATCTCCGAGGCTACGCTGCCGTCTGCTCTCCATCTCTAACCTTTCTACAGTCTTGTTAGGGATGGGATGATGGGATGGGATGAGTTATGAGGCTGTTTTATGTTACACATTATACGGCAATGGTTTGATTTGCTGTGAGATTGTAGACTGTGCCACTGCAGCTTCACTCATTACAGCCTCTCTCTGGTGTGATTACAAAGCTCATGCACTTTCAACACCACTGGATTCAAGATTACAACAATTACAGCAAAGACTAGCCTATGTTGCTTCTGCTACAAGTGACAGTTTAGGCCTGGACTCTGACTGCTCTACAGTGCGCAACAAAAACCTATATTAAATCCAATACTGTGTTAATTGACTTTGTTTGATCATACTTTGAGTAATATCTGTGAAATAACAGCATTTCCATGTGAATGATAGAGGTGCTCAATGGTCAGGTGGAGCACGCCCCATGTTGGCAAATGCCTAAAGCGCTGAGAAAGTGAATGTGTGGTGTTTTTAATCAGAGTTTTAAAAAGAATGATAATTAGTTCCCTTTTTCTCTTTTTATCAATTACGAGACATTTCAGGCGACCCCATTTGAATCCCAGGTGACCCCACGTGGGGTCCTGACCCCAAAGTTGAAAAACACTGCTCTACACTGTCCTATCAAATAAAGGGTAAAAATGCCCCCAAACAATATATCTAAAACAAAACAAAACAAAACAAAAAAACTGCAATGATAATCTAAATATATAAAAGTACTGTTTTTGGAATTTTAATATTTTTCATTTTATCATTTGGGTGGCAGCCATATATGTATAAGACTAGTAGTTTGTAAATTGGCATGACATGAAGCATATTGTATTAAAGGAATTATCCTTATTAACACTGCAGTGTAAAAACAGCATTACATTCAATTTAATGGTTAAAACATTGCTGCAACCAGTAAAATAGCCATTTCTGTAGAAATTAGTGCATTATTTTCTAGTTACATTGTTTGCATAAATAGAAACAGTGCAAGACATGTCTGTTTCTGCCAGTTGTATCATTTCACAGTGATTGCTAATTGCAGATGACAAACAGGTGAGAGTGGGAAAGGAGACTGATAGTGAAGGAGCAAGACTGGAGGGAACTAGAGCAATGCTGAAAAGGCTGATGCTATAGCTGAAAAGTATATGAATTGATATGAAGGGGCTAAAAGTAGCAGAAATGTTAACATGGAAGAAGAAGATGTGACAAATCCTCCAAGTTGATGAGATTAAAAAGTTGCAATACGCTGGAAATTGACAACTAAAGAAAATTGATGATGCAAAGCTAACATAGCTGAAGCAATAGCTGAGAATATATTTTAAGTGGAATTTGTAAGAAGTAGGCTGATTTACATGAAATGGTCTGAAATTACTTCAAAAAAAAAAGTTAACGCCTACTCAAATATATTGTAAACTGACAGCAGAAGAACATTGTTGAAGAATATAGATTAAGCATGAGCTGAGGAGCAGATTTAGAACATGTAAGCAGCAGATTTAATGGTTTGAGAGTGTTTATGGACACATGTCTGTATGTCAGTAACATCACTGTGCTGGCTCCCATTGGCCCAGCCTCTTAGGAAACCTTGTGTCTGAGTTGCATTTACCCCATGCATACTGTTTGTCCATGATTTATATTTAGAATCTTAAAAAAAAAAAAAAAAAAAACCCTCATAAAACTGAGCAACA
Source organism: Trachurus japonicus (assembly GCF_045865225.1). Classification (NCBI taxonomy): domain Eukaryota; kingdom Metazoa; phylum Chordata; class Actinopteri; order Carangiformes; family Carangidae; genus Trachurus; species Trachurus japonicus. The sequence continues at coordinate 21,901,118 of NC_140923.1, forward strand.
CTGACTTTCTCTAATGGATTTCAGTGGAAGCCAAAGGTCAAATGGTCCAAGTGTATGGGAATGGGTATACGCACTGTGATTGGCTCATTGCATTTGAGGGCGGGGCTTAGCCATTGGTCAATTGATAGCTTTCATGTGACGTCACAGCCCGTATGGAACGCCCCCCTGGCGGTCAAAACAATCCACTTCCCCGCTGTCCGCGGCTTAGGACAAGGCAGAAAAACACACACTTCTCCCTGCTGCTTCAAAAATACCGGTGTTATGGCCCAATTGGTGTCTGATTTAACTGGTTACCGTACCGAACAACAGCTGTGCTGCACTTCCGTCCGCAGATTTGTCACAAATTCACAAATCAAGCCACAGTTCACATGTTACTGCAGCCAATATGCTTCTGTGAGTGAACCTGGCTTATTCCTCCAATCTACGCCGGACATCAGCGCCACACTACTCTCACTCTGCACAACACTGCACACTATGGCAAAGCCTGTCATGTTAAAGTTACGAACTAATGGAAAATACGCTAAACAACATCGTCCTCGCCGCGCCGCGGTCGGTCCTGACTCCCGTTACCGTGTCGCTGCCGCCGCGGGCGGTGCTGTTGCCGTGTCCGGTGGCGGGCGGTCCCGCCGGGTTACCATCGCCGCTGCCGGGAGCCTGGGCTGGAGCTCGGACTGTGGAGCTCAGCGGAGCTGCGGTACCAGGACGGTGTTCCCGCACAGGAAAGTTACAGGCACATTTCTACCACTTCAACGAGTTCAGAAACATTATTTTAGGATCAAAAAACTACAAAATGGGGCTTTTAATCAGAAACCAGTTGAGCCATAACACCGGAAATATTGGTTGCAAGTGGTGGAGGATGATGGATTCTCCACCAGGTAAATCGCCCAACTCGAGCTTCGGCAGGGAACTGGTCATTTTAAACGGCTCATATACAGCAGCTGGTGTTGAATATGGGTAAGTGCCCAAAACTTCAAAGTTGTTTTTATATCTTTCTTTCTCGGCTGCTGGCAGATGATTTAAGTCATTACTCGGTTGTTTGTCCATAGAAAGTCCGTTGCGCTGCCATTTTGGAATGTTGCTTTTGACCGCCAGGTCACTGGGAGCAATATTTTTTTTCGTAGGATGAGTCCGGGAAAGTCCCACCTTCCCCACCTCTGATTGGCTGGATGAATTCTCCTCCGATTGACGTCATCTCACAACAGTACTGTAGTAAACTAAAATACACACAACTGAAAAATTAAATGTAATCAGACGCCATGGCGTAGTGGTTTGCATTTTCGCCTGCGGTGTGGTGAATCCGAGTTCGATCCCCGCTGGTTTCACATTCCGAAAAATTTAGTTTTTAAATTTATATTCCAAGTTTACATTTTGAGTTTGAGAGAAGTGTAATTGTGCCATTGGTTAGGTTTAGGCAATGAAGAAAGGAGTTGGTTAAGTTTAGTAAAAAGACCAGATAGAGTGTAGACAGGCCAGATAAGTAGAGAGAGTCCAAGTTTACATTTTGAGTTTGAGTGAGTAGTGTAATTGTGCCATTGGTTAGGTTTAGGCAATAAAGAAAGGAGTTGGTTAAGTTTAGTAAAAAGACCAGATAGAGTGTAGACAGGCCAGATAAGTAGAGAGAGTCCAAGTAGATCTAGGCACTTATCACGCTTTGCCGACAGCCTGCGTTTCACAGCCGTTTCACAACCAAAACAAACAACCAATCAGGCGAGAGCCCTTCTAGCCAATCAGAGTCGAAAATGGAGCCCATCTAGCCAATCAGAGGCGGGAAAGGCGGGACTTTCCCGGACTCATCCTACGAAAAAAAATATCGCTCACTGGGAGGTCACGTGACTGAAAGCTATCAATTGATAGCTTTCAGTGACGTCACTTCCCAGGGACCTGGCGGTCAAAAGCAACATTCCAAAGTGGCCCCGCAATGGACTTTCTATGGACAAACAACCGAGTAATGACTTAAATCATCTGCCAGCAGCCGAGAAAGAAAGATATAAAAACAGCTTTGAAGTTTTGGGCACTTGTGACCCATATTCAACACCAGCTGCTGTATACCAGCTGTTTAAAATGACCAGTTCCCTGCCGAAGCTCCAGTTGGGCGATGTTTACATTTACCTGGTGGAGAATCCATCATCCTCCACCGCTTGTAACCAATATTTCCGGTGTTATGGCTCAACTGGTTTCTGATTAAAAGCCCCATTTTGTAGTTTTTTGATCTTAAAATAATGTTTCTGAACTCGTTGAAGTGGTAGAAATGTACCTGTAACTTTCCTGTGTGGGAACACCGTCCTGGTACCGCAGCTTTGCTGAGCTCCACAGTCTGAGCTCCAGCCCACTGAGCCCAGGCTCCCTGCTCCTCTCACCCACAAACCAGAGCCCTTAGCTGGGCTGCACGGTGACCAGCTGCCCCCCCTTTACCCCCCGGAGCTTTGCTACGCACCGCTACCGACGGCAACGATGACGGCGGTCCGATAGCAGCGGGACCGGCGGCGGCGATGGTAACCCGGCGGGACCGCCCGCCACCGGACACGGCAACAGCACCGCCCGCGGCGGCAGCGACACGGTAACGGGGGTCGGGACCGACCGCGGCGCGGCGAGGACGATGTTGTTATTGTATTTTCAGAGTGTTTTCCATTAGTTCGTAACTTTAACATGACAGGCTTTGTCATACTGTGCAGTGTTGTGCAGAGTGAGAGTAGTGTGGCGCTGACTGACTGTAGATTGCCTGAACAGGTTCACTCATAGAAGCATATTGGCTGCAGTAACATGAACTGCGGCTTGATTTGTGAATTTGTGACAAATCTGCGGAAGGAAGTGCAGCACAGCTGTTGTTCGGTACGGTAACCAGTTAAATCAGACACCAGTTGGGCCATAACACCGGTATTTTTGAAGCAGCAGGGAGCAGTGTGTGTTTTTCTGCCTTGTCCTAAGCCGCAGACAGCGGGGAAGTGGATTGTTTTGACCGCCAGGGGGGCGTTCCATACGGGCGGTGACGTCACATGAAAGCTATCAATAGGCTCAAAATGTGTCATGATGATGTCACAGATATCATGTTGGAATATGATGTTACAGTGACGTCACACAATTAGAAATGTCAGAAATTGTGATTCCATCAGTGACATCACAAAGTTTTCAAAGGACTGGCTTGATGGAATTGTGATGTCACAGGCTGTGCTGTCATCATTGTCATCTATGAAAGTTTATATATAGGACCCAACTTGCAACCACTGCATTGCTATTAAACTCTTCGCTGACACAACCTGCAAAGCACACTGCATTAACATAAAGAAAGAATAATTTCTTTGTAAAGATGGATAATGAGGATAAAGAATTAGGTGATCTCTTGCCTTTAAAAAGAAGAGCAATGGATATACCGACCACGAGATTTTATATCAGACAACAAAGAAGTGCGACTGAAATATATTTTGATGAGGACGATGCAGACAGCCGGAAAGTTGAAAAAAAGGACCCCATGAAAGACCTAAGAGAACTGAAACAGTTCAACACCGAAACAGAATTTAAAAGAAAGCATATGGAAGACCAGAAATCTCTCTTAAAATATCAGAAGAAGTTGCATTTGGTGACCAAACAGAGAGACATCCTCGACAAAGAGCTGCTGCACTACAAAGAAAAAGTCTCACAGCTGGAAAAGACAAACAAGGACCTGGAAACAACACTGACTCAGCAAGGGGAATGTCAACGCCAGAAGATCCATGTCCTGGAAATGGAGGCAGAAAAACGTATGAAAGAGAACAAAATTCTCAAAGACGCTGAACTCCTTGCAAAAAGCCTCAAGGACGAACTTGTCACAAAAGAGAAAGCATTGTATGCAAAAGATAAAAAAATCTTTCAACTTACGGTACAACTGGAATGCGTGACCAAAGCCAAAGAGGCCCGTCTTTCACAAGTCCCAAAATCTGTTGTTATAAATATTACCGAAAATGAAGCCGATGAGTACGTGGAGTTTCCTGAACACCAAACCCACAGGGATACCAAACTCAAACAACTGGTCGAAAAGGACAGACTGTTGAAGAAAAAAGAAAACATAATAGCTGAAAAAGAGAAGCAGGTTGAGGAGCTAAAGGAAAATATGTCAAAGCAGGTGGTTCCAAGAGTAGTTGCAGATGGTGAGCTCCCACTGTGCAAATGGAAAATCAGAAAGCTAAATGACATAATCAAATCATTAAAAGCGGAAGTTGGCATGTATAAACAACAAGCTGAAGATTACAAAAAAGAGAATGATATGCTGATTGACAGGAAAGACACCATCAAAAAGCATTACCTGAAAGAGAAACAGATGCACATGGATTTGTTGGAAGACTTGAAGAAGAGTGGAGTCAAGATCCATGTCAAGTCTAAAGGGCTACAGAATCAGCTTGTCACTCAGGAAAAACATTGCGTCCCAACTGTCTCCACTGAAGTCCAACAAGACTCAACAGATTTTGCTTCCAAGTCTGGAACAGAATCTGTCCAAACCAAGTCTCTCAGCTCCACCAGAAAGGCTGTGCTTAGGCCTAAAGTTACCACAATCACCACAAGCTTTTCTAATATGAGGACCAAGGCTTCCACCTCCACCAAAACACTTCTGCCTCAGCTTGATGACAAACCACACCAAACTACCACAATCAAAAGGACCTCTTGTTATGACAGGGTCAAGACTTCCACCTTAACCAGAAGGGCTGCGCTTCGGCCTCAAGACAATGCACACCAAACTACCGCAATCACAAGCAGCCCCTGCAATGTCAATGTCAGGACTTCTCTCTTAACCAGAAGGGCTGCACTTCGGGCTGAACAGAAACAACACCAAACCATCACCATCACAGGGGAGCCTTGCATTGTCAAGGCCAAGGCTCCAACCAATCAGGTTGTGTTGAAGGGGAAGCCCAACCTAACCCCCAAAACCACCATCAAGCACAAACCTGTCTGTCTTCCGCCAATCCCCAGCAAGTCTCAGTTGGTATCTCAAGAAACAACTGAGACAAAGGTCTTCATGACTGAAACAGACTAATGGGATCAGAGTGGATGGACAACAATCTCTCTCTCTCTCTCTCTCTCTCTCTCTCTCTCTCTCTCTCTCTCTCTCTCTCTCTCTCTCTCTCTCTCATCTATCAATCTATCTATCTATCTATCTCTCATCTATCAATCTCTCTCTCTCACTCTCCCTCATCTATCAATAGCCATGTTTCCATCCAAAGTGATTCGAATCACTGGGAAATGCGCATTAAAAGAAACCCGAATCCTGTGCGTTTCCATTAAAAGTACGGACTTTGGTGAAAACGACAAACTTTTTAGTTTTCCACAGGTTGGCATGGCAACCAGCCTGTTAACGCTGTGGATATCACCATGGAGAGAGGGGCTTCAAGCTTTAGTGACAAGTGGGCAAGTGGATAGTAGTGATGTTTTTCTCCTTTATTAATGTTAAAAACAATTACAACAGTATTTCGTCCTCCGTCCACACAAATCTTATGTTGTCCACCATGTTGCTGTCTTGTGAGTGAACTGCAAACACAGTAGCAGTGCGCTACGTCACACTTATTTTGAACATTACTGTTTCCATCTCTTTCGAATCAACCAAAACCCAGCTTTAGCAAGTGTATTTTAGTTTGTGCGAATCAGGGGATTTTAGGTCGAATGATAGCGTTTCCATCATAATTCTCTGATGCGGTATCTAGATGCACATCTAAACACACTGATGGCAACATGGCTAGTCTCTCTCTCTCTCTCTCTCTCTCTCTCTCTCTCTCTCGCTCTCTCATCTATCAATCTCTGTCTCTCTCTCTCCCTCTATCTATAAATCTAAAACAAAAAATAAAAAAAACACATCTTTGATACCTCTTGTGCTTCTTCTGTGAAGACCACACTTTCAAAATAAAACCCTTATAATAGTTATTTAAGAGATGAATTAAGTGTTGAAGATATCAATAATCTGAATAGAAGTTAGGTAGTTGAAAACTTTGTGAACATTTTAAGTCTGTAGCTGAAATTATGCTGAAGTAGTTGAGGTTCAAAGAAGCAGAAGACTTGAAGACTGTTCCCATTCATTCTTAATTATTAAATTAAATAGAAAAAGTTGGATATTTCAAAAGTGAAAATAGTATGAAAAAAGATTAATCATAGCAATAATATTCAGAAAAAAGCTGCACATTTTGATATATGAACACTCACGTTACTGAATCAATAAATGGTGATGCCAAGCAAGAAGCAGTGTGTGAGTTTCTCCTTTTCCACAGATATATGAATTGTTGAAACTGCACAAAGTTTGAATTTGTTTGAATTTGAATAACAATAGTGGGAATGCCAAATAAAGACAGCAAAACAAGATTAAAAGTAAAGGGAAGTTCTACAACTGATATAAAAAAAACACTTGATCTTCAAAGCACATACATACTCTCCTCAGAGGCTCCCTAAGCCCCTATTGCTTGTTGTGATACTAACAAAAAGAGGAAGTCTATTATTGATCCTGAAATCACATGATGTCTTTACCCAGAGGCCCCACATCAATGCACAGTGTGATTCGGTGCCTTCACTGTTCAAAACAACATTAATTATTAACAGATGCCTCTGCGGAGGAGATGTTAATTTAGTTGATGCAGGTTAAAGCTAAATAATATTTCAACATCATTTATTGCGACATTACAACTATTGTAAACATGAAACATCGTCAGTCTCAACATGTTGATTCACAGGTGACGCAGCACAACTCCAATCCCCACTTCATCTTTTTTAATTGACTTTGTCCAAAGGCTTTGTTGAGAAAGGTTGATAACAAAACACTTGAAAATCTTTACTGAATGAAATGTTTCAATAAATTGCACATATAAAGGGCGGGTTCCAAGGCAGCAGAGATTATTGGATTCAGCTCAATCCTGAAGACTACCCTGACCGGGAGCAGGTTAGCCGTTCAGAGTAAAGTTACCATGTTAAGTTACCATGGTTACCATGGTAACCAAATCAAGTTACCATGCCATACCATGGTTACCTCGAAAGGAATGAATCCAGCTTTGTGATGCGGGAAACCCAGGATTTACCTTGAAGTTGCCTCGCTAAGCTGGTAATCATGCTTCGTAGGCACCGCTGAACTTTACTGACTATCTCATAGAAAATGCTATATTTTCATGTGTGATCGAGTCACACTCACTAACCAATCAACATGCTACATTTAGCACCAAGCAACACATTCAGTAAGGAGAGGGGGGTTGTTATTTCCTGAACTGCCTTACACTGGCATGCAAAGGTTTTTGGCACGTAGCCTGGTAAAAAAAAAATTCTGTTAATGTGAACAGTTCAGCAAGTGGAAGGTGAATGATCCCCAAAAGGCATAAAGTTACAGATGATACATTCTCTTTGCTTTCTAAACGATATACTGTATGTTTTTTATTTCCATCTTTTACATTTTCAAAGCAGAGGTTTGGCCTCCCTGCATAGTTAGTACTGTACCTAGTAGCCCCCCATTTGGAAACTATCACAGTGTGTATCTTGTCCGATACTTTGGTCTGAGAGTTCAAGGCTACTGGGTTTGCAGGCTGCTGCTTTGTTTCCCTTTCTCACTCTAAAACTGTAGAAAAGAAAAATAAATAACCCATTGATATTGCTTAAAATATTGCAAAAGAGTGTTTCATGTTTAACTTTATGCCTTTTGGAGATCATTCACAGACATTTTGAGCAGGGGTGTCCAAACATTTGCATGCCACTGTATATGGTTTAGAAGGAGAAGTTACAGGCATGACGCAAAATGACTGTTTGCTAACAAAGCTTTAGCTCCAGCTTTTGACTCTTCAGCCTCTTGCTGTGGTAGGTCAACGACCTCTTGTTGTGATACAGAGTCAAACTCCTCTAGCTCTGCTTCACACAGAGACAGAAATACTGTCTTTCTCAGTTATGATGACCGATCGTTGACATGACACTAGGCCTGTCACGATAGCATGATTGATGCAAATTATCGCGCCCATTTGCCTGACCACGATTAATTGCCACAATCAATGTGTGCTTATTTACATGAGCGTTTTACAGGGTCCGCTGCTATTCGCTGTCTCATCCCTCTCATCTCCTGCGTCTCTGATTGACACAGGGGAAGGAGGTGGGGCCTATGGAGCCTACTCAGAAGATAAAATGGGAGTTAGTTTCAAAGCTAAATCCCACATCACCAGTGTGGGAATATGTTGGCTTGAGGCCGAATGAGAAAGGAGAGCCAGTTAACTTTAAAAAAGCTGGTATGTCGACGTTGTTCAAAAATTGTTGCAACAGAAATTGCCAATACAACCAACTTACACACTCATTTAAAGCATAATCACCCCCTCTTGAAAAAGAAGGCTGTTGCTGCTGGAGATCAAACTCATATATTTAGGAAAAGTCATGGACGTAAAGACCTATAGTTTTCATGTAAACAAAGTCATTTACATGAGAAAAACCCAACCGGTCTGTGAGGCCTTCTTGGCGGTTCTAGGGTTAAAACACGCATGTCACCGTGCTCAGTTGGTTGAGCAGGCGCCCCATATGTAGAAGCTACAGTCTTCACTGCAGTTGGCCACGGTTCGAATCCCGCATTGTGCGGCCCTTTACTGCATGTCGTTCCCCCTCTCTCTGCCTCCTCATTTCCTGTCTCTCTCAACTATACTATCAAATAAAAAGCCCGCCCAAAAATGGACAGAATGGACATTTATTGAACAGACTAAAACTAACATTGTTTTAATCATAAATATGAATTGTAACAGTCAGCATAATGTAAATCTTCTCAATGAAACTAAAATTAAATACGAACATAATGAATGAAAATTGTTTTTCATAAAGGTGCCTTCACACAAAATGAGAATATACCAGATGTGATGAATAACATAATAAAACACATATATTTATCCTGGTTTTGTCTCCAGTGCCATTGTGTCCATGCCAATACTTGGCATCTGTTCTTGGCTGCACGTTCATTTATGTTTGCAGCTCGAACCGAGCTGAGTGGAGGTGTGTATTGGGGCTTTCCTTCAGGATGACAAAGCCACATGAGAGGCAGGAAAGGTAGGTGTTCTTACGAGAATGAAAAAAGAGATGTAGATGTTTCAAAACGTTTTCTAATAGAAAATTAAATAACATCCATCACATCGTTCTGTAGAAAAACTCCTATTCTCGTCGCAACACTGAAGCTGTTGGTGATGTAAATACCCTCTAACACTCTAGACAGACAACACATAGACTAAGCTGTTGCAGTGTATTATGGGATTTGTAGTGCGAGTAGTGGAAACTTTATACTGGCAAGCCATTTTTTTTTTATTTTACCTTTATTTTAACAGGGTAGATCCATTGAGAGCAAGCTCTCTTTTTCAAGGATGCCCTGTAGCATACAGAGTTCACAGAAATGAAACATCAAACATCAATACAACACAATAAAATACAGTTATGAAAACAGGAGTAGTGAAATTACTAACTAAAGCAAGTGCACGTCTGAGCCCCCAAAACTGCGGTGAGAAGTAGGTTTTTGAAAGCCTCAAGTGAGATAAGTCTATCGATTTTCAGTGAGTTTTGTAATTTGTTCCATCGGTGTGGGGCATAGAAGGAGAAGGCAGTTTTTCCTAGCTCTGAGTTTGTGTAAGGGAGATGGAGTCTGATATGGGACTGGGAGCGGGTAGGGAGACCTGTAGAGCGAGAATGCAAAAGTGAAGTTGAATGAAAGAAAATGGAATTTTCTTGCATCCAGGAGGAGTTAAGATTCATCTCCTTTACCCTGCAGTCAAAGTGCTTAAAACTCTTCTATTGTATCAGTTGTCTATACCTTTTGTTGAATTTGTAAGAATATTAAAATGTTGTTGTTGTTTTACATGATAGTTTTTGAATATAGAGTAAATATTAATTGATATTAGAAAGCTTGTACATGCAGTATTATGTTTATCGTTCTCTGCTCAGCTCTGGCCCAAAAGGGTCTTAAAAATATTTTTTCTAATAAAATGGCAATAATATTGTTAATCATGATTTGTGCTGACCCTGACAGCACTGACAGCTGCAGTCACAGACCTGAAGGACAGATCTGAGTTTGTTTTCAGACAGTTCAGCCATGAGACTGATTTTTTGTAGATGCCTATGAGCCGGCTCAACCCTGAACTCCTCCTCCTCCTCCTCGTCCAGAGAGGAGAACTTCCCTGCAGGGATCAACATCACATTCAAGAAACCATCACTCTGTGTTCACGTCTCCGCGCACACGCTCATGGGGACGTACCGCTCTTGGTGTCCTTTCCATCCAATAAGGGTCGATAGTCGCTCTTGGAGACGGTCTCTCCCACCTTGTCGTCGTAGCCCTCCTTCTCCAACGAGGCCATGAAGTCCCTCTTCAGCAGGGCCTCAGCCGGGGCCCCGCCTGGGACTCCACCTCCGCCTCCACCCAGAGCATCTCGCAGGCTCAGGTCCATAGTCCTGTTACTGCAGAGACAGAGAGAGAGCAGACAGGTGTGATTACGGTCAGGATTCTATGTTTGCTGCTGTATTTGCTCTGCATTGTTTCTGTCATAAGGCAAGGCAGATTTATTTATATAGCGCATTTCATACCAAGGCAACTCAATGTGCTTTACATAAAGACAAAATATTTTAAAAGAACAGCATAAAAACAAACCATTTTTTTTAAATACAAAAAAGTAAACATTAAACAGAGTTAAAAGCAAGAGAAAAGAAGAATAAAAAGTAGAAGAAAAGAAAAATAGATTAAACAGAAGCTTCTTCCCTCCAGACCCAACCATGGCTCTTGTTTATGTGTGTGTGACCGAGCACTTAACACCCTTTACAGGCCTGTCCATCCAGGTGAGCAGTGCTGTGACTTCTGCAGACAGCTTGAAGGCCCAGCCTGACAATACGTTATGGACTAATGGGTTTCCCAGTATCTCTGTGTTCAGTTCTCAATTTCATTCAGTTCACTGAGACTTTTCAACTCGTTTGTTTACAAAATTGTTGTTTACCTGTGTATGTATTCCTGGATGTGACTGCTCTTCAGTTAACTTAGTCTGCGTTACTTGTTAGCCAGGATGACACATGAACCACTGGTGGCAAACCATATTTACATCAATTTTAGTAGTAACGTTAGTTATTCTATTCACTCATCATCACACACAACACAGAAGCAGCAGGGTTTCCCCCAGTGTATTATAAGCCTGGCAGGCCGCCGGGTCTTACTTGCCCCCCACCACCATCAGGTGTCTTTTTCATCACCTGACAACGTCACAACCTCGTCGCGCATAACGGGACACGTCACGGACATCGTGCTCATCAGACCGCTGCTTCACCAGCTGACCGAGAAGAACACACGGAGTCCACGTCGATCTCGTTACCGTTCACGTAATCCGAGCCGCGGCTCTGGAGGCTCAGTCAGCTGTTAGCAGTTAGCAGTTAGCACGTCGTCCCCTGCAGCGTCAGAGCTCCGTGACTGCTGTGAGCCGAGCCGCTTCCACCTGATGTGAAAATGGTCCATTGTTTCATTTTTCAGCTCGCAAGGTTCGCGTTTACACATGTTTGTTTCCACCACTATGGTCCAAACAGTAGACACAAGATCCGCGAGTGTCACGTTTCCATGACGACTGGCCGTAAAAAAAAAAAAAAACGCGTGGTACGTCACGTTTATGTGACTCCATACGTGACTCCAGATTGTAAAAATCTCTGCGATAACACTGCACTGGAGATACCATACCAGGCAGTTGTTTTTTAGTTTTTAGTGCAGACAGTTGATATTATTTATTTAAATAGTATTTTTTATCATTTATTTATTTTTGTGGTTGGTTGAACAGCTGTAAGACTCTGCTATATTGTTACATGATTATGATACTATTTTCAAATTTCCAGTCAACTTTTAACATTGATCTTAAAGCCTTATGGACTCACGCATTCTAAATTCTACTGCTCCATTAATGAATCTGTTAGCCTACCTATAGGGCCCTGCCTTCAGTCAATGGTCAGGGTCAGGCCCGTCACAAAAAAAAACACCGGTCTTAACAAGTTTTATATTCTAAATAACGCAAAATGCTGATGTAACTGAAAAGGTATCTGTATCCCACAAAAAACCTAAGTTAATCATTCATTTAACCTTCCTCTTGTGTTAGGGTCGCCACTGACCTGTTTTTAGGTTTTAAATGCATAAAAGTACCACATAAATTTGTTTATTGTGTCAAGGTTTTTTGACCTCGTCAGGAACCTATATTTAAACAAAATAAAACCTTTTTTTTCACAAAATTCTAAAATACTCTGGTTAAAATGATGAACATTTGTGTTGTTAGGGTCGGTTTCAACCCACTTGATAACGATAAAAACAGTATTGAGAGTTAAAACTGAAATCATTAGTGTAAAACCAACCTTTTCATGAATAAGGAAGCCTAACAACATAACCAAGAGATGAGAAACAAGTTGGATGAAAAAAATGTTTAAAGGTTAATCAATTGTATTTGGCTCCAGTCCCTCTTACCGTGCGTTCACACCAAACGCGATGGAAGCGATGCCATCGCCCGTAACGCGAGCATCGCGCCGCTTGACATATTTGTCACATTTTTCACCATCGCTTCATCGCGCTATGATGCAACCCACCTCCCGCTATTTTCTTTCTCTCCTCAACCATGGCTGAGAAATAATAATAAATATAAATACATATGAAATATTCACAAGGAGGAAGCTGTAGGTCCTCTGACCCTCTGCAGGCATTATCTTTTTTTATTACGACCGCGGTAAAAGTACGACGTCGTGTCATAAAGCTCCGGGAAACGGCCATGGATGTATATTATTGATCTGAGGAAAACACACAGCCCACAGGTTTTCTGTAGGAGGGTCTGGTGAGCGAGACTACAGCCACAGTGATCTTCTCCACCATGTTTTGAAATGTGTGTCTGCAGCTGTGTCGGTGACGTGGTTGAATATCAACACTGATTGGATGTCGCGGCACAGCGTCACGCAATGTCGCTTGAAAAGTTCAAATTTTTCAACTTCAAGCGATGGACGCGATGATGCGATGGCCGCGTCATCGCTTCATCGCGTCGCTCGTATCGCCTGAAACGCGCCGCCCGACGCGCCATCGCGTGTCATCGCGCCATTTACATTGACTTTTAATGGAAAGTTGTGGCGTTCATCGCGTCCATCGCGTTTGGTGTGAACGCACCGTTATACCGTCTACATGAATATTAAAGCCCACTATGGGTAATGGTGTCATCCTAATAGCCTATATTAAAAGATCCATCAATCTGTGATGCTGTTGCATTATGAGTAGCCTATTGCTAATCATCATGGCCCTGCCAATAACTCCTTGTTTCAAACATAAAACTTATTTACAAGAGAGAAGTAGTGTAGTAGTAGTGTCATGTTAACTGTCTCTCTTTGTAATTTTATTATCTGTTGGTTTCTGTTTGGATACGTTCCAATTTGTGTACTGATTTTCTGTGTTTCTTGTGTTTTTCCTGTCTTTATGAATTATGTTGTTGTGTCCTTGTTGTTCATTTTAATGGCTTTTAACACCTTGCCAGGAGGACTACAGTCTGAAACTAGCCGTTGGCTAACACTAGCACCTTTACATTTCATTATGTTCATTAGTGCACTGTCCTCCTTAAATAAATAAATAAAAAAGGGGCAAACAGCTGTGTATGGAGTATGCCAGTATAGCTTGTCTGATAAAGAGGATATATTTTGATTAGATTTAAAAAATGTAAAAAGAAAGAAAGAAAACAGCAAGTTTTGTATATTATTGTTATTGTATGGGGACATTTCACACTGTAAAATAGTGACAACTACCTCAGTGCCTGTTTATCTCTACATTTAAAAGAACCATGACAGATATATAAATGTACGTCTACTACTGTATCACTTGGTTTATCCACATAGCGAACACAAATCAAATGCAGCAACAGCAGCCTGTTCTCTGGAGAGAGCTGAAGACAAACAGAGACAAAATAATTATGAAGCAGTTGTGCTCAAACTGTAAACTGCTCCAGGTACAGTTAGAGTTACACGTGATGATTACTCCTGGTAAATGGCCTGAACAGACGACACACACTGGATGGTGTCCCTGGCGCTGAGACTGAATGACCCCTGAACAAACTTTTCTTTCTTTCTGTCCTCGGTTTCTGTTTATCCCTCCATCCACCCTCCCAGCAAACAAGCTGTCATTGTCTTGCCACTGTACCAAACCCACACACACAAATGGACACACACACACACAAACACACACAATGCACTCAATAATTTAATCTTTTCAATAAAAAATGAACCAATCCTAAACAGGAGCTTCCTAACCTCCATTACCCTCTTAGCCTATTATTCTGAATATTTATCGCTCCAGTGGAGAGGTTTCATAAGCTGCAGCATTCAGCAGCCTGGACCCGCGGCCGTTTGTTTTCTCTCACTCATCCTGCCAGCAATTACTCCAAATAACATTTGTTTTGAAGTGTTACAGTTTCATTTTCAATATATACTGTATATATATATTTTTTTTTTTACAAAATCTTCAGTAAATTCTCTTTTATTTTTTTATTATTCTGCTGAAAACTGTATGACCTTGAATTTTGACGTTTGCAGTCATCCCTCCAGCCTGACCGCCTCACTACACTGGATGAACTCACAAATACCAGACCAGGAGGAGCTAACACAGAGCCTGATGTATCACAGAGGAGACTCCAGACTGGGTCGACTGAAGATCACTCAGGTTATATACAAAAAATGTACGATTAAAAAGCCATAATAAACAATAAGTCTGTTGATGTAGCCTTAAAGCAATATTTCAACATTTTGGCAAATTGGCCCATTGCCATAATCCCTATAGTTTTAGGGACTCCAAAACGCTCTTGTGGGTAAGTTGTGACCTGCACATTCACCACGCCATTAGATAATGATGTAACGTTATGAAACAGAGTTGTTTTCGAGGCAAATGCAGAGCCGGTGTCGTACCGAAAAGAGGCTGCTTGCCGAAAAACTGCCCCCGACGGGAACGCACATCAAACAACTCTGTCTCGTAACGTTCCATTTTTATCTCATAGTGTGGTGAATGTGCAGGTCACAACTTGTCCACCAGAGCGTTTTGGAGTTGTTGGATTGTGTATTTGATGAGTTTGATGAGGGAAACCAAGAAATCCCATTAGCCTCCGTAGTGAAGCTCTGAGCAGCTCACGTCTCTGCTCTGCCGATCTAAAAATAGCTTGCACCGACAATTAACGGTAACGAACCTACTCCTAAAACTATAGGGATTATAGCAATGGGCCAATTTGCCAAAATGTTCAAATATCCCTTTAAAGCAAGGGGTTTTACGTGCCTTCACATGAACTCAGTTTCCCACAATCCTCCACTTCCTACCTTAACTTGCTCTCAGTTACAGTAAATGCTCTCATTCGATCTCACACAGTTCACAACAGACTAAATAATCAATAATGAAAGTAATCATTAGAAATAGTGTGTGCTGCTATGATACAACTGCAACGTCAAAGACTGAGATTAGGTCAAACAGCTTTTACAAAAGAAAGAAGAAAATTATTAGACTAAGAATAAACTTGGTTCTGATCAATTCAAATTCAATTCAAAAAGCTTTATTGTCTATCACATGGACAGAAAATTGTCATCAGTTTGGGCTCCAAACAGTTAGACATACAAACACCAACGTAAAAACCCACATTAAAAAATCTCACATAAAAGCTATTAAATCCACATTGACGCTCACATAAAAACTGCAACAGCAGGTAGATCTTGCCCTAAAAACGGGTACCTATTTCTTTTCGTATAAAATGCGCACTGCAGTGGGGATAAAAGAGTTCTTGTAATTCTTTTTTTTTTTTTGGCCAGGGGCACTGGTTTCGCAGCTTGTTTTATGATTCGGGAAAGTTTTTTCTTGCTTTTTCAGTGAGGAAATTGTACCAGGATGCAATGTTGAAAGTAAGGACTGACTCAATGAGTGACCATACTACTGTTAAAATATCCTGTTTTACATTGAAACCTTTCAGCCTCCTCAAAAGAAACATGCGCTGTTGGGCCTTTTCATTAAACCCCATCTGCATGTTGAAGGAAGGACAGGTGGTGATCAATGTCAATAAATGCAAATAAAACCTGTGCAGCACTTTCACTTTGACATAGGTGTACACACATTACCATGTATCAAAATGGTGTGTGTGTGTGTGAGAGAGAAAGACAGAAAGAGAAAGGGAAATGATGATGGTGATGAAGGCACGACAGCTGTTGCACCGGGGGATTAAAAACTATCTCTGTACCCACAATCCCCTGCTCCAACACCCTAATAGCAAAGTTCCTTTGGCTTGGATGTGGCCCAAATAAACAGCAAAGATCTGGCCCACTTACGGAAGTGAATGACGGCCCATATCTGGCCCAAGTATATGAAAGCTATGCTTAACCATAGCATAACCAGACCTCTACCAGAACTGTACCAACTACATATGGCTTATAGCTGGGCTTCATAGGGCCTGCCTGTATGGCTGTGTTCAGGTAAAGCCTACTGGCTCTTATGTGGCCCCCATGTGGCTGACAGACCAAAATCCAGATTTTACCCAGAACCTAAACTAATATACACCAAACCTTTCGTCTGGCCCACTTTTGGAAGTGAATGATGGGCCACATCTGGCCCTAAGGTATATAAGCCCAAACTGAACCATAACAAAACCAGACTTCTACCAGGAGTAAACTAAATTCAAATAATTATATGGCTCATGGGTCACATACAGAATACGTGTGGCTCAGTTCTGTTGAATCATTGTGGCCCACATGTGGTTGACAGAATAAAACTGGTACTTTTTTTTCATCAGATCTATAACACACCTTCCATCTGCCCCACATTATGAAGAGAATGACATGTCAATTCTGGCACCAAAATTAAAAAATGATAATTTTAGTGCAATAGCAGTATTGATTAAGTTGTTCGATACCTATATAGATCACTTAAATCACACAAAATCAATATGAGAAATTAAGAAACACACAAGTTTCCCTTTAAAATTGTATTTTTTCATACTTCAAAATTGCCTTCAATGAACTGTACAGAACATGTAGAAATTACATCCATATAAAAACAGAATCAGAAAAAAACTGATCAAATAGGCTGCAGTAATACTGTACAAAAATACAAGAACAGTGTAGAAATATTAGAAATGAAGAAAGTTTAATTTGTGCATCAAAACTGTCTGTCTTAACTGTCAGTTTCAGCTTGTATTTTTTGTCTCTCTTCACACCAAGGCCCAGTTTCCCATCACCTCCACCTCCTTGTCTGAAACAGCTGCAGTCAGGGTTTCGTCTACGGCACCTTGAGAACACAGGACATTTTGAAAGAGTAGTGTTAGGGCTGTCAAACAATTAAAATTTTAAATCGCGATTAATCTCAAAATTTCCTAAGTTAATCGTGATTAATCGCATCGTTTTCTTTTTTGCTTGAAATCACAGCAATGTGAATGGATAAGAAACATAAGAAAATAAACATCTGGATGTTTCTTATGCTTTCCATTCATGGTAGCCTATTTAAAAATCAGCTGTCAGAGAGAGAGAGCAGCCAAGTTCTCTAGTGTAGTCAACATGCAGCTTTTCTGTAACATTACAAGACGGCAACGGCTGAGGTTCCAATGTCACAACGTTAACTTAATCGTGCGTTTTCTTTTTTCGTGTTATTTAAAAAAATAAAAAATAAAAAATAAATAAATAAATAGTGCCGTTAAAATCATTTTTGCGTTAACGCGTTTATAAAAAACATTGTGTGAAGTTCCGGTGAATCAAAATAAAATAAATCAGACATTGGAGTAACTTAAATCAAGCTTTTTCATCCCAGGAGCAGTAGGGTTAGCAAAGCTGCTAAAGCTGCTAACACAGTCATAGCCTGTCTCTTTCCACCATGGGCTTCAAACACACGCTTTATTAAATTAAAACTGAGTTCTGTTCGGCTAACTTGTAGCTTTCTCCTCTAAAGATGTAGGTCTAGTGTGTGCCATTAATTATCAGTAGTTCAACAAAAATGTAAAAGGTTTAAAATTCACTTACCCAAAGCAGCAGCCAGTCCAGAAACTGAGTGAGAGAAAATGAAAATGTCCGGAGGGTGTCGCAGAATAAACTCCACCCATGGCCACTTGTGCCAGTTGCATGCCAACTGTAGCCCAAAAGCTAACATCTATCATCTGGGAGAGTGCCTTATTTCAGAACTGTGCCAGAAGAAAAATTCCCTCCAATTTTGAAGGTCTGGCAAAACCAACGTGGTTATGATGTGGACCTCATGTGTTTTGCCATTTTGTCAGTTACATAGGGCCAGGTGCTTCTATTACAGAACTGCCCCAGAAGAGATATTCCCTCCAATTTTACCAGTCACATACCACATGTGGCCCAAAAGAATATTCTATTATCTGGGCCAAGTGCCTCAGTTAAATAAGTGTACCAGAAGAATAATTCCCTCCAAATTTGAATATATGGCAATCCGTATGTGGTTATGATTTGGCCCTCATACATTTTGCCATACCACATTTCAACCAGAGGTGCCAGCTAAATGCCACATGTGGCCCAAAAGTCAATGCTATTGGGGCATCCACCACCTCTCCCTCTCTGGAACCAACCGTCTGCTACGTAATCGTCTCATCCTCCAAAACACTGAGCTCTAGTAAGGACACACACACACACACAGCAAAATTGCAATTTGTGCCTTTCTGCGGAAGTTACTGTACCATTTAATTCTAAAGATGATGCCTGTGATATAATTGAGGTGATATTGGAGCAAACATTTTTTAAACTGCACTTGTAATAAACACAAAACCTGAAGATCTTCTTAAACGAGATGAATCTGCCCTCAAACTCACAAACACACACACACACACACACACACACACACACACACACACGCTCATATCCTCCAGCCAGACAACACAGACTCCACAGTATGATACACGTTAGCTTCACAGCCGCAGGTTCAGTGATGAGTCACTGTACAATATCTGCTGTATGTCTGTGCTAATGATGCTACAGCAGTGAATGGAGAGGTCAGTGACCATGGGAACCTGCTTCCTACTGCTTCCATTGGCTCATAGGCCACTGGCTCATCTCCATTCACAACCATAAAGCTCAGTTCCTCCATATTAACATAATAGTCTCTAGCTAATCTGCCAGCACAGGCTATAACTTGCTTTATATTGTGATCTTTACATGTTAGTGTCTGACAGTTTTTATTAAAGGCACTATTATGAAAAGTGGCCGTGACTCTTTTTTCCCCAGCTGAGTATAGTCATGATAAATTAATGTGGCTGACAGACAGAGGAGCACATCAGTGCTTTAACAGTTTCTCAGCACTTCTGACTCACATGAAGGACGGCGAGTGGCTAACACTGCAGCTTTCACTTACACTGTCCAGCCCACTGACGGGTTCACACACAGTTCAAGAGATAGAAGGACAGGACATCAAGACAGGAGAACAGAGACGCTGCTGTCATCCTGCAAAGCTAACTGAAGTCCAGAGATTTAGAAGATCACTGAGAATCTCATGTGGTAATAAATTTGGCTTGGATGACCTGTCATGCTCTAAATAAAAGGTGGCCATTGGCCAACATGCAGTTAGAGGTAATAATATGCCATTAAATCAGTATTGCACAAGAAGCGACTGAAGCTGAAGCCAATTCTCCATATTCCGCCCCGCCCACTTCTACTTCCGGGTTTTGTCATTCGACTTCCGGGCTAACAAATTAGCATCGCTATCGCCGTTCAGCAGCAACCGACAGTGATAGCAGTAAAGCTGCTAAAAGTATTAATATTTTTTCATGCGAGAAAGTCACCGTTAAATCCCCAGTCTGTGGTCAGTTTATCCAGATATCGCCTGTTATGAAAATTTGCTCTGACGTTTGTTTTATGAGAAATGCAGAGGGAGCAGCAACCGGGAGCTAGTAGGCTAGGCCTACTGCTACCCCTCGTCTCAGAGGCAGTAGCCGGTCTACTGAACTGATCGCCCGGGGCCAACTGCGTCGTATTCCCGCTGGAGATAACAAGCCAAGTAACGTTATCCGCAGGTTTTTAGAGGTTTACCGCTGGCTGGTTAAACTCTTTATAGGAAATTAATGTTAGTCTCATTGATGAAATCTGATCTGTGGCAGTTAATGCAATTAACTTAGTTTGTTGAATGAAAAGTGAAGCTTCACAGAAGAGCAGCACTGCCTCAGGCTACGTATAGATAACACCACATTTACATAAATAAACATTTTTACAATGAACCGATCAGTGTACATAACTCATTGAACCACGTTCAATGAGTGCCAAAAACGAGATTTTACGTTTTTTGCTTTTTTTTTTAAATTATGAAACTAGACGCTTTAACACACCTTAGGCTATGTGTAAATTTGGGGACTCTACGACGAGCAGAACTGAAATAGATGACGATCAAAAACTCATGACAGCTCATGATCTGGAAGTTTTTATCATAACTCGGCTTTTGCAAACGGAGTTCTGCATGTGGATGCAGCGCAGCTGCTCTGCTCTCACCAGCGAGGCTCCAGCAGCTCGGAGCCGAACAGGAAGCTCTCAGCCGACAGTCTCGCCCGGTCTTCATCTGGAGCAACACCGTGTCCTCCCCAAGGTCCTCCCGGGGTAAAATGTGATGATCTCTGGGCTAAAGCAGGCGGCACCACCGACCCGTACCACAGAAGGACCGCGACCACCGGTGGGGCCGTTGTTCCCGACCAGAGGTGGCAAGTAACGAAGTACAAATACTTCGTTACTGTACTTAAGTAGATTTTTCAGGTATCTGTACTTTACTTGAGTATTTATTTTTCTGACGACTTTTTACTTTTACTCCCTACATTTATACGCAAAAATATGTACTTTCTACTCCTTACATTGTAAAAACTGGCTCGTTACTTTTTTTTTTTGACACGACGTAAAAGCACCGGTAAAAGACGTGACGAACTAGAGGGAAAGAGGGAGAAGAAGAGGGAGGGAGGAGGGAGGGGGCGGTAGAGAGAGAACTGAGTTACCAACTTGTACTGTAGCAGCGACATGGAGGCAGCAGCATGGAGGAAGGAAGCGGTGGTGGTCGGACTATCCGCCGGGGGGGGTTGAACACTGTACAATCTGCGCAATATAGCGCATTTATCGTTTACGAGCGGCAAAGCGCAACCTGTCCATGCGCCCGTGTCTGTGTGTACGTGCGCGCGCGTGTGTGCGCGTACGTGTATGTGTGGTGCGAGAGAGACGGCAGGTGGACTGACTGGCAGAGATGAGAGGTGGTGAAACGCTGTTTAAAAATTCTTATTGTTATTATTTTGTGAAAGTCTGTGGCGGCCCAAACGTTGGGAAACACTGTCTCTGGTCAGTTCAATCTTGATAATTCTGTCTGAACTTTTTTTGTTTAACAAAATTATCAAATGATGTAGGTTAACGGCCTGTACTTTCTTACTTTTACTTAAAGCAGAAGTAAGCGATATTTTTGTGTTAATATGTCTTAAATAGTTATATCTTCCGACAGCAATCACTTACATAGAGTGTTTGGTCTGAAACACGGGTCTGTCAGTCACTCTGCTCTGCTCTGAGCCCAGGAGAAAACTTTTCTCGTATCCTACAAGTTTTATCCAATGAGGAGAGAGAACGGCATAAAGGGGCAGTCCTCTCTGTGTGTGCAGCCAAGGGATGCGCCTGAATGTGGTGACGTAGGGACGAGGACCAATAGATCCATGACGAGGGCGGGGGCTGCTAACTCCATCGGCTGACAAGACGTTATGGTGCGTTCAAGGCAACTCGTAACTCGTGTTTTTCCGACCTGTGAAGTCGTACCAGTTCGATCTGGTACGAGTTCACGGGTCAGAAGTTACGAGTGGCCGTTATAGTGACTTTCACAGGTAAAACAGGTCGGAAAAACATGAGTGGGTTGCCTGGAACGCTACAAAGTAGTAAGTGTTGTTTCAAAAGCCTGCCTGGAACGCAGCATTAGCCAAAACGACCGGATCGCTTACTTCTGCTTTAAGTACAGAATATGAGTACTTTTGCCACCTCTGTGTACAATACAAATGCCTACGATTCACCATAGTGAAGTACATTAGGATACATTTTGTGTCCGGCAGGTAAACTTAGGCTATGTGAACAATAACATTGATGAAATGGATTCAAGATGAATTATCGTGTGGTTATTTGCTTTGCAGTGAATCGTGCAATGGAAATACTTTTTACTTTTAATAATACTTTTGAGTAAATTTCAGAGCCTGTACTTTTTACTTTTACTTGAGTAGATATTTGGATCAGTACTTTCACTTTTACTTAAGTCGTTTTTTACACAGGTACTTTTACTTCTACTCGAGTAAAGAATCTGGGTACTTTTGCCATCTCTGTTCCCGACCTGCTGTGGCCCAGAGACCATCACATTCCACGGCGAGAGGCTGTGACACGGCACGGTGCGTCTGTGTTATTGTTGTTTAGTGGCGCCCCCCGCCCCCGATGATGGTTTTGTGAATAGAACAACAATTGTTGTATATATTTATCTTACATGAGCCCTTTGATCCAGAAATGCAAGTGTCAGAAGAGCGACAGGCACAAACAGAGCACCTTTCATAAAAGACGCTGTATCTCCTTTTCTAGAAAAAAAGGAGGGATTTTGGTGAAACCCAGCCATGTTTAGCTTGACTTTTCTCAGGAACGGAGGCTCGTAGAAACAAACGGTTTGTGGCCATTTGAAGCATAAAGTTTCCCCTTTCAAATGAGCCACAGTATGTGTTGGTGGCAATAATATAGAATACACTGTGGCTCTACAAAAATCGTCAAAAATGGTCTAAATTGCTGGTACACTTGACTAAAACTTTGGAAAGGAGTGCAGCACTCAATGAGTTAAAATGTGTTTTTTATTTAATTAACAGTGTTACAGTACACAGCAGAACCACTTTCTGGTTGTTATTTCATCAACTTAGCCAGGAGTTTCTCGCTGTGTAGCCAGGAATAGCGTGGTCCAGCGCCACTGGACTTTGGTCAGAAATGTGGAAATTAGAAAACAATATTATCAATGTTTAAAACACAACAGAATTTACTGTTTTCTCCTCCCCACGTTACTGATCAAGCTGCTGAGTAGCGGTCGACGATTCACAACAACAGCACTTCCGGTCTTCACCGGAAGTTAGATGACAAAATTATGTAAGATGGCGCCCCCCTGGTTCCGGTGGAAAATAAGGTGAATAAAATCTGATTGAATGAGCTATTTATGAGGTTTGCTATAGCTACATAGCCAATGTTAGCATTAGTAGCTGTTTACTTAACAGTCCAGTAAGCAAACAGTTGTTAATCCTAACACTGGCTAACAGGTAACAGGACCAGCTTTCTTAGCCAAGCATGTGCGCACATGGAAGCAGAATATGAATATTATGTATATTTAAACACACATATGTATATAACACACAAACTGTGTTTTTTTTAATGAATTCATGATTAATAATTGTTTGGTGCTATTGCTCTGTTGTCTTTTTCCTGCTTTAAGTAGGCTATGCAGTAAGTCCACATTTTAAGAATTGGCTGTATAATTTTCAACCAAATATCAAGGTTGAAAAACTGAAACAAAAGCTCTCAATCCTATTGTTCAGTTCCCCCCACTTTGTTTAAGTCTGAATACACAGTTTGCAATGGTTAATTATGGTTTAATGTTTGGAAGAGATTGATCAATAAAGTTTTGAGAAAAATACACTTTATCTATCAAGAATAAATCACATTGTCACAATCGTTTCATGAGAGGAGGTGAAAAAATATTTTATCTCAGCTTTATGGGTAACAGTGTATATAGCCATTAGCCTACCTTAACGACTTCATAGTTGCCATAGTAAATAGAAACAATGCTTACTACGACTTGGAGGGAACCCATCACCTTTTTAAAAGCTATTCTTACTCCTCAGTCACATGAGAAGATCAATAGTAATTTCATCATTTTGTTTGGATAGAAGACTGCTGCTGATTACTCGTACTTCCCAAAATGACAGAGCGTCCTGACAGCAAATGTGTCTGCAAGTCCATTAGCAGGTTCAGACATGTTGGCTGTGAAAGGGAAAGTTCTGTCAGTCAGATTAGTTACAATGAGCTGGAGGAACTCCTCGCTTTTTTTTTTTCTCCATCTTGATATAAACTCTGATCATGAAGGCAGGGACAGTCTGATAAGACAATGCAGATCTTTAATCCATCCCTCTCACTGCTTGAACACTGAGGGGAAGTAAAAGGAAGCACGCAGCGAGGCCTGCGACTAGATTTTCCATGTTTCAGACTTATCGCATCTAACGTGTTAACAAAATCCTGTCATGGCTGCCCAGCCAGTTGTCATGGTGACTCAGCAGTTCCTCCCTCCAACACGCACACTCACTCAAACACACATGCACAGCGCCTCTGATGACCAGCAGTTTAGATTACTGCTGACAGGACACACACACACACACACATATGCACATACACAGTTACACAGAGCTTCAGAGCAGGGATGCACCGATCTGATTTAGTCTCTCCTGATACAGATTGTGATACTTAAAGCCGGGCAGACCCTGTATGGATTAATCCCCATTTTAGCCCCAAATTGTTTGTGCAGACTAATTTTAGCACAGGCCTCAACCTCTGCCAGATTAGTTGTCATTTGATGTTCTGCTTTAAAGGGGTCATGACGCATTAATTGCAACTGATTGATTGCCTGAAAGATCAGCGACCTGGCAGTGGGACGATCAGATGGATTTCTGGTGGCATGTCAGAAAGTGGAGTCGGCTGTCTACAGTCTGCAGCCTGATTTCCCCCCTGGCTGCTGGAAGCTGCACTGAGCTCATCTTCATGTTACTGAAGTAGTATTTCAAACTGTAGTATTGACTGTACTGTGATAGAAAAATGTACTTCTCTGCATATCCTGACCATGCTCAGCTATTTTCTGGTTCATGCCGTTGAGAAGGTTATCATCTTGTTTGTCAATGAAAAAAAAAACACCAGGGGTTTTAGTCATAGAAATATATATAGTATACATTAGTTGTGTGAGAAAATATCCATACACTGGAATAACTAGGGCTGCCCCCGACCAAAGATGTTCTTGGTCGACCAGTAGTTGTCATTTCAGACCATTAGTCGATTAATCGTTGCAGATAATTATCTTGAATGTTAAAGGGACATTGTGTAACTTCTCCTGTTATCTATTCACGAAAATCGATTATTTAGTTCAAAAGTATGTTTTTCATTAATCAGTAATCACCCCCATCAACTAACTGAAGTGCTCCGGTAAACTCTGAATTTGCCGTTCATATCATTCATATCCAGTAGTCGAGTTGTAAAAAAAATTCAGGGGGGATGGTCAATATTTTTCACCTTTAAAAAAAAGGCGGCCCGGGGGGGGGGGGTAATTCATGTAAATTCATTATCAAAAGAAAACACTGAAAATAAGACTTCTTAATCCCCTCAAATCATATCAAGCCAAGTTTATTTCATCATAACAATTATCTCTTTTTAAAGACAGTATTTTACAACAGAATTTACAACTTCAACACTTTACAACACTTTTCCTCTGTTTTTAGTTTCTCAGTGTCTCATAACAGTTTCCAAAGACTATCGTAATCATGTTCTTTGTCGACGATTTTTCGGGTTCTTGCTTTCTGGTTGTTAGCTAAGCAATGACTTT
This sequence comes from Trachurus japonicus, assembly GCF_045865225.1. NCBI lineage: Eukaryota > Metazoa > Chordata > Actinopteri > Carangiformes > Carangidae > Trachurus > Trachurus japonicus. The sequence goes on from NC_140923.1 coordinate 21,926,664, forward strand.
GAAGCCAAGACTTGACATAGACATCTGGTTTGAACATTTTGAGTGGAGGGCCAACACACATGATAAAAAGCAAGGCTGACATGCTTTTTACCTCTAGGGTGCTTCGAGTTGTGCTTACAATGTTCATCTGACTAAACCCACGTTCACACTCAGCTGTGGAGATGACCAGCGTGTTCACTGCTTGAAGGAGGGGTTTCAGCTCTTTTGGTGCTGGTGGTTTCACTTCACCAACAAATTTGAGTCTGACCAAGTCAATGTATTCCCTCATCCCTCTTTGAATTTGTCTGCCATCATCAAGATTGAAAAAGGAGCAGAGTTCCTGTATTTCCTTTTCGGCATAACGGACCCCACACTCATCTGGCCAGTTAGAGGGGTGCAGTGCTTTGATGTTGTTCAGAAAGCTCTGGTATTCTTCTTTACTTCTCTGTTTACCAGGCAGACAACCCATTCTCTTCTCAATACTATTTGCCAAGGCATGAAAAAACTGTTGCTGGTTTATGTCTCTGCTGTACCTTAGATTATTTGTCAGTGGCACTCCTTTGAATAGCTTCAGATCCACTGCTGTCTGAGCCTCCTCTGTCCTTGGTCCAGGTTGCTCTGCCATTGACCTTAACACACGGATCTGCCGCCTGAGACTTGCCTCAGCCTTGGGAAGTGTCATGTTTCTAGCTTGAAGGGAGAGGGAGAATTCAGAGAGCTCTTCCAATGCATCATACATAACTCCAAGGTTGTGCACAAAAGTTGTATTAGAAAGGCGGTCTGCTAAACCTTTGAACATGCATCTCTGTGTTGAGGTTCGTTTACGATCAGCTAAGGCATCAGAAAAGTGCTTGTGGAGTGCAGGGTACTGTTGCCATACAGCTTTAATGGTCCTAAAACTGGAAGCCACCCATCTAGTGCTGAGAATTCTCCCTATGTTCAGACACTGCAATGCAAGTTCCTCACAACATTCTCTGAGCTCACGGCGGTTTTTAGCAGATGCATGGTAGAGACTGTATACTTTGTCAAAGAAAAACTGGAAATCATTCATCCCTGCAATTTCCTCTACAGCATCTCCAACACTCAACTCAAGACGATGGTTCATACAGTGCCACACCAACACATTGGGAAACTGTTCAACAATTTTGGTGGCAACACCTGATTCACTTCCAAGCATGACAGAAGCTCCATCTGAAGCAAAACAAATAAAATGCTCCTTCATGATAACTTCAGAGAAGCCATGGTGTGAAAGGTTATTCATCAGAGCTTCATAAATTCCACTTGCAGTGGTATTAGACAACTCCACTAGATCTAAGAAGAATGTTAGTGGTTGTTCACTCATCCCTAGGCTTGCTCTAATGTAAATAATCAAAACTGATTTTTTACTGACAGTTGTAGATTCATCTATTAGAACAGAAAATTTTGTTCCACTCTGAATTACCTTTGTAACTACCTTCTTTCTCATTTCACTTGCTATGTGTTGGCTGATTTCTGCACAGGAATGGTCAGAATGTAAAGTTCTACCCATGTCTAGTCCATTCAAGACTTGCAGATCAATATCAGTGGGTAGATCTGTGAAAGGCCTTGCAGATTTCACAATCTTGTATACTGTGCGAAACACTCGGTCGGTGGATAAGAAGTGATCTCTCTGCATCTCAGAACTCAATGTTTCCATTGTTTTTTGTTTTGCCTTTTCCAAGGTCTTCTCTGCCGCTCTGTGATAGTCAGACATCTTATGTTTGTGTATTTTTTTCCGAAGAGACTGCAGCTGTGCCGCTTTGGTTGCACCTGAGGCTGTCACTTTTACTTTAGACCACTCTTCAGCAACATGCACGTGGCTGACTTCTGCATTTGGCCCGAGTGCTTTTATCTTTTGGCAGGTCAGACAGCCAAGTTTTTTGTTTTGGATTGTTAGCCATGGATATAGCCTAATTTTCTCTCTAAACACATTTAATGTCCAGCAGTCTGGTATATCTTGGTCGTCACTGCTCTCTCCCTTCTCACGGTCGCCAGATTCTGAGATGCTCATTTCTTGTGCACTGTCTTGCCCTGCTGCTACCTCCTCTCTCTGTCTTTCCACTACAAAAAACAACAAAATAAAGAATAGATAAATTTTCATCATTTCCACTGACATAATGAGCTATAGTAGGTGGCAGGCCTATGTATGAATGAAAAAAGTGTCTAAACTCAACATGAAGAATAATCAAACCTGTTCCTTCTCCTCCTCTTGGTCCTCCAGCTCTCCATCTCTCTGCTGCTTCCTGGTTGTCACTGCCCTCTCCCTTCTCACGGTCGCCAGATTCTGAGATGCTCATTTCTTGTGCTCTGTCTTGCCCTGCTGCTACCTCCTCTCTCTGTCTTTCCACTACGAAAAGACCAAAATAAAGAATTTGCCTAATTTCCACTGACATAATGAGCTATAGTAGGTGGCAGACCTATGTATGAATTTAAAAAAGTGTCTAAACTTAACATGAAGAATATTCAAACCTGTTCCTTCTCCTCCTCTTGGCCCTCCTGCTCTTCGTCTCTCTGCTGCTTCCTGGCCATCACCGCTCTCTCCCTTCTCACATGGGTTGTCAGAATCTGAGATGCTTTCTTCAGCACTGTCTCGCCCTGCTGCTACCCCCTCTCTCTGTCTTTCCACTACAAAAACAACAAAATCAAGCATAGATTAATTTGCATTGACATAATGAGCTATATACTGTAGGTCTGCATATGAATTGAAAAAGGCAAGTGTGTAAACTAGAGGTTGCACCAGACTTTTTTTGTAATCGTAAAAAAAATGTTGTTATAATCAGTTTCTACATTAAAAATTACTAATTACATTAAAAGATGACTGACAGCCTTCAGATTTTCAGTCATTGTATAGAAAGAAACAGTCAATTACTGGGAATCCCCAGTTAACATAGTCCTTGGTCTAAACCATCAAACCTGCTCCTTCTCCTCCTGTTCCTTCTCCTCTTGATCCTCCTTCCTCTATGTGAAGAAAAAAACATTATAGGGTTTGATAAAATGAGAAGACATGCCATGCTAATAGGCTACGTTTTACAAATGATTAAAAGCACACAAACTTGCTCTTGGATAAGAGACAGCATGTACAGTATATAGATTATCACATTTATCATATTCACTGTCTGTAATATTAAGTTAAGTTACAGCCAGGCCACAGAACAGGTCCCAGGAGGGGGAAAAAAAACTTGTTGGAGATACTCTTTAATGTCACCTGCCTTAAACATCAGAATTTTAGCTAACATCTTCACTTGTTAATTTATTATTATTCATTATATTATTTATTATTATTGATTTAATAATCAAGTCTTAATGTTTTTCTCAGATGATTTTATTTCTCTGTATGTGTCGTTTTTAATGAAGCAGGATTATTTCACTGCCTGATGAGTTTGATTAATGTTAACGTGAGTTAACTCAGCTAGCTTGGAGGCTACACAGCTAGTTTGGAAAACTAGCTGTGTTGTTATTGTGCATGCAACCTGTGGCGAGTCTGGCGACTTTTGTAGATGAATAAAAAGTAATGAGATTCCTGAGTCTTGATTTATAGCTCACCTGTAATTTTCTTCTTTTTAAAAAAGTCTCTGACATCGCGTTGTCCAGCCGCTCGTTTCATGCTGACATTGCAGTAAAATTACTCCTCAAGATGTCGCTCTTGCTGCATGCCGCTCCCTCTGGCATCAGGCGTCAACCAATTGAAAATAATAATCATGTTGCGTCATTGCATGTTTGTGTGCGCAGTTGTGCCCTCAGATTTTATTATTTATTTTACTCAACCAAAATAATATCATATAATTATAAGTTATATGTCCAACATTTACTGTAAAAATGGGAGTGATTGAGAGGGGGGGGGGGGGGGGGGGGCAGTTTTACTGGGGGGATGATTTTGATCGTTTTTATTTCAGGGGGGATGATTTTGAGCGTTTTTATTTCAGGGGGGATGCCATCCCCCCTCATCCCCCCTCAACTCGACTACTGTTCATATCTACATGGAGCGGGTAAGCTCGGTGCTGGCTGCCATGTCGTGTCGCCATGTTTTTACGTTCAGTGGCAGCGTGACGGTAGGAAACCACGGAAACTCAGTGGAGACACCGGAGCTGTCGGCTCAGGTCGAGGTGGCGTCTGTGAAAAGTCACCGCGGTAACGCAGTGAGGAGGAATGGAGCGTTACACTGATGCTGCATTCACGTGCAGTCGGGCAGACGGCCGTCGGTAACAAACCAGATGTCATTTTAGTCACAGAAGTGGAGAGAAAGCCGGTAAAACGTGGGTCAGGTAAAAAAAACGACATCGCCATGACAATATATTGTCACGTGTATTGTTTTGCCTCGTGCTGACGGATCACTGGTTTACATAGAGGCTTGTTAATGCCGTTACGTGTAGCGGCTGTTGTCCGTCTGCCGTCTGCCCAATTTCACGTGAATTTCACGCTTGCAATATACAACCGCAAAGCTAGATGTAATTCCTACACAATGTACCTTAAGTAATATTATTAACAGTTTGCTGAATTACAGAGAAATACAAAGCAGTAATAATATCTCAAAATTTTTTGATTTTAGATTTCTTGCCCGACATGATATTAATTTAACTGTCTAACAACCACTACATCAGAGGGAAGTGCCAGGCTGCATGTAAAAAAAATAATAAAAAAATAATAAAACTGACAGTGAGTGAGTGTCTCAACTCCCTCTATCTGGCCCTGGATGTGGAGCTGCAGCGTGTGCGTTTTATAACGGCAAGAAGAAAAACAACATTGTTGATCATCCTTTCAATCGCCGATAGAGGATCGTGTTGCCGATTGGCACAAGCCTAGTAACAGATATTCAATAGAGCATTATGATCTTATCAGTTAACGGTTATTAACTGGTTAATCTGTATCCACTTTTGTTTGTGAATATTAACGTCTGCTGTGCGTGTTTGCGTGAATTGCGTAATCGACAACAACTCGACAGTATGTTGTACGTGTCGACGTATTTACGTCACCGACGTAATCGATTAAGTCGATTAATCATGACAGCCCTAATATGTTCGGCATGAGCCCAGACTGGTCAGATCGTTTGGTTCAGCTGGGCCTGTAGAGAACTCTACTGAGGTTATTATAGCCCATAAGTATAACACCACAAGCTGACTTGTCCTTTTCTGCTAATCCCGTCTCCTTCATGTTTTCACTTCCTCTGTTCTGTTACCAATAAACACACGGTGCTACTAACGTCACTGTTCATGTTCCCCCTTTATTTGGAAAAGTATAGAAATACATATTTGTACACTAATACATATATAATTGCATTATCTTATTGTTTTTTTCCATTCCCAACTCTTCTCCTCTACGTGTCTCCGGTGTTGCTCCCTGTAAATCTATATATTTGGTGATGTGTGTGCTGGCGGTGCAGCTGTGCCCCTGCACATCCTCTTATCTGAGCTCAGGACGTCAGCTACTCCTCTGCGTCAGTGTGTTGTTAACATAGTTACAGCGATGACCTGTACCTGGCTTTTCAAATGGAATTTAAAAGTTATTGGCACAACATCTGGAGGATTACTTTGATCAATTTGATATTAAAGTCTGTGTAACTGCATGAAATGAAATTACAGTATACAGCTCTTCTTACGGCCTTCTGTATGAAGGTAACTGAATCAAGTGCCTTGAGTGGCAGTCTGCCCTAGGACAATGCGTAGATGGCTGCGCCAACAAAATGCTGCACTTTCAGATGGAATCGCCATTTGTTTCCTGAGTCAAACCAATAATCTATCAAATGGTCTTTAATTTGATTTAGATAGATTTAGATTAATTAGATAAGCTCTGTGAAATCATTTACATTTAATCATTTGTGACCCGTTCCATCAAAATGAGTCGGAAGTCGCAACGTTCTATTTTTAGATAATCAGCTGATAACGTGGAAAACCCATAGAAAATAAAAAAAAAATTTTTACCCTAATTTCAAAGCAGTGACATTCAAAAACAATCTCCCAAAGTTTCACAGTCCAGATAATTGAGAAAAGGCACGTAAATGATGATTAAAGTTGACCTGCAACTTAAATGATTATTAAAGTTGACCTGCAACTTAAACCCTCTGAAAATGAGTGCTGCTTCGGTGCAAAACATGAAATATCTTCTGAACCGTTCATGATAGAGACGAGCTGTAAACTGCATCTGAATCGCGGGATTCTCCGCTTTCCGACGGTCATTGAATGTTGCCTCTATGACGAGAAGGGACGGGTACAGAAACAGATGCTAAACCGAGTAGCATCAACGCTAACAGAGCGTAGCATCGATGCTAAACCGAACGTAGCATCAATGCTAAACCGAACGTAGGCCTACACGCTTGCACATGTTTTACAAAATGTCAACAAAACATGACAACTTCTGAACCGTTTATGATAGAAACGAGCTGTAAAAAGCATCTGAATTGTGAGATTCCCTGCTTTCCGAGGGTCATTGAATGTTGCATCTATGACAACAAGGGACCGTATAGGGTGCGTGTAATCACCTACAGGAACAGATGCCAGATTCACTGGCAAAAACTTTAACTGCTATTTTCTCAGGTTTTAGAACGGAATAAGAGAGTAGGAGATCGTAATTCAAATGGCAACATCTCGAAAACCATCAAATATATGACTTTGACTAGGGTATCATTTTAAAGCTTATTTTCTAATCTTTCCATTGATACCAAAATCTCAACTTTGAAATTTGGGTCACTGTGACTCATTTTGATGGATCGGGTCACATTTGTGCACTTGTCTTCTCCATTAAGTTTAATTGCGCAAATTGTGCTTTGGTATACAGTATCTTTCTATCGACTCCTCCTATTTTAGTTGTTTCTGTAAAACAAGTCTGCCTTTGGTGCCCCTAGTGGTAGTACCAAGAAACACAACATGACAGCTATTCATGCAATAAAAGGCTATAAATCTACATTTAAAATGCATTAAAGAAAGTCGATAGAATAGGAGACTTCATTGGTATCCCTCCCTCCCTCATGCTACTATACCGGCTGATGTCAGGTCAGATCTGAGTCTCAGCCTCTATGATCAGCAGGACAGAGGAGACCTTTGCGTGTTTCGAATCGCAAACACACACTGATGGAGGCTCTCAGCACAGGGACGACGAAGATGAGAAAGACACGTGGTCATCCTCCCTCGCTCTACTGTACCATATGATGTCAGGTCTGATCTGAATCTCAAGCCTCGGCGGCGTCCACGGCAGGGGAGGATGACTTTTATTGTCCGTTCAGTGCAGGTTAGTCAGAAGGTGGCCGTTTGTGTTAGTGTTGGTATTTTTTTTGGTAAAAGAGAACAGCTTGTTCTCCGGTGGGTTTTAATTCAGTGTTCGGGCTCCTGTCTTCTTCAAAAGCACACACAAGAAGGCCAGACTACCTCCTCTGACAACCTCCTAAGTGAACTTCTTCAAGAACCTCACCTAAGTTGCCTTTGTTTAGCACTTAGAAATAAAGTGGGTGACACAGTGGTGCAGTGGTTGGCAGCAAGAGGACTGACTCTCAGTTGGAGTCTTTCTGTAGACGGTTGTTTGTCTGTATATGTTGCCCTGTCCCTGTTACCTTAAACCCACTCTCAATGTCAAGTGGGAGTGGCTTCCATCACCATAAAAAAGCATAAGGGAGTGAATACTCCCACACTAAATTAACTTGCCTCTCCAAATTATTGAAAATTTAATTGAATTCAAGTCAAGGGACAGTTTGGGTTAGTTTATATGCAAAGTCTGTACAATTTTCAATACGCCGTAAAGGTGCAATATTATGGAATAGATACTCCTATCTAGGAAAAAAATGTTCATCCATGAAATTTTTTAAAACTGTAACTTTTGTAGTATTGGTATCCTGTTATTTTTAAATTTAATTTGAATCACTGTACAGTAAGTAAAAAAAATACACCAAAAGGTATTATTAATTTTTTATATATAATCACATTTTTCTTCTTTAACTGCATGTCCTTAATTATTACTGTAACATGTTTTAGTGTTTGTATGAATATAGATTTTTCTTTGTTATTTGTGCATTTCTTTAAATTTTATGATATTCTGAAATTTGTAGGGCTGACCCAAAAAATTCGAAGCTTCAAAGCTTTGTTCGTTGCCATGGTAATCAATCATCAAAGTCCGTGGTCGATTTTTTTTTTTCCTTTTTGACACCTGTTGTCATCGGCAATTGTTACATTAAAATGATTAGGCTACTTGACATCCTGGAAACCTGCAACTGTTGCTGTGTTTGTGTGTAGGAATAAAGGTGATTCAGTGGTTCTACTGCAGGTAAAACACATGCTATACATAACTACCTCACACAACCCTACGACAAAAAAAACCCTAACTTTCCCTTTAAGCATCTCCTAGCAAAAAACACTCCTGTCCCAAAGGGTTGACACACAGTGTATTTCTGGGTACTGGGCCTATTGGAAGCACTATTGTTACACGCAAAACCAGTGAAAATCTGCCAAGCCCCCACAGAGCACTGCAGTCTTCTAACAGCTCTTATTATGTTTGAAGGGAAGAGGTTCTTTTAATGCCAGGGTCTGTCTTACAAAGCAGCATGAGCGCCTTAGTGCTGGTTCACTCTTAACCAGCCAACATCACCATGGCAAAGCTACATCTTAATAACATAGTAACATAGTTATTATTAACATCCTCATCATTTCTGTCACTAAATATATGAGAATTATATATACAGTGTTGCATAAAATACGGTATATGTGTGATTCTCTTTAGGAAGCGATACAAGTAGTAGTAGTAGTAAAAGAAGCGTAGTGCATTGGAACATAAAATTATGTTTTCTGGACACTAGCCCTTTAAAGTGGTCAGAACATTTTGCTTTGCGTGATGATTTATTTTGTCAGACAAAATAAATTTTTGATTTCAAGGCCCCTAAATCCCTCTGTGGCAATAAAATTGGCTTCTAAAAACTGTCTCATAGCTTACATAATTCTCTAAGGTCATCAATAATGAATCAAAATGACTATTGCACTTGAAGTGCACCGAAAGTCTCTGGTGCAACAGCTCCCATCGTCACCGTATTCAGCCCAGTGCGTAGCTGCAGTCACAACCTTCACATATCTACAGACGATACTGAATCAATGAAAACTTTTGTCACTACCGAGGCAGAGACCAGGTCACATCTGTAATAATTCACCTCTTGTTTATGTCGACGGCCTCTGAAGCAACGTTTTTCATTTCAAACACAGTAACGTATTTCACTAGAAGCTTTAAAAGACAGTAAACACAGCTGCATCCCACATCACTGTCACCAGTGTATTAAGGTCCTAAAGCTTAGCTCAAGACCAAGTGGTTTGTCTCAGGTAAAAAAAAGACACATGCGTGTTACCATAATCATTAATGGGTGTTGTGGTGTTAAATTATATGTTGAATATTTAATGTAAATAGCAAGCACACACAATGAGCCTCAGGACAGTGGTGATTAATCTAAGGGCAGGGCCACACGGAGACGGGTTTGGAAGTATCAAGTTTTTTATCGTTAGTTTTTTTGTTCACATGGAAACTGCCGTTTTCAGAGGCAGAAAACTGTATTTTTTCAATAACGGGTCCCAAAGTGGATAAATCTCAACACACCATCCCAGTGTTTTCTTATGGACAGCCGAAACAGATCTTTTGTGAAACAATGACAGCCCTGCCTCTCCAACTTGTAACCTGAGCCACAACTGGAGACGTCACACAACAACATCAACAATGGCTGGGAACCGGGAACTGTGCCTGAAACACGTCCGTTAAATCGGCATATTTGGACTGGCACCACTCTCAGTAAACATTCTTGTGTTTAGTCGACCTATAATGGTTTAGAGTTTGTTCACAGCCACGTCTTCTCTGTTTTTGGTGGATTTGTGTGGCAGCATTGCAGCGCTGTTTCACCATTTTATAGAGTGCTGCAGAAATAAGCAAAGTCTGTGGTACACTATCATGTTTTATTCTGAAACAAATAGCTGTGTGATAGTTGAAATGGTTCATCCAGTACAATTTAACAGTTCGGAGGTTACAGGCTCTGTGATTCATAATCTATGACTCAATGTTTGTAACTGGAACTTGAAGCTTTTCCTGAATTCATTCCAACAGATGTAATTCTGCTACATGTCTATCAGTAGTTTTGGTGGATCGTCCCCTGCAGCTGGAAGAGTTAAATGCGGTTGGGGGGGGTGGGGGCCATGTTTGTTTTGGCTTCATTCATTATAGCACCTAGCCATGACATATACCATGTTCCTTGTGTGAGTGGTTGTTTTGTGCGCTAGGATTCCAAGTTTGAGTGCTCTCTTGTTTGTCTGACATGTTCAGGGGCATGTGAGGACATGATTTCCATTATGTCCAAAGGTTTGATACAGTGGAGGATATCAAAGCATGGCTGTAGGCTTTGTCCACTGTGGACGGACAGTAATGTCTTTCACAGATTCTTGATTTCAATTTATCTGCTTTTAGGGATGCAAATTATCGAGTAATTCATTAATCGATAGTTGATAGACCTTATCGATCGATGATCGATTAATTGATAAGCGGCGATTTTCCTGAGAACCTAAATTTAAGGGGAAAATTCCTTATGGACTTTACACTAGTATTTGTTAATTTATTTTAAGAGCACAGCACAATGAAAATGTTTAAGTAGCACGTTATTTGGGACAGAGAGCTCTGAGGTTGAAGTCCTATCATAATGAGATGAGATGAGGTGAGAGAGCTGCGTTTCCATTACAGATTTTCGCAAAATAAAAGCGATATTTCTGAAACTTCGAAAAAGTGCAATTGCCATTTGCGGGTGTTTCCATTGAAAGGTATTTTGCGAATGAGCCCTAATGCGTCTTGCGTTTCTATGGTGACGGCACAGCAATCTCAGCTGCCGACAGCTGTTGCTGTTATTGTTATTAACAAAGACGAAAACAGCGCTTGATTGCTGAAAGGCAAAGCCCGTGTGGCGCTGCAGCGGCCACAAATAAGGACGCACTCACACGGGCCAGTTGTTCCGTACCGTGCTGAAGCCCGAATCCCCCCCCCCCCCTGTCCCCCGCTGGCCCGCACTCACACCACCTCCAACCCAAGCTGCTCAGCACGGTTGCCTCCGTTGATATAGAGGGACTATTTGTTTACCAATACGGCGGATGTGCGCTTTAACCTGACTGCAGAAAGAACGGAGCCTTTTAACACCAGCGGTGATGAGGCGCTGTCGCGCTGACAACAATATTGTGTCCACACACCCGTACTGGTTTATGTGACTTAAGGTGACATGTCGGCGCAGGAGGGAGTGGGAGCGTGGATGCGAGCCAGTCTCCTTCAACCATGCAGGGAAAAGGGGAATGATAGGAAAGGGTTTTCTAATTTATTGAGAAACAATGCCCAGGTCAGCAATGCATGACAATAAACATGTGGTTCATTTGTCCCCTCAAGTTACATAAACCAACACAGCTTGGACACACGCGCTGTTCTCCGCGGCACCGCAACGAGCGCTTTTTTTTCTTTTCTTTTTTTTTTTTTTAAATTAAGCTCCGGTAGCGACCGGCTAAACTACGGTAGGATACTGTAAACCAGCGCGGATCCGGTGTGTTTATCAAAGCTTGTCCGCCGTACTGAGGCACCGGGTCGGTTTGAGCTGCGTTCAGGCTGCATTACAACTCCTCAGGCAGCTCCGTGTCGGCGGCTTTTTGACTCGTTACTCACCGGTCGTCTGTGTGTTAGCGATGGTACAGCCTGAGTCCCGTATAGCTACAACAGGTAACAGTGTTGTCTCTTTTCACCTCCTCTCCCTCTCTCCCTTGTGTGCTGCAGTGCGCAGCGCTGCACACGTTTACACAGAGATCTGCTACATTATGTCGGCTTTGCTTGTTTACATTTCACAGTAAAACTCCCATTGAAAAGGAACGATTAATTGCAAGTAATTTAATTTAATCGATTAAATTCTTATCGACAATTAATCGATAGTCGATTAATTGTTTGCATCCCTATCTGCTTTGCATTTGCAGAGGTTTTGCCTCAGACATAAGAACTGTCTTACGCCATAGTCAGTCTGCATAATGATTTTGACTCCACCAACAGATTCTAGAAGTCCCTGTTAAAGCCCCTGATCAGACGGGTGATCGGCTGGCGGCAGCTGATCAACACACACCAATCGCTATGTGTGATTGATGTTCACCAACCCCAATGCATACACTGACCAGATGTCTAGCATACAGTATATGTAGTTTAGCCACCAACTAGCAACAGCCGAAGACATGGGATGGCAAGGGGTGAAATAGCGTGTTGTGTGTAGGGATGGGTACCTTTCACATTTGAATCGATACGGTACCAATACTCTAAAATCCTAAAAATTCTGAATTTTTAATATTTATTTCTCAACAACATCACAGCACCTCAGCCTTTAGGAGTTTCTTATGTTTTAGGAATGGTAAATGATTTTCGAATAATCGAATAGTCATTTTAATGAAAAAAAATTGAATAGTTCATGAGACTATCTTGGCTGAAAAAATGTAAATGTTCCCTTTTTACGCTAGCAGAAGGAGAAACATGGAAAGACTCCTACAGCCATCACAAAGTTCTGTGTGAAACTCTGTAGGTTTAATTAAAAAAACAACGCAGTGCAAATTCTACAAAGTGCCGACTTTGATGAGAACCGGAGAATATTCACGTATTGATGAGAGGAGACTTCGTCCTTGTTTAGACATGCTCTCATTACCTGAGGAGGAATTCATTAAACGGTAACGCCGCAATGAGAACCAGTATCAATATTATCCAGTACCAATTCTCATAAGAGTCCGTTTCATTTTCAAATGAAGGACGACTGTTTTTCAGTCGGTGATTTAAAATGACGGACTGGCGGTAGCCTACCGCTCTTTCGATATCGCTTCTCATTTCAAATGACAGAGGGAGAGAGAGAGAGAGAGTGTGTAAGAGGTGGTGGTGGGGGGCTCTAATATTCACATCAGACCATCCCATAGACTAGCCTATCCACTCTCGCACGCAACTTGAAGGTGCGTTCAGGTACATGTACCGAAATGTGGTACCGTTTGACTTCACGTGAATCGATACTCAGTACTTTGGTGAGAATTCGGTCAGTACCAATAAAAGTACCGAGTTCAGTTCGGTACCCATCCCTAGTTGTGTGTGATACCAGTCAGACCTGTGCTACAAGCTTTTTACGACTCCAACACTGCCCGATTGATCGTTTGATTGATTTTTCAAAAGCCTGTGGAGGAGCGTTGGTGCATTAATGAATTCAAGTTGCACAGCAAACCGAAAAAACACACAATGGAATAATTCCCCTCACGCAGGTGAAGGCACACAGGCCTAAATGTCATGTTTGTTGACATGGCAGGAAATACAATGGTGAGGTTGTGATTAGTCACCTTTGTCCTGAAGCTCTGTGCGTCTAACTAACACACTACTGCACGCTGTTTGCTTACGCTGTACTTTCTGGGTGCAGGGCGGCAGCATGCTGTGGGTGTAAAGGCTCTTTGTTCCCTGCTACATCTTGAGGGCGGGAAAACCTCGGCATGCTGAACCTCTCTGCAGAGGTGAAGGAGCTGCAGAGTTAGGTTGTAATCCTCTTACACATTACTCATATACATGATTTATTGTTAAGATAAAACACTGAGACTGCAGCTTTAAACCTTCTCTTCCACTGGGAAATTTATTCTACTGAACTCTAGGACTAGAAACGGAATTCAACCATTTTATATGAATGTGTAGAGCTGGTATATGTGATCACAGCATCATTTCATTTCACAGTTAACAGTACCAATACAGTTAGCATTCATAATCTATCACTGGTTATATATCACTCCCATTAAAAGGTACATTGTATAGGAATTACTCCCATCTAGCGTTGCCGTTGTATATCGCAAGCAACTCAATCGTATTTTTCATGCTGCATTCACGTGAAATTGGGCAGACGGACGACAGCCGCTGCACTTAACGGCTAAACAAGCCTCTATGTAAAGAAGTGGTCCATCAGCACGAGGCAAAACAATACACGTGACAATATATTGTCATGGCGATGCCGTATTGTTTACCTGACCCACGTTTTACCAGCTTTCTCTCGACTTCTGTGGCTAAAATGACATCTGGTTTGTTACCGACGGCCATCTACCCGACTGCACATGAATGCAGCATCAGTGTAACGCTCCATTCCTCCTCACTGCGTTACCGCGGTGACTTTTCACAGATGCGACCTCGACCTGAGCCGACAGCTCCGGTGTCTCCGCTGAGTTTCCATGGTTTCCTACCGTCACGCTGCCACTGAACGGAAAAACATGGCGACACGCAGTGGCGACTGGTCATTAGGGGCAGGTGGGGCTGTGCCCCACCAGTCATCACGAGAGGAAAAGAGTGCCAACACATTATGTTATTTCTAATCTTCAATGGTTATTATCTTCTATAATTTGTTACGAATACAGCATTTTTCTAAATACTATATAATTTGTGTTACGATTTTAGTTGAGGTTTATTTGTCCCTCCCTCGCTGCTTTGGACCGAAGTTCTCCTGATTAGCGTCTGTGGTAGCCATGGTTACGGAGTCGCGTCGGTGCAGAGCGATCTGCGTCGGTAGGGCAGAGCTGGAGCTGCCCCTCTCTCTCAATGCAAAGTACTTTGTACAGGAGAAAACACGACTGCGCATGCTCAGAGCGATAATACATTAATGTAGACGGCAGAAATTTGATGGACAGTGGGGCAGTCAGCCCGTTGCCCCACCACAGCGTCATCTCGCATGGCAGAGCTGATTGGCTCTCTGTCTGTGGCGTGTCTGGACAGTCGGCAAGAAGCGGGAAAAACAAAACTCTCTCAGAGGAAACTAGCTGATCCAGCTGATCAAGACAACACTAACTACCATAACTTGGAAAAATGATCGACATCATCTGGTGGAACAGCTGATCATCACCTGATCGATACAAAGCTGATTGACAGCTCGGTCTTTACAGAGTTTGTCCAGTCATCTGAGTTTGACTGAGCTGTTAAATACGGCCTGAAGTCCGACCACCCGCTACCACGGCTACCGCCACACGGAGCCTCACACCGGTGAGACATCTCTGCCTCCTCCGTTCACGTTCATCCAGAACACCTGCCGAGGTGGCGCAGTCCACCGGACTGACCGGAGCTCAGACCGACTGGTGACCGCGGTGTGCGCCGAGGAAATGTTGTGATTGTCTTGAATGGGAGTGAACTGCTCCGGCGGTCCGTCCGGGTCCGGTTCGACAGGTCCAGCAGTCCAGTATTGGTGAGTGACAGCATATTCATCATCATGCCTTTATGGCGCTGGTCTGTGCATTAAATTTACTATGTTTATTCATTTTATTCAAACGGAACAATATGTTGTTATATATTTAAAGCAGCGGGATAATTCACGTTTGTAATTAATTGTAATAGAAATCCGCTATTGTGGTGCTGGATCTCCAGACGGTGACGAGTGTCATAAGGTTGTTGTTGTCGTCGTCGTCGTCGTTGTCGTAGAATGGATCTGTTCTCTAACAGTCGTGTGTGTGTCTCCGTTGTGGCCTTCAGTATTGAGCTCTTTGCTGCTCCCTCCTTGTTCTCTCATTTGCTCTTAGTTTGGTTTTGTCAGCTTATGATGTGGAATCTTGGCTTATATTCTTCATTTAGGCTTGTGTGATTGCCACAATGCATGGATCCCTGATGAACATATCAGTAACAACAGAAAGCACTGTGTTTTTTCTGGTGTGCAGCCTTTCTATGAAATGATGGTGCCCCACCACTTTTTTACATGTAAAAACGCCACTGGCGACACGACATGGCAGCCAGCACCGAGCTTACCCGCTCGATGTAGATATGAATGATATGAGCGGCAAATTCAGAGCTTACCGGAACACTTCAGTTTGTTGATGGGGGTAATTACTGATTAATGAAAAACACACTTTTGAACGAAATAATCGATTTTCGTGAATAGATAACAGGAGAAGTTACACAATGTTCCTTTAAAGTCTCTACTTCAGATCTGGTAGACCTGCTAAACTGTCTGAATGACATGATCCCATGTGGGGTTGCCTGGAATTCAAATGGAGTCACCTGAAATGTCTAGTAATTGATAAAAAAAAAATACTGATAAAAATATATTTTTAACTGATTATTATTCTTTTTAAAATTATGATTAAAAACAACACACATAATATTAAACAACTGTATTCTATACTTTCACTTTCTCCAATATAAATGCAGTTCAAATAAAATGCAGCATAGACAAATATCTGAACTGACGCATCTTGATTGACGGCCGCGATCACATAACTGCACGTGATCGGGGGTCGCCAAAAATTTGTGATGTCAAAATGGGGTCACGAGCCAAACAAGGTTGGGAACCACTGCACTAGAGCTTTAAAATTTCCTGGAGAATTGAAGTATCCATCTGCAGGGTGACTACCTTGACCGTTTCATTGGTTACCGGGGGAAATAACTGCCTCTGAATGGCTCACTGCCCAGGCAAAACCAACTGAAAAATGTTAACCATATCTGGTTGGATGACTGCTGGCCTGACTTCTTGCCTGCTAATCTGGGAGGGATTGTGTGTAATCCCACCAATCCCTAAAGCAGAAACGATGGCATCATCATCATCACCGCCACCACAACGGCCATGCATTACTGTAGAACATCTCCTATAATCCATACAGCTCCCTGCCTGTAGTGTTCGTCATCATCAGCCTGTCTCTTGTTCTCTTCCATCACACCATCTTTGGTTGCTAAAGCCTGATGAGAGGGATAATACACTATCACAGTTCCCATTGTCCAGGCCAGCAGCCATTGTGGTTCTAGTTCATATTACCAGTGCAACTCTACATTATCAGCCTTTGATCATCAATTCACATTTTGTAGAAGCAAATGTCTGTCACCCTGCCTGTGGATGGTCCATTTACACTGCACTTTGGAATAATTTAGCGTATTTTTCAAATGTTACCATGCAAATATTTACAGTTAACATAGGCTACTAATCTGTATGCATGTTTTTTTTTTTTTTTACTCCAACAAGTCCGTTTATTCATTTTCAGAGAAAATGATCAAACTACAACAAATAATACAGGTGCAAAACAGAACTATCACAGTAAAGCTCATCTTCAATAAGGTAAATATGACTGGGTAGTAGAATGCGATATTCACAGTCCAACACATCCTTAAAGGTCCAGTGAGTAAAATGAGGGGAAACAGTGACATCTAGCATTCTGATTCTATCATTTATCTATTAAATAAGTCTATTGTTATGAACGTGAAACTCTTGAAACACGCTCTCTGGTTGGCTGGATTTTCCATTCCGTAAAAAAATGGTGCCGCAAGATGGCGACACTCTCTAAGCAAGACCATTGCTATATAAAAGAAGAATTATAAGGCAAACCAAACAGAATTTGTTTTATAGCGCTTATACACTTATACAAATATATTCATTGGTAGTATTTCAGATTTCGCCAATAAACTTTGACAAATATTACACTCTGAACCTTTAAGTGCCATCAGTGTTCCGAAGGATATCTTCATTTTCCCGAGGAAAAGAGCACAAATAAAACAAAAACAAACAAATACTAAATAAATAGTAATACTCAATTGTTGAGGATTGACATACAAAGGGGAGCAAGCCTCCAATTCTTCCCCTGTCTTAGAAAACCATAAAAGATCTCCAAATATTGTCAAAGATGGGATTTACCCTTTAACCCAAAAGTGAGTTTTTCCAGTGTAAGAGAGCCTGATAGTCCTGTAAGCCAGACACTAACACTTGGTTTGGTGGAGGATTTCCCAGATTTGGCTGGGGTATGTTTGGCTTGTAACATGCAAAAAGTAATCATAGACTTGTTTGCCTTGCTAAGGTTATGATTTACATTCTGTATGCATGTTTACATGAATCTGAACCTTGTCACTTGGTGGGCATGATTGTGCAAATGATTTGTGTCATCAACAGTTAATGTGTCTTTAGCACCAAACTGGACTTAGTGTGTTCAACACAGGTTATTTGTGAAAATCTGACCACTTTGATTATTGCTGAAGTCACAGTCGAACAAATGTGCACATGTTAATGAAATGAAATGAGTGCGAGTGCCATGAGTCAACAGCTCAGTCCAAGGTTCTCAACACTTATGGGAAACTCCAGTTCTCCACCGAGGACAAATCTGCATCTACATGTACATCATCACATAGACTAAGTATGATGTATCAGTCTAATATCAGTTTAATATGATACATAGTTGAACATTTTGTCTCCTTGTTATTTGGTTGGAAATTAAATCTACTACTGTTTCACATTTTAAGCTGCTCTGTGTTTAAAAAGCTGCTAGATGCACTTATGTAAATTCATTGTTCCCCAGTGCCTCGTTGTCCATTCATTACTGCATCACTCTCCTGCTTCGTATGTTTTCCTATTTTTTATTCCTTCCTCTCAAGCTTTCATTCGTTCCCTGTGTATTATATTTTATTATGAGCTGCCAGCAACAGGTCTGTCCGTCACTCACATGTCACCACACAGGGCTGCTAAGCTAACACAACAGGTTGTAATTAGACAACAAGAACTGATGGTTATTATTATGGTTCATGAATAAAATAAATCAGATGAATAAATCAAATAAATCACCCCTCTAGACATTCTGTGGATGTATTATTTTTGAAAAATTAATTGCTTTGATGAAAAAGTTGTAGCTATAACCATTAACAAAATCCAAAATGTATCTAACAACTTTTTTTTCCCAAAGACAAGATGCTGTCGAGATAAATCAGCATTACATAACAAAAATGACTATGAGAGTGAAGAATAAAATTCTTAACAAAAATTGCCTACTTTCTCAGTTATAAAACATAGAAGATTAAATTGGTGTTTTCTCGAACAGTGACCCCCAAATTACACTGGATGCGGAGCGGCTCCCGAACTGCTCCGCTCCGAAACTATGCGTACTCTGCCGTCCGCCAACACACACCGGATCCGTTTGTGATGCACACTGGTGTGGCTCCGCCGGACACAAGGACGCACAAGATCTCGCGAATTCACACATAATCGTACGATATCGCTGGCTGTATTCTTTTGGAAGAGAACCACAAAGCCATTGCAACAGTTTGTTGCAAATCAACCGGGGTTTTATTTTGTATTTTGTACCCGATTTCCTGTCCCGCACAACCTGCTCTGTGCTGACTTGATGCGCCGTGCTCCGGCGTCCGGCGAAAATAGAAGCTCTGCGTATATCTTGCGGAGGGCTGCCGGATGCCGGAGTTGTTCCAGAGCCGTGACACAACGGAGCTGCAGCCGGTGTAAACTCACACACTGACAAAAATGTGGTTGTGAGCTCAGTCTTGCTCAAGGACACTGTGGTAGCTAGATGGGAGTCGAATTTTCAATAATAAAACTAAAAACTTTGATCCATCACCAGATATGTCAAATCAAACTTTGATTTTCAACCATGTGACACTGATTGTGCCTTGTTTTTTTTTTTGCCTTGTCACTATATCTAAAAAGAAAAACTTCAAACTCAAGAGGATCTTTTGATTAAATGCAACGTGACACATGAGTGACAGGGAAAAAGCAGCAGGTAGGCAGAGCCGGAGCAACACCAAATGTCAAACTACCACGAGAAGAAACACAAACAAAGAGTGTCAGAAAAGATGAACGTGACCTCTTCAACCCTGCAGGACGCAACAATGCCCGCCAACACAGACCAGCACAACATTTAAAGACATACAAACAATATCTGAACTGTAAAGAAATAATGCATCCAATCAAGCATGAGAGAATATGTCTACATGTAATGAATGCTGAGGCCATGTGGCTCGGCTGAGTATGTCTCTGTGTTGCATCATGTACTGTAGCATCGGCCGAGTGTTTGGGTCTAAGCACTTAACAGACACCAGATAGGCTACAACAATGTTTACTCAAACTTTAGCACCGGTCCTACTTAGAGGGAAATCTAAAAAGGAGGAGAATTTAAATGCCAAACGCTCCGGCAGCGCTCCTACAGCCTGTCTCTAGTATTCATTAATGAATCTATCTACGGCACGCTCATTATCCACCCGACACAAAACGTCCAATTTCACATGTGAAATAGACTGAGGGCTGAGACTGCCAGAGAGAGAGAAAGACATGAGCATTGATAGAACAATGTGTACTAATCCAACAGAGACAGAGGATGCAGTGTGTAGCCTATGTGTGTGTGTCTGAGCGCTGTGTGTGTATATTGTGCACAGTGGGCTGCTAAGGGGGTGGGGTATTGTTGTATAATGCTAGACTTAGTCCCTATAGATAGAAGATTCGACTCTTCCTAAAAACCTGGTGTCGGGCCTGTATGGGGAAAGCCTTTATATAACAAGGCCTTGCTGTGGAGATGCACCTGCTGCCTTTGATATAATACACTGCACTGCTGTGGGACAGTGAAAAATACACTAATAGTCATAATTCAGGGTCACTTAAAGGAATATGAAGCATAAATAGGTCAAAGTTTAAAAGCACAAATCACAGTAGATGCACTACACAGTGATCAGAGAGCAGCAGGGATATTACAGTCCTCTAGTGGATGCTCAGCAGGAGAGATAGAGGTGTACCATCCCGACTGCGGCACCACCATAACAAAGAGACACGAATCCACGGACCTCTGCATGAGAGCAAGAGAGAACCCCACTCACACGCCCACTACACCCTCCATCCATCACCGACATGGGGAGCACCCTATAGACCGTGCATGGTGATGATACTGCCTCAGCTGCCATGCAAAGGAGCTAAATACAGGCCCCATATCCAATGCAGCAACTACAGGCTGAATAATTCAAGAAATATAACATGAATTCCATCATTCATTCATAAGCGCCAGGAGATGATGGCGCAGCGCGAGGATACAGTAAACAACGATAATCACGCGATGACACGTCATAAATCAGGAGAGAAATTGTTAGAAATAAAAAAAGAAATCGTGAAGCTCTACTCACCTTTTCGACGCGTCCCGTTCCTGTCGCCGAGTGTGTCTATATAGGTGTGTGGATGTGTGGATGTGTATACGGGGTGGGTGTGTGTATGTGTGTGACAGTCAAGAGTGTGTGATGCTGGAAATTTTCTCCACCTTTCCCTGCTTGCCAGGCAGACTGATGCCAGCGCTCAGACACAGGTCCCGCCCCCCTCAGGAACAGGATCAGCCAATCAGAGGCCGGAGTGGAAAAAAAAGAGAGAGAGAGAGAGAGAGCGTAAGAGAAAGAGAGAGAAGGAGACTTTCCTTTTGAATCTGTAGGCAGTGCAGCTGGACGGGTGATGCCTTCAAGTGCCTTCGTACACCTCTACTCTACCTTTGATTTGGTTTATTTTGAGGTTTGTATACAATCTGTTCACATCCAAGGAACAGCATCCTACAATCAGGACATGCATCCACAACGACCCAAGATCTGACATAAAAGACAAGAAAATGGCATTAAGAAATAACAGGATTTGAAACCCAAATGACTAAAATTAAAGATCAAATTATAGCCTATTATAAACAATGTCAAACATGATAATTTTATATTGTTGTAAATATACATTGGCAACCTCCCACCCTGCAAAACAGATAAGCCTCCATCTGACTATAGCACCTCCTAATTTGAGCTGCTGAACTCTGAACTCTCTGTAGGCCAATTGCTTTCGCTACATAGTCATAGTCACATACTGTACTGTATGTTCACTCCATGGATGTATTATATTAGGTTCACTCTTGTCTGTTCTTTTGCCGAGGTTAACCAGCTAACCCTAGTAGCTACAGGTATTTTCACTCTAGCCTTCAGTCCGTTCAGGCCTTCAGTAGCTGCTTCACCTGCTCAACCTGCTTCAGACGGGTAGCCACATTTGGAGGCAGAGTAAATGTGCAAATCTTTAATGTCAGATTGTCAGAGTAGGGTATAAGGAATATTATTTTTGCATTATTATCTGTAGGCTATTGAGTGCAAAGATCAGAGTATGGTTTAGTTAGTTACAGCATTATCTGTCTCCCATGTCTGCTGTGGCTCTAGAGCTCAGTGCACTGACATGCAAATACTACTTGCTGTATTCATCAATTTGGCAATAATGTGCTGCACACACAAAGTGTTTCCAGACAACCAGACTTGTTGTTCAATAGCCAACTGTGACCCTTGGAGAAAACAAAAAACTAAAGTGTCGCAGTTGGTTCATCATTTTTAGATTTTAATTTTTTTTTTTTTTTTGATTTTTTTTTTTTTTTTGCCATATTTTCTTTCTTTTAGTTAAAACTATATGAGTCTTTCTCAGCAGCCTAACAGATGAACAAACACAGCTGTGCATAAGATTATACCAAACTTTGTTAGATTTAATTTAAATATTGCACACAGCCAGAATCAGTGCAATGAAAAGCAGTTTTGTGTCTAATCACATAATGCAAATTAGCCCAAGGTGCATATTTCATTGTTTTGCATATAGTATAGTATAGACTAGAGAATGTTGCCAGATTTCCCCTTTAAAATGCTGAGTTTGGCTTACTGACCAAACCTATAAAACACATCAAAACCAAATTGGTTTAGAATATTGTATAGGTAGCCTTGTCTACACGACAACAATAATAACGTTTTGTTGTGGACACCCACACATGATTGACAGGGATATGAGTTTTAGTATTGGGTACTGTATATACTGTGGGTGCATCTTATCAGATAATGGTTAGACATTGTTGTACCTCCTTCACCTGAACAGAAGCATTGAGATGAATGGCTGACTGACTGACTGACTGACTGACTGACTGACTGATAAGGATAGCTGGCCAGATGACTGACTGGCTGTTGGAGAGGCAGCGGTTTCTATAGGATTAACTAGGATTATGGCTCCCATTTGATTCGGTGGACTCATTTGTAATCTCTCAAATATCACATACTGTGTACAGCTCACCAGCCCCAAAACACAGTAAACAAACACACTCTGCAAAATGATGAGTGCTCAACAGTCTGGTAACACTTTCCAGTACATCTAAATGGGAAAGTAACTTATGAACTGTGATCGTCTTGCAGCAGCTGTGTGTGTGTGTTTTTTATTACAAAATAAATTCATACACTGACGACCAACTCCAATCTTATTAGATCAGTGGTTGTTTCACCTTAGCAGTAATTTGATCCTGTCTCTTATTGAGCATTGCTTCTTATTTACTGAAGTCTCTGGTCTTCGTTAATCTGCCAGCCCTCAAACTGGCATCCCTCATCTCAGTCTGATTTGTAGTCTAGTCCTGTGTTCCAGCCTTGTGTGTGTGTGAATGACTTTATAACATCTCAAATGTAATTGATTTAACACAGACACTGAGTGCATAACAGAACACACTTGCACATGTGCACTGTCCACTTTTTCTCACATCTAAGATCATTCACTCATTTTTATTTATCGGTTTCTGAATATTTTCTGAATGTAACACTGGGGATGGTTTTTAAACAAAGACCCTCAGACATCATTCAGTACAGATGATCAGTGTAATTAAATGAATACATTTAATTCAATTTGGTCCTCATACTGATCATTAATGAATATGTCTATGTGGCAGGTGCTAGTAGGAACACTGGTGTTTCTGGTCTTTTATCAGCTGTTTCCAGAATATGACAAGATGTGAACATCAGCCAGTTCCCTCCATAAAAAGCCAACTCATTTTTAGATACTAGAATAACTTCTCAAAGAAACAAATATCATTTTGGGCTATGAACCACACTACTCTTATGTTAAAAAGCCTTTAATGAGGCTGCATGACGAGCAGATCAGTTTCCATGCTCAGTGATGATGATACCTGTAGTTTATTTTCCTCATGTGTTAGGAACCAACCTTTTCAGAAGGTGTAAAAGGAGGAACACATACATTTATTTATCTACAAGGTTGTGTTGAGCAAAGCAGGTAAATGGAGAAGAAGGTCTTTCTTTATTTTACCTTGAAAAACAGACTCAGGGACAACAGGAGGAACACACAGAGAACAGGCTCAGGACAAACCACATGGATAGTGACAAATGAACCGACAAGAGACACTGGGAAACACAGAGGTTAAATATACAAGGAAACGAGACACAGGTGGTGCAATCAGACACAGGTGAGACACATGAGGTAATCACAGCAGGCTGGAAACTTGACCATCTATTCATCATCATTTAAAAAGGCCACAGATTTCAGGATGAGATGCTACAATGCAACTAATCTCCAGGTTTTGGTGGTCACTGCTGTGGCATTACATATTACTGGACAATGTTGGGCATGTTACTTTTAAAATAGTATCATGGCATCTTTTTATTGGCTAAAGTGTATAGCTGGCAAGTCGTTCATTTCTGTCACTGCATCTCAAGCATTGCTTGGTTCAAAAATATTGAAGAATATTTCTTGTATGCTTGTTATTGTTGAGTCATAAAGGATCTAAAGTGACAGTGACTTTCAGGGAAATTTTAAGTTGATATTAAAATTGAACCCAACCCAGTGGACAACTGAAAAAAAAAACCCCAGAGGGTGTGTTTCCTTCATCAGGTTCATGCAGGGGAGGAGTCGGCTTCACTGTCTCTCCTCTCTTCTTCTGCACCCCCCCACCCCCCTCTGATAGTGTTATATAATGTTATGCCTGTCTGCATCATCACCATCTCCGTACCTGCATCTCACTCAAACTCCATCTGTCGCACCATCTTTACTCTTTCCCCTCCTTCTGTTTTTGATGCAGCATCCCTTCGTATTATTCTTTTAGATCATCCCTTCATTGTGCCTCTCTCTCATGGAATCATCTATCTATCATTAAAAAGTAAAAGAATTTGTCATCTCACTCCAGTTTATGTTATTTTCTTGCAGTTTGTCTTTGATTTTGAGATGGGGACAAAACAGCAGTCAGTTATCTTAGGGTACTTTTCAAATAGAGCAGGTCTAGACTGTCTCCTTCATTATTTATGAGGCCCCAACATTTCCCACCATGAACAAGCACTGGGTGACAGTGGTGAAGGTGACGAGGCAGAAACCTGGAGCAGTACCAGGTGATTCAGGCGGTGAGGTGGACAGAGACAGACGAAGAAGGTAGAGAGCAGAAGGGGTGAGAACGATTTAAAGATAAGAAGGCTGATAATGGTGATTGTAGCAGCAGGTGAGGAGGATCATGGGAGCAGAGGGTGGTAAGTAACTTTACAGCTCTGGAGGCAGAAAGCAGCAGGAGAAAGAAAGACTGAGAGAAAGAGAGAGAAAGACAGAGTTGGAATGATGCAGCGGTTTTTGGAAAGTTTGGAGTGATTTCATTGGCTGGACAACACGGACTGTACTTAAATGATTCATCTGAGCTGATCCAGCAGTGGTGCAGTGTTAACAGGTACAAAGCCTGAAATAGTAAAAGAACAGGATACAGAATCACAAGACACATATTTATCATCAAGCATCTTTACATATATAAATAATTTACCTAAATAACATCACATTTATGTATTTCTTTGACATATGAAATGCAATTTTACAGAGAAAACTGGTTAAATTTTTTTTTCTCCCATCTGTCAGCAAACAAATGCAAACACATACCATCAGATTCACACCGATGACATTCATGTCTGTCTAAACATCAAACCTCTGTCACTCTTCATCACTGTCTTCATCACATCCATAAGTGGATTTCGGAAAAAGAACTCCAGCTGAGGGCTGACATACTGAAACAGTGATCAGTGGTCAAGATACCAACACTTAAATCTCTCATTGGTCCATTGTAAATCAACAATGAAGGGATCTTGGTGTCAATTTTGACTACAGCTTTAGCTGAGATGACCAGGTTAAATCAAAGGTACAGAACATGTGTGTATGACAGAAAGATAGAAAATATCATCAACTACAGTAGCTGATTGGACAACTGTTATTTTAATTTAAAGGGATAGTTCACCCAAAATTAAAATTTCACTCATTTTCTACTCATCCTCATGTCGACTAAGGGTTGGGAGAAGTTTCAGAGTCCTCCGTGCCTTCTCTGAGTTACAGCGGGGCTCCGTGCAGCACTGCATGTCCATATGACGGTCGTGAATGGGGCTCACTTTTCTTCGTCCAAAAAGACACACCAAAAAACATCCAAATACCTCCACAGTACTCGTCTGTAATGTCCCTCTTGTATTGAAGCCCCGATATGAGAAATTTGCACTGACACCGACAGAGGCGTGAACTGAGACACTGGGAGCATCCGCTACAAACAAGATAAAAATAATTTGAATTTTGGGTGAACTATCCCTGATGTTTTTTTTAAAAAGGTTAAAAAGAACTCTTCTTCTCACTTTGTCATCTAAGCTCAAATAGAATTTCAACAAGTGATATAAACACAATCACATTTCACATTTCATTGAACATTTTTTTTTTTTTTTGAATATGTTTATTCAAATTTTCAAGAAATAAGACAGAACATACATAACAAAAACAAACAAGCATAACATACATTTGGCTCACATACCAACTCAGATTCAAATTTGTACAGGCGAGAGATTCTGTAGTCATCCCATAAAATAAGTTAAAGCTCCAGTTGGTAAGTTGACGAAAGTGAAAGTAAACTCCGCGACTTGGTCGGAAATTTCAAGACAATACTCCGTCAGGTCCCTTTATGAACCTCTGCCAAAGAGTTTATAAACCGTCTTTGCCTCTGCCAAGCGCCCCACACACACACAGACACACACAAAGTAGCCATAAACGCACCCACAGAAGATGTACCGTATCCATAGCACGACGTGTAGGAGCGGCGATTGGCTGCTCCTCCTGCTCCCTCTACCTGACTGGTGGAGAATCATCGGGCGCGGTGGATTTTGGCAAATACGATTACAGGCTGTAGGTGGAGCCAGAGGAGTTGGATTTTGTCCTAAATTACTCATTTAATGTCTGACCATCAGAATATAGTGACAGTTCCAGCAAATATGACTGAATAATTGTTACCAACTGAAGCTTTAAGGACGAAAGATAAGGTATACACTGCCATGCGTGCATAATACATTCACATGTTCATGTTCAGAGAGGTACACAGAAATAAACAAACAAACAAACAAAAAAAAACAAATTAAATGGTATGTCCTCTGCCACGCAGAGCATTTTCAGTTACGATACAAACCCTCTTGCAAAAATGGTAGAGATATTCAAACCAAGGTATGACAAAAAGGGTTCCCATGTTTTACGAAAAACATCATCTTTGCTGTGCAGTTTATGGCCGCGTTCAGACTGCAGGCATATCTGATTCAAATCTGATTCCTTCTCATATCCGATTTTTAGGGCTGACTGTCCACACTGTTTTTAGCAAGTGTCCAAATCGCATTTGGCTCTGTTCAGACTGGGCCACATTATTGACCCATCTGACAGGTTGCTGTAGCAACGACGTCGGAACGGAGGCTACGCTGTATGTGACAGGCGATGCCTCGCGGATGCGGCGGCTGCAGCACCGGGCAGATCAGCTGCAGCACAGTGATCTGCACGGTGCTGCAGCCGCACTACCCCGCTAGTTTCAACCTCAGCCCGCCTGGTGTGTGTGTACGTGTACCAGAGACTGGTGTGTGTGTGTGTGTGTGCGTGTGTGTGTGTGCGTGTGCAGCGACAGAGACGGGAAACTCCAGCACCCCAGAGCTGGAGCGCGCCGTCGCCGTCACTCCTGTCGCCGACAACACGGTAGTTTGCATAAAATAAAAGTAATAAGAAGGAAATTGATATTTAACTGGAGCTCACGGGACCATACGGGACCTGTAACACAGTGACAGCGCCGCAGAGAGTGACGTCACGGACAGTCAGAACCGATCTGAGTGTTTGGAGCTGTTCAGACTGAGACGCATCTGTCCAAATGCGATCTGAAACTACCTCCTGGAGGTGGTTTCGATCCGTTTTGCAAAAATCGGATTTCATGTGATTTGGGACTGTTCAGACTTAAAAAGAGCCATCCAGTTCCAATCTGGATGGGCTAAAAATCGGATTTTGGCTGGCAGTCTGAACGCGGCCTATATGTCAGATAGTCTAAAGCAACATATTCGAGTACCACCCTTTGCCATTGAACCTTAGATGGAGCTTTATCAATTATCCAGTTCAAAAGAATACATTTTCTAGCACAAAAGCAAGTGTCTGATAAAGTTTTCTTTTAAATTTGTCAGCGATGGACAGGTCAGATATACCAAGTAGTAGATGTAAGGGGTTGATATTTCTGTTAATGAGTAAAATCTTATTAATTTCCTGCCCAATGACCCACCAAAACTGTACTTTTCTACAGTGCCACAAACAGTGTGTAAGACTACCAATCTCAATTTTACACTTAGGGCACAGTGGAGATGAATTAGGATTGAATTTATGACGTTGAGAGGGAGACATATGGGCCCTATGCAGGAGCTTTAGTTGCATGGCTCTCACTCGGTTGCACGCACTCAACTTTTTTGTATTCTTCCACGCATCATTCCAGTCATCATCTGTTATCTTAACATTGAGCTCCTTTTCCCATAGACCTTTCAGAAAATAAGTGTTTGTGGTATTATACCCCTTAAGGATATTATAGAATAAGCTAATGGACCTGCCAGATTTCTGTAAAAAGAGTTGTCTCTCTACATGTGAAATATCTTGACACTCCAGTATTGTGGTATCCTTTGTGACAAAGTTTCTTACTTGTAAAAATCGAAAGAAATCTTGTTGAATGTCATATTTCCTTTTCAGCTGGTTAAAAGACAGTATGGTAGAACCTTCAAGTAGATTATGTAAGGTGGATATTCCTTTATTTGTCCAGATCCTTAAGTTATTGTCCATCGTTCCAGGAGGGAAGTCAGGATTATCGCATATTGGAGTAAAAACAGAAGTGAATTGAGATCTGCCCTCTAACTTTCTAATAGCATGCCATGCCTTAACTGTGGAAATTGTAATCGGATTAGTACAAGCAGACTTCAAAGATGCACTTTTTCTAATAAACAAAATATTACTCAAAGGGTATTTGGACATTGAACTTTCTACATCTAACCAGAGAGACATGGACTTACGACACATCCAGTCAGCTATAGTACGCAGATGAACACTAAGCTGGAATTTTCTAATGTCTGGGAGATCAACACCTCCTTCCGTGTAAGGCAAACATAATGTAGTCATTTTGAGGCGTGGTTTCTTTTTAGACCATATAAAGGAGCTAAACCAGCTATTTAGCTGTTTGATGGTCTTGTGGAGAAACATGACTGGGATCATTTGTATTGGGTAAAGTAATCTGGGGAGGATGTTCATTTTCAGCAGTGCAACACGGCCTAACCAGGAAATTGGGAGAGTGTTCCATCTCTCAAGGTCCAACCTTATACGCTCAAATATGGGTGGGAAATTTGTTTTATATAATTGATCAAGGGAGGGTGTTATGCGTATTCCTAAATATATAAAACCTTCGGGTGACCACTTAAAGGGGAAGGGAGATGGGTTTTGGGGTATTTGTTTCAGGCTGCCTAGTGGCATTACTTCTGATTTGCTGAAATTTATTTTGTAGCCAGAGAAAGTACTAAACACATTGATGGTTTCAATAAGGGCTGGGGTAGATATCTCAGGTTCAGTCAGAACAATCAAGACATCATCAGCATACAAAGTGATCTTATGTTGTCTCGTTTCAATGGTGAGACCATGTATGTTTTCATTTGTCCTGATTGCCTCAGCAAGAGGCTCAATAGCCAGGGCAAAGAGCAAGGGCGATAGAGGGCATCCTTGCCTTGTACCTCTTAAAATTTGAAAGTTAGAAGAGCATAACCCATTTGTAAGCACTGCGGAGAGGGGATTCGTATAGAGTAACTTTATCCAACTTATAAATTTTTCACCCAGGTCGAATTTGTGTAATGTGTAGAACAAGAATGGCATCTCCACGCGGTCAAAATTCTCGGCATCCAGAGAAAGCACCAACCCATTTAAAGACCGCTGTTGAAAAATTTGGATTGTATTCAGTAATCTGCGCATATTGTTGTATGAATTACGACCTTTAATGAATCCAGTCTGGTCATCTTTTATAAGGATAGGGAGTAGGCGTCCCAGTCTTGTTGCTAATATTTTAGAGAGGAGTTTCAAGTCAACGTTCAACAGGGAGATGGGCCTGTATGATGCACAGTCCTCTGGGGCTTTGCCCTTTTTTAAAATTAAAGAGATGTGCGCTTCTCTCAGGGACTGTGGTAGAATGCCTTTCTCGAAAGAATCATTAAACATGTTTAGAAGAGGGTCAATCAGTAAATCCTGGAAAATTCTGGAAAAGAGTGTCCGACGAAGAAGCGCAGCTAAAGCTAAAGCTAATGTAGCTCACGTTAGCACACCTGACGGACTTCAGAATCAGCACCGAGCCGCTCGCTCAGCCACTCGCCTGGGTGAAGCCTGTTAGCCTGCTGTGTGTATCCAACCTGCATGAAGAGACCCGCGGTGAGTGTCTGCCACGGACGCTGCCGGGAGAACGGGACGCTGTCGGAGAAAACGGGAAGCTGGCTGGAAAACGGGAGGAATCGTCAACGACCGACGTCGCAGCAACACGCTGTATCGGGGAAGAGACTAGGATGACGCCATTATAGCCGTGAGTTTGTTTTCTTTGGCGCCGAGGCGCGAAGCAGCCATTGTTGTTTTCTGGCTCCAACGCACACAAGCCACGTCTCAGGCCTGCAACGATTTACTGATTAAAGGGTACCCATTTTATTTTCATTCGCTTATTGAATAAAAAGTGCCGGCTTTAGAAGGTAATATTTTATTTGTGGTTTTGAAACTGAACTGTGTTGAGTGTGCACAAAGAAAAGAAAGTACAGTAAGCAATTGAACTGACTGAAATACTGTTGATTGGGGTTTATTGATCCATTTACAGATTTAAAAGGTTAAAATAAGACAAAGACTTGCAATTGAATAATTTTGTTTTATTTTTCATGTTATTAAAATATTTGTGTGTTTAATATTTACTAAAGTAAATTGCTAAAACTTACCTGTTGATATTCATTTTTCCATCTGGTATCTTATGAGTATTTTTGTTTGATTCAAGAGTGCTTTTTAGGGAAGCTTAAAAAACTTAAAGGGTACCTATAGGTAAGAAAAACACATTTGATTTTTAGTTCATTTATTTACAGAAGTGATAAATACAAGCTAAAAACAGTAGTAACAACACATTTTGGGGTTAAATAAAAGTAGTTAACAAGGGAATAAATAGACAAGTTCATAAATACATTATTACAGCATACTTACCTATTATTATTAATTAACCTAAAAAGAAAGTGATTTCTTAAACTTAAAGAACTTGGGGAGCGCACCTCAGTAAATAGACCTGACGTCTAGAGGGCGCTACATTAGTAGTGAGTTCAAAGTGCATCTAAGTGCAGAAATCTCTTTAAGCTTCTGTGCCGACATATTTTTAACATATTCCTTCTCTGCATGTTTCAGCTTGGACTCTAAGATCTTTCTTTGTTCGTCCTGCCTTCGCCTCTTAGTGGACGTATAAGATATAATAAGACCTCTTGAAAAAGTTTTAGATGTTTCCCACAGCAATGAGTGGTCATCGGTGGAAGCTGAATTAACAGATAGAAAAGACTGAAACTCCTCTCTAAAATAAGATATGAATTTATTGTCTGTTAGAATATAAGGATTGAACTTCCAGTGTCTAGTTTGGTTGACTGGGTTTTTTAAGTTATAGTTTATGAACACAGCAGCCTGATCAGAAATAACTATATTTCCTATAGAACTATGGATAACTGCAGCATATTTTTTTGGAAGGAAGAAGTAGTCTATCCTAGTATAGGATTTGTAAACATTTGAGAAGAAAGTATATTCTCTCTCAGCCACGTGTTGGGCTCTCCATACATCTATATAGTCCAAGACAATTTTGGCTTGAGGTGAAAGAGATGGCTTTCCAGGAGGAAATTTGTCCATAATAGGATTTAAATGACAGTTAAAATCACCTCCAATGAATGTGTTTCTAACATTAAGATCTATCACTTTAGAGAAAGAAGTAGGCAAGAAGTCGCTTCGGTATCAAGGAGGATTATAAATATTGATTATAGCAATTTCTTCCCCATAAAGTACGCCTCTCACTATTACATAACAACCTGTTGTGTCCTTTGTACAGTCCAAAAGTTTGAATGGTAAGTTTCTCTTGATTAAGATCGCCCCCCTTCTGCTCCTTGAAGTAAAAGGTGAAAAATAAACCTGTCCAAAACCCCCTTGTTGTAATTTCAGATGTTCACTGTCATTTAAATGTGTTTCTTGCAACAGTGCTATGTCCACACATTCTCTTTTAAGATAAGTTAGGATCTTTTTCCGTTTGACAGGTGTGTGTAGACCGTTCACATTCCAAGTGCATAGCTTCAAAGCTGACATAGTTACTGACTATAAAATAAAATAATGCCTGAATACATATCGCCTGTATAGTAATCTGTAACAGAGTGAGCCAAGTGGAACCAGAACATAAAACTATAACAAAAACAAAAAACAGTGCGCTTAAGGCACACCCTGGCCAATATTGGTATGAAACGTCAACACTGTCCTTCTCCTAAACTTAGAGGAGCTCGAGTGAAAGGGTTTTCTGGCAACAAAAAAAGATCTATCTGTCCAGGAGGTCGGGATGCATTGCTAACAGTGATCCTGCAAAGTTAACAGCAGAAAAAAAGCAATAGGCTATGTGTCCATTGTCTAACTGCAGCACATAAAAGTCCGACTAACCCGCTGCCCTGCGTGAAAAAACTTACAGAGTAATGTTCACACATCTTCACGGAGGGTCTCCCTCAGTGACTGGGCGTATTTCTCCACCGCGGCTGGGTCGTGGAACACCTTCGTGGATCCGCGACAGGTGACTCTCAGAGACGCAGGGTAGATTTGCCTGTAGTCAGCGCTGAGTGCTCTCAGCTGTTTCTTCACTGCATCGTATTCCTTTCTCCTGCGGAGAACGGATGCGGAAAAGTCCTGAAATATCATCACCGTCGCGTCTTCGTATTTCAGCGCTTGATTTTTCCGTACCATTTCCCACGCCGCATTCATAACACGTTGTTTATCTTGGTAGTTATGGAACCTAACCAGCACCGGCCGTGGTCTCTGGGTGGAGGGGGGCTTTGGGGCTAGTGAGTGGTGTGCTCTCTCCATCTTCACTCGACCCGACTTCGTTTCGATGTGAAGGATTTCAGGGAGCCAGGTCTGGAAGAACTGGGTCGGGTCATCTCCTTCAGCCTCTTCTGGAAGCCCAACGATGCGGATGTTCTTTACGTCGTCCCCTGTTCTCCAGGTCGTCGGCTCACTCGCTTAATTCACACACCATTTTTTCCAGCGCTTTCATTTTCCCCTCGACCGGGTCTGTGGCGTCCTCCAGCGTCGAAATCCTCTGTTCGGCCTTGGTTATGCGCTTGTCGTGCCTGTCAAGCTCCTCCCGATGTATTTTTAAGAGCTCTGACAGTGGGCTTAGCTTTTCGTCGATAACTCTGGAGATGTTGGCTGTGATTTCTTTCACGGCTTCACGAAGTGGCAGTAAGCTAGCACCAGCTCCGGTGTCGGCTACAGTGCTAACGTTAGCTCCAGTGTGGGCACCGCCTGCCTGTTGACTTTGCCCACCAGCATCGTCTGCAGTTTGATTTTTCTTACGTGGCATGCCGTCGGACTGTCTCAGAAAATAACTGTCAATGTTCATGTTAGGCTAGTGAACCATTAAGAGGTTAAATGCTACCTTTGCAGGGTTAAATGCATAAAATCAGTGAATTAGCGCACCAGCTCTCCCGAACGTGACCGTCTCTCACGCCGCCATCTTGAAAAACCTTCATTGAACATTTTGATGAAGAGAATGTATTGTGAGGGTACCGGGGGCGGGACTAGATAAGCTTTTGCTTCTCCCGCTTTCCCTTTCGGCCATGTTGCTCTACTTAAACTGAGATGATGTGTGATGAAGTCTGATTTAACTAACATGTCCGAAATTAATGAATAAATAAATCCTGGCGGATTACAAAACTTCACACGCTTCCTTTTAAAACTCAGAGGCCCCAAGTGAAACATCTGACCTTGTTTGCCTCCTCTCCTCCTGGTGTCCTCAGATACCTCCCTTCTCCTTCTTCTGGATTCCACCATAATTATATTTATTACAACATGCGTCAAATTTACATGTGGAGGAAACTAGAGCCCACAGTCGGCAGTCACACAAAAAGAAAAAAGGGAGAATATGCAAACAGAAAGGATCTGGACACAGAGTTGTAGTGATGCAACAATGACACTCTGATTGAAATCATGTCTCTGTTTCCTGCATCAAGAAACACGGATAGATAGTAGATAACAGTGAATGACAAGACATGCCAAGATTTTGGTTTTATTTTATCTTTCTCAAAATAAAGATAAAAAAAAAACATGCGACTTCTGGTAAACAAGGTCACACGTTGCATTGGACACGTCACTGGTTGGTTTTGAGTGACAGTTTCTGAATGAACTGGATGAAGCGTCCTAAACAACAACACTCAGTGGGTTGTTGTTGGTGGTAATTTGATTTATGCATCTTCAAGGGATGGGTGTCTTGGTGACACTGTGTCTTCAGGCTAGAAAACATGTTGGACAACATTAATTTACAGTATACTGTATGTGTTGCTTAGTTCAGAGCAATTCAGGACAGCATGGTGGTGGTGTGATGGTTAGCACTTGGGACTGTCTGCCCTGCCGTCCACATGCAGCTGCAAGTGTTCAGCACAATTTCTACACAGAATGTGATTTATTTTCCTTACATTATTTAAAGGTTATAGCTCCAACTTTTTCATCAAAACAATACAGTAAAGCTCCAGAGCTCGAGGGGGGCTGGTCGCTGTGCAGCCCAGCACAGGGCGCTGGTTTGTGGGTGAGAGGAGCAGGGAGCCTGGGCTCAGTGGGCTGGAGCTCAGACTGTGGAGCATTTCTACCACTTCAATGAGTTTATAAACCTCATTACTGGTCATTTTAAACGGCTCGTATACAGCAGCTGGTGTTGAATATGGGTCACAAGTGGCCAAAACTTTGAAGTTGTTTTTATATCTTTCTTTCTTGGCTGCTGACAGATTATCTAAGTCATTACTCGGTTGTTTGTCAATAGGGCTTGGGCGCCGCGTTGCATTGTGGGACGTGGCGACCATGTCGATGGCCTCGCGAATGTAAACAAAAGGCAAGTAGAACGAGAAGCACAGTTGGGAGAAAGAAAAGAAAGAAAGAAAGAAAGAAAAAATATGTTAAAATCCCGAAAAGGATGTGGAATCTCCCGGGAAACGTTAAATAGGGAAGCCAGGGACCGGCACAATTAACGGTTTGGATCCATATAAAATCCCAAACAAAGAGTGGAGCAGCGACGTCGACCTTGAAGCATTCCAACTGCACCGTTCTGTGTTCTCAGGTTGCACTACTTGCAAATAAACACTGAAAAAACATCTGATTGTGTGACACCTCTTGCTTTTGCACATCATACTGTTATTGCTTCTTGTTTATAAGACACATGCATTTAAAGCAGAAGTAAGCGGAATGTTTCTGTTAATATAAGTCTTAAATAGTTATATCTTCCGACAGCAATCACTTATATAGAGTGTTTCCTCCTGTAAGCCGAGGAGAAAACTTTCCTTGTATCCTACAACCTTTATCCAATGAGGAGAGAGAACGGCATGAAGGGCTGTGTGTGCAGCCAAGGGATCCCTTGGCTCACTGTCCCAAGGGCTGTGTGCCCTTCATGCCGTTCTCTCTCCTCATTGGATAAAGGTTGTAGGATACAAGGAAGTATACAAGAAGTTTTCTCCTCGGCTTACAGCAGAGCAGAGTGACTGACAGACCCGTGTTTCGGACCAAATACTCTATGTAAGTGATTGCTGTCGGAAGATATAACTGTTTAAGACTTAACACAAACATTCCGCTTACTTCTGCTTTAACAGTGAAAATTCAATAATAGAGTATTATTAGTAGCTAGGCTTCTCTAATAATACTCTTGCTCTCCATTTTACTGATGATGAGCTCTGCCTCCTCATCAGATCCTGTGACCCATAGAAACAGTCCTGATTAAAATGCCTTATTAAACTATACACATACTATAACTACATACTATACACAGGCACAGCAACTGAGTAAATATGAATATAAAACTTCAGATGAAAGGTCTCTTAATTCTTAACAGGAAGAGATATTCATTTTTGCAAATACCGGGCTCTGTGTAAACGTGGCCTAAAACAACATGAACATGACCTTAGGAGCAGGACTTTGACATGACAACCCAATGGCATAATGAAAAGGTCAGCGGTACCAGAAGAGACAACATGAATGATGTGACAGCTAAAAAAAAAGTCCCCCTCATTATCACTAACAAAACAAACTATATATTACACTATATATAACAACTAAATATTTCCACTCTTCCACAACATCTTCTCAAAATACTCATAACAGTGAACATCCTGGCACTATGCTCCACTTGATGAGTGGTCAATCAGTCCCCCTTCGTGTCCATCGGTCCATGTCACCAGGCCACACCTCCTACATTCACAGCTCCCTTGCTCCTCTGTTGTACTTTCAAATATGCAGGGGGAGAGGGGCTGATGACCTAAATAAGGAGTGAACCCCTGCAGAGATGAGGCTTAGCTGAGGGGCTGACACACTAATACGCTGGATATACCATGTTATACCACCGGTTCAGCACTCAAACCATTAAAACACTTTCACGCACACTGGTCAAGTCAGCAGCATCAAGCACGCACACAGTGACACAGCCCCCACTTGTTTTGTTTAACTCACTACAGTCATAATAGAAATTTTATTTGTGCAGTTTTTTTTCTGAGCCTGTGTCAAAAGCTCTGATGGCATTAATGTAATATCTGTTTAGCACTGGATAATAGAATTGACAGAATTCAAAGGGATGGGGGTGGGGAGGAACGGGACGGGACGGGACTGGTCTGCCAGAGAGGAGATTTGGATGAGTTTAAGGTTGAGGGAGGATTTGGGACAAGACTGTGCAGGGGGTGTCTGGGTTAGATGGATAGGAAGATGGGGATGCGGGGACATAAGAGGGGGAAGGCGTGTGGGGGTGAGGCAGGAAGTGCTGTACATGACTTTAGGATGTATCATCTGGTGTCTAACATCTGTGTCTAACTTCTCTTTAGTAGTAAAGGTCATGTCTGATTTAGATGTTTCTCAGTCCGGTTGGTTGCTTCAGACCAGTTTAAAGGGATAGTTCAACATTTTGGCAAACTGGCCCATTGCCATAATCCCTATTTTAGGAGTGTTGGTTCGTTACCTTTAATTGTCGGTGCAAGCTGTTTTTAGAACGGCGGAGCAGAGCCGTGAGCTGCTCAGAGCTATGCTACGGAGGCTAATGGGATTTCTTGGTTTCCCTCATCAAACTCATCAAATACACAATCCAACAACTCCAAATTGCTCTGGTGGACAAGCTGTGACCTGCACATTCACCAAGCTATGAGAAAATAACAGAACATTACACAGAGTTGTTTTTGAGGTAAATTCATGCAAAACTGCTTATGCACGTTCCCATCGAGGGCAGTTTCTTGCCGGTTTTTTCTGTCAATTGTGTGACAATGAGTAGATGCTTGTTCTAATGTGCTTTCAATGTTGAAACAGGCCACCAGGAAACCCATCAGGCTTTGATGGGCATATAAAGTATTGGCTGTCTTGTCCCTTGGTGCTGAGTGCAGCGCTGAACGCTCAGTGTAAATATTGAATCTCCATCTTTCCTCTGACTGTACTCATGACCTCTGTCTGTGTTGTGGAAACTGCTCTTTCTGCAGCTGGTGGGAAACATACATCACTGTGTTAGTGCAGGGTTTAAAAAAAAATATATATAATATGACAAGTAGTCACTAGGGGGGGACAAATAACAAGGTGGAGTGACTCTGGGTACATAGACACATCTGTAATATCTGTCACACATTTGTTGCCTCAGTCTGTGTCAAGAGTCTGACAGTGACATCTGACAGTGAGAGTGAACCAGCACTGGGTGGGAGTCCAAAGGTGTTCACAAAGAGTCTGTAAATACAACATGTGTTAGGTATGTGGTATTTTTTTTTCAGTCAGCATTATTGATTTTAATAGCCTACATGAGGCTTTTTTTGTATTTTATAGACACTATTCACATTTTTCAGATGATTAAAATGGCTCATTTTAATTCACAATTCATGTTTCACTGTGCCGGGTCATTGTTTTTTAGGTAGGAATTTGGTAAAATAATCTATTTACATGTGTTTGAATGTGGTTCAAGCTGCTACTGAGAAAAGAGAAAAGAATAGAAACAGTAACATTGATCAGTGAAACAGGGCAGACAGCACAGACATAAAGCACCATCTAGAGGAAATAAAGCTTTCTTGCAACTTTGCCACACTTTTTTTTTTTTTTAAGAGAGAGACGGGGAATGACATGCAGCAAAGGGCCACCTGAGTCAGGATTCGATACAGGGTCGGCTGGAGTGAGGACTATAGCCTCTGCATATGGGGCGCCGCTCGAAATAAACTGATCTCAAAAGTCTGACACTGATCTTCTTAAAGTACTCAATAAAAGCTTAACATGGATTCCTGAACGTTTCTGGGTCTTCATCCTGGGTAAAACAATGTGAGAATGAGCAGCCATTAAGGAAACTCCAGTCTAGTGGTCTTTGGCAGTTTGACTCGCTGCAGTGACAGATGAGATCCTCCAGTAACAATGGTGTTCCTGAGCTGGAGCTTCTGGTTTAATACCAACATGTCACAGCTAAGCTTCCGCTTTTTTTCCCATTGGTGTTGAAAGTGACTTGTTTTCAGCGCTGCAGTAGACTGACTATAGAAGGACCTACAGTAACAACAGGTATAAGCATTCTTTCATCCCTACAGCCATCTCTATTTTAAATTCAGCCCAGGGGAAGAGTTAGTAAGCCCTGGCGGCTCTAAGAATGTAGTGTTCTTTTGCACATTATATCTTTTATATTTAATGGATTTATCGTCATTCATCATCTTTGTTGTTGATTTGTGGTTGTGTCTCCTTGTACGGCTGATCACCATCTCTGTATCTCTGTACTTTAGGTATGTCCTGTCATTTTATGTGTCTCTGTCTTGCTGCAAAACTAATTGCCCCTTGGGATATAAATAATAAATAATAAAGTTGAGAAGTTGAAGTAGCGCCTCTCTTTTAGCCAATAGCCACACAAATTTTACCAAGGAGCAAACAATAATAGTAATAAAAAAACAGGTGAAAAAATGAGAAATGGATGACAGACAATGACAGACAGAAAATGAGTGAAAATCTAAATCAAGAGAATTCACTCTACTTTTAAACAAATACATGTAATTTGATCATATCCACTGAATCACTCATACAGAAGCTCACATTCAGTCTTTCTGTTACTCCTATTGCTGGTGACTCATTCAGTCAGTGTGGTTTGAAATTTTCCTGTAGAGTGATTGATGGAGAAACTTCTCTCATAAAACAAAACACACAACACATCATCACTTCATCACTTCATCACATAGGGACAGTGAGAACCGTGCTTGGATGCTTTTTAAGTTTAGTTTAGATAGCTGGAGATTGATGTGATGGATGCGATTTTATCTTATTTTTCTTCTTTTTTTTGGGGGGGGGGGGGGGTGCATTCCTGCCCTTAATTGATAGGACAGTGGAGCAAGACAAGAAATTGGGGAGAAAGACTTGGGGGATCACACATAGATCTGCACAGTTGGGAGGTACAGTAAACCAGCAATCACTGCATTGCACAGCAGGCCGTCCCTAGAGACTTTGTACAAGGTTGATAACATGTTTTAGGTCACTTCTTTTTCTGCAAAGTAACTCCAGTTGTTATATAATCATCGACCCAACGAATAGGTCTACAGCTGGTCCTGAAATGTAAAGTAGCTGAATATGGAGCCATGGTTTTTCAAAGTTTTCCTCACTTGAAAACAGTAAATATACTTAGTTACTCTCCACCTCCTCCTGGAGACAAAAGCATCATCTGTGATTTAAACTGAGTATTAATGGCAAACAAAGAAGCTTTTAAAGTGTCTGCAGACACACAGGACACACTCACTCACACATTCCTTCCCTCACAGCATCTTACTCTTGCTTTCTGTCGTCAGTCCATTCATTCTGGTTTCCTCTTTCACCGCGTGTTTGTATGAGTAAGCCTGAGGGTGATGCCGGGCTCATTGTCGAGTGAGTCGCGGCTCTCTGGTTTCAGCGTCTCTCCGCTCTCTGCAGCGCTCTGTGCACGTAGAGACGGCGAATACACAAACACACACACACAGATGGACATGAGGGTGACAAATGTAAAATTTCCTCCTAGACTGGACAGGGAAACGCGCGAGTGTGTCTGCCATTGTCCATCCGACAACACTGTACACTCACATGCACATTAGACAGAGGAGGCGAGAACATTACCACTGACTTCAAAGAGACTCAGCAGCTCGCTGAAAGAAAAACACAGGAGCACAGGAAATGATGTTTCTGCCTTTTTTCTACTGTGACAGTTGATAAAGAACACATTTACAGTGGTGTGTGTGAGTAACTGTCTGAAACATGACATGAAGGTGAAAATCACTTGACAGCCATCTGAAATCACAATATATTATGTACATAACAGAGGTTGTTACATAAGATTCTTGTACATTTTATCATCATCATATTAGGTGCATCAACATGAGAAAATTTGGTAACACTTTATAATAAGTAGCTACACACCATTAAGCATTAAATACTGAATTCATCATTTATAACACATGAATACTCATTAGTATGTAGTTTATAAGT
Source organism: Trachurus japonicus (assembly GCF_045865225.1). Taxonomy (NCBI): domain Eukaryota; kingdom Metazoa; phylum Chordata; class Actinopteri; order Carangiformes; family Carangidae; genus Trachurus; species Trachurus japonicus. Next base: position 21,967,207 of record NC_140923.1, read on the forward strand.
GTTTTACTCATCATTGATTAGCACTAACTGTATTTATAAACTAATGAGTATTCATATGTTATAAATAAAGAATTTAGCATTCATTAATGCTTAACTAATGCTTAATAGTGTGTACTTATGAAGTGTTACTGAAAAGGTAACACTTTATAAGAAGTACACACTATTAAGCATTAGTTAAGCTTTAAATACTGAATTCATCATTTATAACACATGAATGCTCATTAGTATGTCGTTTATAAACACATTTAAAAATGTTTTTACTCATCATTGATAAGCACTAAGTACATACTAATGAATATTCATGCGTTATAAATGAAGAATTCAGTATTTATTCATGCTTAACTAATGCTTAATAGTGTGTACTTATAACGGGTTACCAAACTCAACTATAAAACATATGCTATATGAAAATAAAATGATAAAATAAGGACACATGTAAGACATGAACACACACCATGAACAACAGCTTATTTGGTGATCTCTAAGGCGAGGTAGTTGTAGTTAGATGAGGGATATTAGTGCACAGGAGGAGGAGGGGGGATCGCAGCAAGTATGTTGCTGTTTATTAAGTATTTAATAAGTCAGCTTACATTGATCTGTAGCGCCTGCGGGAGGGGGAGTAGGTGGAACAGGTGATGAGCTGGATGGGAAGAATATTTAAAGGGATAGTTCAACATTTTGGCAAATTCACCCATTGCCATAATCCCTATAGTCATAGCAATGGGTTCATTACCTTTAATTATCTGTGCATGTTGTTTTGAGATCCTCTGGGTAGAGATGTGATCTTTTGGTTGACCTACAGTATGATCTATCGTCGATGACCCTCTGAAGAGCCTTTCTGCCTGCTGCTGTACTTCCAGTATACCATGTTGTGATGCAGCATGTGAGAACACTCTCTGCAGCTGACTACTGTACAATATATAATGTGTACAATAAAGTTATAAATATATAAATAAATTGTGTTTCAATGCATCAAGACATTATCTCATACTCCTATTTAAGCTATTTGTACCATTTTTATGTCTTGATCATAAATAAAATCCTTACATCTCTCACCACCACTGCCAAAGCATCAGCTGGCTGACTCTTCAGTTTAATTTACTTTAATTTAATATAAAAATATCAAATTTAGATCGATTTCACACAGAGACACAGGCTGATAGGAGGATTTGGAAAGAGTCAGCTTGTGTGAGTGTTGAATGCCATTTCTCACATTACTTTAAGAACAGTTGTACATTGTGTGGAATATAGTTCCAGTGGGTGATTGATATTACTACTCTCATGTCTGTGTGAGAAATATCAAGTTACAGCCTGCTGGCTGCTGCTGTTTAGCTTAGCTTAACATAGATACTGAAATAGCTGTAGCCTGGCTGGCTCTGTCCACTATACTCATGTCTCATAAAGCTCTGTAAAACTATATCAGAGGTAAATAAGAGATTTCACACTACGGTTTTGTGCAGACAAAAAGAAGTGGGTTTTAATTACACTGGCTCCAGCTTTATGACATACACAGAAATCTATGAACTGGACCCGAGAGAGGCAGAGTTCAGACTAAAGAATACAAGTGACACTTCTGGGGGAGTAACAATTTAATGACAACATTTAACAGAATGGATCTTTGCACAGAGAACCACAGGATTATTAACTGATCCAAAAGACAGACACAAAATACATCCCAAAGTGCTGTGCAACTGAAGTGACGTGAACATTATTCATGTTCAGAAATGAAACCTTTTTCTTTGTGTTTTCTTATTCTCAGGATCTGTTCACCACAGAACGCAGACAGCGCAGCTCACTGACTTCAGTATTTCAACAAAGGGTTCTGACCTTCTGACCACACACACACACACACATGCACGCACGCACGCACACACACACACACACACACATACACGATATGATCACACAAGACTGCACAGGTCTGTAATGATTTCATCATGTAGCAGGATATCCTACCACCACTATATAAACACTGCAGAAGGTCCAGAGGTCTCTCCTTACTCCCCCACTCTCCCTCTCCCTCTCCTCTCTGTCTCCCTGTCTCCCTTTCTCTGCCATTCAACCTAATATCCTGTAACCTATGAACCCAGGGACTGTTGAGCTGGTTCAGTTTCAGACATGACAGCAGCATCATTTCTATCTGGAGCCTCTGTTCCTTTAAAGCAGTGTTTTTCAACCTTGGGGTCGGGATCCCACATGGGGTCGTCTGGAATTCAAATGGAGGTCGCCTGAAATATCTAGTATTGGTAAAAATTACTGATACATTTTTTTTTTTTTAACCAATTACTATTCTTTTTAAAATTATGATTAAAAACACCACACCCAATCTTAAACAACTGTATTCTATACTTTCATGTTCTCGACTATAAATCAAGTTTAAATAAAATGCAGCATATAAAAATATCTGATGGCGCATCTTGATTGGCAGCACATGATCGCGGGGTCGCCAGAAATTTGTAATGTCAAATTGGGGTCACGAGCCAAAAAAGGTTGGGAACCATTGCTTTAAAGGTACAGAGCTTTACCTCCATTTTTGACCCTACCCTAAAATTAAACAACCGAGAGTAGTGTGCGATGGTATTTTTGAGGACTTTGAGGAATCAATTTTTACACTTTTTGGTCAGATGCTATTATTCAGTTATTGGTTTACTGTATACCTTTTAACCAAGAAGGCAGTTTCCATAAATACAAGTGAGGAAACTCAATCAGCCAATCATGTGGCAGCAGTGCTGGGTGTAAAATCCTGCAGATACAGATTCAGTTGTGATGCTGGAATGAGGAAACAACATGTGCTCTCAGCGACTTCACTGTGCAGACTAGTTTGAGTATGAAACTGGGCCACAACAACAGATCACACCAGGTTGCACTGACCTGAGGCTGCACTGGACACAGACTTGCCACAGATCCAAGTTTCTTCCGAGCCATGAAGGCATGGGGTCAGTTTTTGGCATCAGCAACATGAGTCCATGCACCATGTCAGAAGTCCAGGCTGGGGGTGGTGCAATGATTTCATCAGCATCAATGTGCAGGTGACAAATCTGCAGAGATGATGCAGTCAATATTGTTTCATCTATATGAGGCGCAGTTAAAAACCCACCTGTTTAGACAGGCCTTTGAACTCCATGGCAATTAATTTATTGGCATTGTTTACTTTTCATTGATCCTCTGTTTATATTCTGTGTATATACTGTGTTGTTTTACTGTGTTTTGTGAAGCACTTTGTGACTTTGCGCTGTGAAAAGTGCTATATAAATAAAGAATTATTATTATTATTATTATTATATTAGTAATGGTTCAACAATGTTTTCAAGCTGTCAGTTTTATTATTTAGACTTTCAATTTCTTCATACGAATCTTCAACAATTCAAGTAATTTCCAACCATTTCATACAGCTTTCTTCTTACATGTTTTCGTTTTACTCTTCATATATTGTTTCATCTTTTCAAGATTGCTTCAGCAATTTCTTCACTTAATTCAGCATTGTTTCAACAATTTATTCAGCTCATTCTGCTTCCCGTATTGTAAATGCATTCAGGAAATACATTCTATAGCTGACTTTATTGTCATTGCATATTTCTATGCAGCAAAATTAGGTTTGGCATCAATACATACTACGTATAATACTTAGTAGCATCACAATTAAAATAGAACAAATAGAAATACTAAAGACAATACATGGAATACCAAAAACATTATTATCATTATAAACAGATCAATAAAGTAGAAGACAAAAATCATGAAGTGCAATTACTGGAGAGCTCGATAATAAACTCAGCTCTGGGAAAGAAGCTGTTTTTCAGGCTGTTGGTCTTTGCCTTCATGACACAAGCCTGCATGAGGGACGGGTATCAAACAGGGAGTGTCCAGGGTGAGTGCTGTCTCTCTTGATACTCCTTGCTCTTTTCAGAAACCTGTTGGAGTGGATGTCTTCCAGGCTTGGGACGTGGTGGTTATCCTTTGAGCCGTCTTAATAATCTGCTGCACATCTTTTCTCTCCTCTGTGTTGCAGCTGAAGAACCACACAGTGCACCCAGATGTCAGGACACTCTCCATCCTGCATCTATAGAAGTGTATGAGGAGTTCCTGAGGGAGCCCAACTCCTCTCAGTGTTCACAGTGAGTGTGTAGGATCAGACTTGCTGCACGTCTGGATCAGATAGTGCTGTGGTGTATGTGGTGGCCAACAGCGTGAATACATTACTGAGAGTTCCTATTCCCTCTGCAGAATTGTCTCCCACTCTCCCAGACTGACAGGGCCTCACACACTTCCTCTGAGTGTGTGTGTCCCATTTGGCCCCACACCTTCAGACACACACAGGATATTGTTGTCAGTTTCATTTTCAGGGACATAGATTGAATTGATTTGAACTCTATTTTTATGTTTCGTGACAGTTTCACGGTAGTCTAATTACTGTGAATGCTGAAAGCATTCACACTATTGTTCTTCTGTTCGGCCATTTTCTTTATTCTCTTTTTATATTCTTACTACTTTCCACCTTTTTACGGTCTTCTTATAGTCCTTCATACTTTGTGCTATTTCAACAATTCATACATCAAATCGTGCAGCTTTTTCTGGACATTATCGGAATGACTTTTCTCTTTTCAAATATTCATACTTTTTGCAATATTCAACTATTTCTGATTTTTTTTTTTCCATAGAGAATGCATTGGAACAGTCTTCAAACACTTCAAATCTTCTTACTTCTTTCAGCCACTAAAGCTTCACCATACCTTCTGCTAGAGACTTCATTCAAATTCTGAGCTGTAGACAAACTTTTTAAGTGTTCCTCTATGACTCAGCTTATTGATATCTTCAACAGTTTCTGATATTTGGCAGTTTTAAAATCATTACGTTTTTTGACAAAATCCAGCTTTATAATGGGTGTGTGTTGCGTCTAACGAGCAGAGCTAGAGTGGTGACATCGTCAGCCAGAGTGGAGAGAGGCAAAAAAACATTCTAGAGTTTCTCTGGCTAAACTGTCAGCACGGCCACAAATTAAACTCTAGAGACACATGATTTTCTCCATTTTGCTAGCCACACTTGTCTTCTGGCTAAAATTCTGGTCAAAAATGCAAAGAGACTTAGATAATAATTTAAAATATTTTTTAAATGCAGCCAGGGAGCTCTCTGCTCTCATTCACCCCAATGCATTTTTTTCACAGCGGCAGTAGAAGGAGCTCAACTTGTAACTTGCTCTTAAGTGCTTTTTAATTCGTTTTAATTCACCAAAAAATTGTCACAGGTCACAAAATAGTCCTCTTCTTACTTGGTGTGGCTAATTTCTGCACTTTCCTTACTTTTTTTTTAAGCAGAAGCCAGTGATCCTGTTATTAAAGGTTTTCTTTGCCCCTCATATACTGGCTGTGTCTGTAGCCTAGAGGTTAGCTCACTGGGCTGAAGACCTGAAGGTTGCCTGTTCAAATCTTGCCTCATCAACAATTATAGTGAATTATTTTCCCAGTCGTCCTCTGTTGACTTCTGATAACTTGCTTCATGTTGAAACTGCTGCTCTCAGCCTGAAATTCACAGAAATTTTAATTGTAAGTCATTCAAGCTTGACTCTCAAGCTTTCTTGGTGTTGACAAAGTGGGCCCTAGTTTGGTGGCGCAGCGCAGGTGGCACAAGGTAGCGCAGCCGGTGTAATGCAAGTTTCGACCAGCGCAGCCTAGCGCAAAGTCAGATTGGCAGATTGGTAGATCGCGCTGCGCTGAGATAGGCGTGGCCGCGCAGCAGGGGGAGGCGTCACAGATTCAGCTTGGTGCAGTGGAAGTTTCGTGTGAAAATGTCCCGCCGAGGCTGCGCTGAAAGCTCGCCACCTCAAACCAGGTCTACTCTCAGCGCAGGGCGAAGCGCAGCTGGTGCAGTGGAAGTTTGGCTGACTGACCTGCAGTGCACACACGTCACCAAGACCTCACAGGCAGACTGCAGGCACATTTCAATGCAATAAATATCCACAATAACCACTATTTAATGCAACTAATGGAATCAACACGTGAATTTATATCTATATAGATTGTCCCGTCACATCTGACGTCAGATCAAAGCAGAGATCAAAGGCTGTCGGCAGCGTAATGGAAACTCCACCTGAATTAACACAGCAGGGACGAACTGGCACTGAAAAGCAGCTGTGGATGTCCCAAGAGCAGGACTGAGGGTGGATGACTGCATTTTGCTGCCGTGTTGAGATACGCACTGTGCCGTTGTGATTATCCGCTTTATTTATTTATTTACTTATTAATTCATTAGCGGCGAGCGATCGCGTCGTCACGCAGCCATAATGAAAAACAAAACACAAATCATCATCTCTCTTAGCCCACCACAACAGCCTCGGTATCAGATAGTCAGTATATAGCCTATACTCAGCATCTCTCATCACAGAAAAAAGGAGAGGAGGACAGAGAGAGAGAGAGAGACAGAGAGACAGAGAGAGAGAGAGAGAGAGCGTCCTTTACGCTGATTTCATCCCGCATGGTGTTTGTTTATGTTGTGATTAGTGTACACCTCTCATCTTTCTTACACAGGGTGTGAATAAATATGAGTTTCTTTATTAGTTTATGAGTTGTTGTTTTTTACACTGGGCAGCGGTTCTCAGTGTATCAGATCAAACCTGATTAAGGATATTAGTAAACTCATTATTCGTCCACTCTGAGCTCGGACCTCCGGACTAAAACAGCTGTTTCCTCCTGGGAGAGGTTCGGCCACTGGCATCGCTGTCTCCTCCGTCCATGTCAAAGTATAAAATGACAAACTTGCAGCGCGCATCGCCCGCGGCGCAGTTAAAGGTGAGGAGAGGAGCTCATTTGATTGGTGAAGATCCGAATCGGCTGTGTTAATCCCACTTCTCCTCCTCCTGTCTCCCTCCCGCCCTGTCTCCTCCCTCTTTGCCGTTTGCGCCGGTAGGAGGGACGAGGGGAGGGCTTGCGCTGGCGTTAGTCGGACTGCGCTGCCCACCAAACTTGCGAAATGGACCTGGACACGCCTCGTTGGCGTGGCGAAGCTGCACTGCACTTAGACTTCGCTCGGTCTAGGAAACTAGGGCCCAGTGTGTTTCCAACAGGTGCAGCTTTGGGCTTGTTAACTTCAGAGTGAGACAGAGTGCAGCTCATCAACTCATCAATCAGTCTTTACAACTGTGTGCACACTGTGGCCTAGAGGCAGAGTGAAAGTCTACTGACCATGAGGAATCGACTTACAACAGGTTGAATGACACCTCTGTCATAGCCTGGGAGGGTCTGTATCGCCTTCACTGGCACTAAACAGCTTCCAGGTGGATGGTAGGAACCCCTACCTTTATGGCATACGTCACATCCCCCTTTCCCCATTTGTTAAAAAGACAGAAGTCGATGCAAACGATTACCGCTATCATGGCAGAAGCAGTAACAAAACCAAAGAAATTAAAAGTTTTGTCTGAGGAGACTAAAAAACGAGAGAGGGAGAGTAACGGGCGTTTCTACTCAATGTGTAGCTTTAACCGGCTCCAGCACCCGGCAGCCCTCCGCAACATGCAGAGCTTCTGTTTTTGCCGGACGCTGGAGCACCATGCATAAATTCAGCACAGAGCAGCTCGTGCAGGACAGGAAATCGTGTACAAAAAATAAAACACCCGGTTAATTTTCAAAATAAAATACACCGTGCAGTTCATATTTCCCGCACTGTAATGGGCTGAGGCCGGCCTGAAGTCAACAGGTCAGAGGTTTTCAGACCGTTTCACCCCGTTGACACCATGAACAAGAGGTACTGATTGCAAAATCACAAAATAGGCAGATCAACAGGTCAGCACCGAGTTGTTGCACACGACCGGGAGATCAGGAAATGGGAAATGGGGTCTTCCTTCAGGCAAAACACTACAGCTTTGGTCAACTGGCACCGCCAAACTCAACCAAAACTGAAAGTTCTTTTTTTTTTTTTTTTAAAGTATATTTTTTGGCTTTTCATGCCTTTATTTGATAGGACAGTTGAGAGTGTGACAGGAAATGGGAGGCAGAGATGGGGGGAATGACATGCAGGATAGGACCGTCCGACGCGGGACTCGAACCGGGGCCGCCTGCAGCGAGGACTACAGCCTCAACACATGGGGCGGGTGCTCTACCAACTGAGCTAAACTCCGCCCCAAAAAAACTGAAAGTTCTTAAGTATTGCTTTAAAGGATCCATCACCTGGTATTTATATTTTATTTTTTATATTTTTGCCTGTTTCACAGCTACCACTACCGCTGCCAGCTGCCGCGTACGGCGTGCGAGGGGGTATACTTGTCCCTGCCAACATTTGCATCTATTTTGGATAATGATGAGGTTTATATGAGACTTTTTGGCTTTTTTAATGAACAGTTTTTCACTTGGCATGAAATGTATTGGTTGTCTAATTCCCTACTCTAATTTTTCTGTGATGTGGTGGTCTCACTGCAGAGAGTTAATTTTGTGTGGTTCTACTCCTGTGTCCTACCAGAACTTTGTTTAAACAATTTCAAACATGCTGAAAAGATCACAAGGCAATTTTGAGGAGATGTTGAAATACAAGATCAAACATTGGTATGGAACATTTTCCTGAGTTAGGCTATTAACAACCTCCCCAGTACAGTTCTCATACACAAATGTTTTTTTAGGTATATATTTCTTAATAAACATCAAGTTACCTATAAGGGGAATATTATTATGATACATATACTCTGATATATGAACAATAAAGTTTATAACATATATGAAATACCCATTGAAAAATCAGGAAATACTTTTTTAGATGGTAATCTAAAACATGTTGCATCCATATATATATTTAATTCATTAATTCATTCATGAATTAATATTTAATTCATATACATGTTAATCAAAACAATAGAAAAAGAGAGGGTTGCCCGCACACTCTTAAAGGAGGTCACAGTGATTTATTTAGCACTTGCACAAACGTTTTCGACCATGTGTGGTCTTCTTCAGGTGCCAACAGAACAAAGGAACGCTCACACCCATATATAGGGTCACAGGTGTATGGTCCAATTAGGTGAGGAGGGGCGAGCCTGAAGGTAAGGGGCACATCCTTAAGCTTACAGTATTTAATTATACACTTTTAAATATATACGTAGTTTTAAATATACAGTTTTTAAATATAGAAAATCTTTTAAATATAGAAAACATCATACACTTATCATTAAACAATTGGGCCCAGAAAAACACAAATATAATCAGTGGGAACCCATTTGTAGTCAAAACGTTTTTTTCATCATAGCAGTGAAACAATAATCAAATATTTCATAATCATGAGAGAAAAAAAGTAAACAACGTGTGATCCAGAATGGATACAAATGCATAAACAACCAACATTACACATGTAAAGGATCACCAAAGTTACAAAACAAATATTAATAAATCATTAAAGTTACAGAGCAAGTGTTAGAAACCTCTTTTAAGGGGACTAAAGAAAATGCTTAATATCATACTCCTGGTTTAGGCCTCTGGGGGTTAGTGTTTGGAGGGTGAAGATATAGAAGCTCTCTCTTTTCAATAGGAGACTATTGTGGTCTCCACCTCTTCTGGGGGGTTTAACGTGCTTGATGCCAATGTATCCCAGGGAAGAAATTGGGTGATTAGCTTCCCTGAAGTGCACCGCCACCAGGCTACGCAAATCCTGTGTTCTGATTGCACTCCTGTGCTCAGCAATCAATCAAAACAATATTCATACATTTTGTGAATTTTGTCATTCATTTTAAAAATACATGTTTATATATGCCTATCCTACTGTGTATAATATCAGCATATATTGACAGGCTTTTGTATTGATACATATGTAGCATATGTCAACAGTATAAGAATATAACAGTTGTATTGGTTAGACATACTTTATCTGTCAATATATGACAATGTTCCAACAGGATCATCTACTTTTGAAAAATACTTTTAATATGCACTTTTTTTTCTTATATAGAAATTCAATATGTACATATGTTTTGGTAACATTATAGCATAATTTGTTACAGTAATAAACATAATTTCCATCACAACAGACATATTGAACAATGTGGAGTTTCACATAATTTGGAGCGTTTTCTGACACAATAAGATCCTGCAGCAGCTCAGCCTGTATCCCTGCAGCCACAACCTACTGCTCTATTGTTTGTGTACCACCCAACCAAATGACCAGACGTTTACCTCCATTACCTCGTTCTGTTTACCTCCACAGTCTGCCCAGAATAACCTGTCACTCAGCAGCCACTATTCATCCATTTCCTCCAATAGCGTGACTTGCGCTGTACAAGGGGGGCGGGAACTGGATTAAAACAGGATAGAATGAGGAAAACAAGATGTGACAGAGAGGAGGGTTTCACAAAAGACAGGAAACACACAAACATGTCAAAGAGAACAGGAGACCGAGATGGAGGGAGAGATAGAAGGAGCAGGGCTCAGAAGAGGGAGAGAAGTAAGTGAGGCAAAAGTGGTAAATGGGGCTGAAGAGAGGAGTGAATGACACCGACAAAAAGTAGAGGGAGAATATCAGAGAGGGGGAAGGAAACTGGAAGGATAGAGCGACATTAACAGCGGAAGAGAGCAGATATGGCGGAATAAAGAAAGAAATAAAGAAACAGAAAAGGCCAAAATTATCCCCACTCCAGCTTTGAAGTCCACTTTTAGATTCAAAGTGGTTTGTAGTGAGTATGATATAAATTGATAAACAGTGGCGGCCTGCTGTGCGTGCCGCTGCAGATGAAGTGATGAAAGTTTAACATAATAACATAAGTGACTCAGAGTATTTGGTTTGTAACAGACTGACAGACACAGCTTTGATCTCTGACTTTGATTCTTAGCATCCACAATTTAAGACAAATATTTACAGTGAGTATTACAGCTATATAATTATTTATAAAAAAAGAAAAAAAAACATATAATAACTCATAATAAGAATATGACCTTAGTATAGCATTAAGCAACACAACACAACTGGTTTGGGTTTTACATAATTTCATAACAGGCTATAGTATCACTAGGCTAGTTTTCATTTCCGGCAGCACAAGCTGTCCAATGTTACTGTGTAAATGCAGCACGAATAAAGAAACTGTAAGAAGATTGAATGGTGCTCAGTGGTCCAATGTTGGCAATGCCCAATTCGTTGATCGCCAGTACGATTCCCAACGCATTTGTACTGCGTCTGCGTGTCATTACTTTTACTTTCTCGCCACTTTCCTGTTTCTTTCCACTGTTCTGTCAATTACAGTAAAGGCAAATATGTATATTTGTTGGCGAATGTCCAAGTTTGTATACAAGCTTGTCCAGAGATAAATAAGCAAAATGTATAGCTATCAAAAGTAGCCTAAGGACAGGGTTGCCAGTGTGACAGTGGAGGTTCCTGTCACTATGCCTCCAATTGATCATGTGCCCTGGCTACTTGGCCAAGGGGATGTCCCTTTGGGTGACTGGCAAGCGCGCATGACTCTTACCCGGGAGGTGTGGGTTCAATCCCCGCCCGGGCCCTCTTCACCTTGCCACACCAGCATCCATACTGTATGTTGCTCTTAAAGTCCAAAAGCAAAATGCTCTATAATATCTATGAAATAACGCCAAAAACATCAAAGGCAATTTCCCAAAACAGTTTATTATCAGCACATTATCAGAACTTAAAGGGATATTTCAACATTTTGGCAAATTCGCCTATTGCCCTAATCCCTATAGTTTTAGGAGTAGGTTCATTACCTTTCTACGTTTTCCCTCATCAAACCAAATACACAATCCAACAACTCCAAAACGCTCCCGTGGACAAGTTGGGACCTGCACATTTGCCACGCTATTAAATAATAACGTATAATTATGTAGCATTATGACACATGAAGCAAATAATCAGAACAACTTTAGCTTTTGAAGTCACTCTGCCGAGCGTTTTGGAGTTGTTGGATTGTGTATTTGATGAAGGAAAGCCTGGAAATACCTCATGTAGAGCTCACGTCTGCCCCACCAATCTCAAAACAGCTTGCACTGACAATTACTGTAAAGGTAATGAACGTACCCCTAAGACTATAGGGATTATGGCAATAGGCGAATTCGCCTGTTGAAATATCCCTTTAAAATACTTCAGCTCAGACATTCACTGTTATACTGTTATACCTTATGTCAGGCGGGTGGCAGACACTGGGTGTGGGTGCTGATGCTGTGGTTGGTTTAAGTGCTGGGGTGACATCATACAGCATTGGCATAATAATTGTGTGTCCGTGAGGCACGCAGGTGATGTGTGTGGGTATATGCTGATCTGGCCCAGGATTTGGGTATAAACATCAAGGGCTCTATTTTCGTAAACTAGCGCAGGCGCAGCGGATAAGGCCTGCGCTCCGCGTTCGCTTCGCCAACAAGGCGTGTCCAGGAGCAGTTTGCAATTTTCCTTCGAAGCGCAGCGGGGCGCATCCCGCCTACTTCCCTCCCACCGGCGCAAATGGCATAGAGGGAGGAGAGAAGGCGTGGAGTGGGTTTGACACAGCCGAGTCAGATCTTCACCAATCAAATGAGCTCCTCTCCTCGCCTTTAAATCCGCCGCGCGTGCGAGGCGCACGTTTGATTTCACCGTGGAAGAGGGAGGCAATTGACTGCCCAGGTCGCAGTGCGCACATGTCACCAACAGGGCACAGGCAGGTTTCCACAGTTCCAGGCACATTTAAATGGAATTAATAATCACAATAACCCCTATTTATTGTATCTGAATCAGCACATACACGTATATCTATATCGATTGTCCCGTCACACTGATGACAGATCAAAGGCTGTCGGCATGTGTAATGGAAACTCAACCTGACTGAATTAACACAGATGAAAGATGAGGATGGATTACTGCTGTGTTGACACTACACACTGTGCCGTTGCGATGATCTGCTATATTTATTTATTTACTTATTGATTTATTGAGCCGCATCGTCACGCGACCATAACAAATAAAACTGAAAACAAATAAACTATCATCTCTCACAGCAAGTGAGACGGGAGGAAACTGATGTTCTGGTCCGGTCCAAGCTGGCAGTGTCCGGTCGCGCGAACAGACCTCACGGGCTGATGATGCAAAAGTAGTCTGGGAGGGAGGTGATTATGATGTTATCCAGGTTTGCTCTGACATATTGAGAGCTGTTGCCCAGTAAAAAAAAACAAAACACACACGCACCTTTTCCATTAATAAAGACACTCATATTTAGTAACCCACTATTTAAACGGTTACACCCCGCCTTTCCGAAGCCCCGCCTTTCCGACAATAGACTTCCATTCATCGTAATAGCGGGGTTCTCTATTTTTTCTAAAGACCCCGCTACTCCGAAAAGGCCAGTGGGGGAAACCCCCAGTGCGCAGTGCGCATTGATCCTTTTTTCCTTTTTGGGGTCAAACGGATCATGTGCATAATTAACTGCAAAACAAGCAAATACTTCATATTAATGACATATAACGTTCATTATGCTTCTAGCCTGTCTAGCCTCTACCTGGTCTTTTTTTACTAAACTTAACCAACTCCTTTCTTCATTGCCTAAGCCCAACCAAAGCATCTCCCTCAGTCAGCTGTCAGCACGAGCGGCGGCTGCAGCAGCCTCGCGCCCGTGTGAGCTCAAGCCGGGTTCAGCCGCGCTCGAGCGGAGCAGGGGGGGAGAAAAAGTTAAAAAAAGATAAAAAGTGTATTTCTATTACTGTGTGGGAGATCTCCAACCACGGAGTCGGGGAGAAGTGGGACAGATCTGCCCAGTCCCTGAGCAGCGCACGTTTCACAGACAAGCCACAAAGCAGAATGTAAACAACGTCACGCGGTTCAGCACCTTGGACAGCTGCGGGGGGGAGGAGGGGGTGTCGGAGTAGCGGTGTTTCGAAGTGGGGGTATTTCGGAACAGCGGGGTGTCGAAGTGGAGGGGTGTCGGAATGGAGAGCTGTCCCCTATTTAAACCCGTGTGCACAGATCACAACATAAACAAACAGCTGTGCGTAAAGGAGGCATCACGGAGCGTCTCTCTTTTTCTTTTTTCTTTAGAATTTACCTGAGATGGGAGGTGTGAATATCTGCTCACATCTGATGCCGAGGCTGATTGTGGTTTGCTGTGAGAGATGATAGTTTATTTGTTTTCAGTTTTATTTGTTATGGTCGCGTGACGATGCGGCACTGGCCCCTAATAAGTCAATAAGTAAATAAATAAATATAGGATCATCGCAACGGCACAGTGTGTAGTGTCAACACCTGCTCTTGGGACATCCACGGCTGCTTTTTTGTCCCTCCCTGGTTTCATCTGTGTTAATTCAGTCAGGCTGAGTTTCCATTACGCATGCCGACAGCCTTTGATCTGTCATCAGTGTGACGGGACAATCGATATAGATATACATGTATGTACTGATTCAGATAGGGTTATTGTGATTATTATTATTATTATTATTATTATTATTAATTGCATTTAAATGTGCCTGGAACTGTGGAAACCTGCCTGTGAGGTCTTGGTGACGTGGGCGCACTGCGCGCTGGGCAGTCAAAATACCAGTCCGCTGGCTGCACTTCGCCTTGCGCTGAGAGTAGACCAGGTTGGAGCTGGCGAGCTTTCGGCGCACTCTCCGCGCGGTCTATCGGCAACAAATTGTCACTGTGCCAAGGTGAATCTGTCGACACCTCCCCCTACTGCGCGACCACTCCCATCTCGGCGCACAGCAGTCTGCCAATTTACCGAATCCGCTGCGCACGTTGTTGCACTGGAGGAAAATGCCACTGCGCCAGCTGCGCCAGGGCTCGCCTCGCTGCGCCCCCCTGAGTTGCGCCAGGAAAATAGGGCCCCAAGTCATTCAAAATATGAGTCTTTGTTGTTCGTATCATCTGTATGCAATAGGTCTGCCCAAGCCCAACCCATGGACATATTTTTATACTTAAAAAGTGCCCCAATTCCACACCACAGACCTGGCAACCCTGCCTAAAGCTAAACAAGAAGACAATGTTGCTGTGGTTTCTGTTACAGTAAGTAACTTACAAATTTCTCCTGCAAGGTTCACCTGGCAATAAACAGTGGAGGTGGCTGGGTGGATGGTGGCGCACACTGATGTCACACCAGAGACTGTTTGTATCTCCAGTCCTGTCTGTCTTGGTTAAGTTATAGGGAAAATCATAGTTTTTGTCAGAATGTGGTGTTTGAAGTGTGTTTACTTTGTCTATATAATTAACCAGACCACGAGACCACAGCAGGATCAGGCCACAAATAAAGGTCTGTAACAGTTTAATGATGTGTATCAATATCAGTGGATTTCTGACTTGGATATCATAACCTCATTTACGCAATCCAGACACAATTACATTTCCTACTAAATGTGTGTTGCACTGGTTGTATATAAATATAATTTCTAGGACACATGGTGGCCCCAAATCTGTATAAAGTGGCAGTGTTCATGTTAACACACCGAAGATCAAGAACTTTCCGTGTGTTGACGCACACTCTGTGCTATCACACAGACATTGCAACATATTGCGTGTGTGTGTGTGTGTGTTTGCGCCACTACCGGAACACAGGCATGAAAGTGATCTGTCAACACCGTCAACAGGCTGTCAGTGAGTTTGCGATTTGTGTTTAGCTGTGTTAGTCAGCCGACTGACAGAGTGAGCTTTGAAGCTGATGCCTCCGCTTTTTGTGGACAGAGTTGGCAAAAACTTGAACAAAAGATTGTTTTGATGGCCAAAGTTTTGGAACAGAAATATGTTTTGCAAATGTTTTATAAAGGAAAACTAAAACTAACTGAATATTCAGACACTTTGCCATGACACTTATTGAGCGCACAGGTTCCTCCTGTTTGTTATGATCATCACAAAGATGTTTCTCCACCTTGATTGGTGTTCACCTCTGGTAGATTAAATCAACTGGACATGTTCGGGTGAAATCTCCTTGCAACCCTGCTGGTTCATATAAATACTATAGGCGGCTATGCAAAAGTTTGGGCACCCCTGGTCAGCATTTCTGTTAATGTTCAACAGTTCAGCAAGTGGAGGATGAAATTATCTCCCAAAGGCATAAAGTTACAGATGAAACACTAAGCAGCTCGCGGCTCTGCTCCACTGTTCCAAAAATAGCTTGCACCGACAAATAAAGGTAACAAACTTATTCCTAAAACTATCAGGATTATGGCAATGGGCCAATTTGCCAAAATGTTGAAATATCCCTTTAAGAAACACATCCTAAAAATCAGGTATGAGGAGGACGGTACAGCACAGCCACAGTCAGAGGACAGAGAAGACAGTCTGACGTCATCAGTGTGTGACTGCAAAGGAGCAGATTGGTGAAGAGGCCGAAGGATGAAATCCAAGTTGGATTAGTTCGCCCCCCCAGTAGGAAAAAAAGTTGAGCTGATCTGCACTAAGATAATACTGAGAACTAACACACACCCTGGAAGAATAATTTCACCAGTGAAGATCGTATAATCCTGAGATACAATAAAAATGGAAATGACTCCCCGAACCCCAGAAAACAGAAGGTTTCCTTGGTAATGTCAGGGCCCACCATTCAGCCCCCTGCTGTGTCTGTGGGAATACATGTCACAGGCCAGTAATGCTAAGCCCAGATGTGGCACTGCTCTGGTTCCACCCCTGCTCTGTTTATATTGGTTGCCCTGGCAATGGGGCACTATATAGATGAAAGAGGTGCTGAGGGACACTGGGCACACACCGCCAGACCGACAAACACACGCACATCTACAAATGCTCAGATAATAAACAAAGTATGGCTGTTACCTCCAGTCTGCTTTCAAATCAGGTTTTGTGTCATTAGAAAAGTAAAGTGTGCTGCTGATTGGTTAATGCACATCAAGCAGAGAGTGGGACTCACAAAGCTGGGACAGGGACAGTGGTAATAAGGGTAAGCACAGAGCAGAGCCCTTCAGAAGATAAGAGGGTTATGAGAGGAAAGGGATCAAAAACATAATGAGTCATGTGACCCATGAAGCTTTGAGTGTTTTCAAGTGGGTGATTCAGAGCCATTGTTTTCCTCAGGGAACAGCAGGAACAGCCACAGGCTCACAAAGGCTTCCTGGACCAGGGATCAAATATAGTTTATCCCTTGTCCAGGAAGAGTTTGACAGAATTGAGATAAATCTCAAATATATCAAATCAAACCGCTTCAACTATGACCGGATGAGTAAGAATCTTCACTCACAATATGTAGCATTGAATCATAAATGATGGGAGAAACAGACTAGGTCTGTGAATGTTCTCAGTCATCCAGGTCATCTTATTCTTGTGGAATTGTAGTAAAAAGCAAAAAGAAAAGAAGTCCAGTTGCTTTTTACTATTCCACAAGAGAAACAGACTAGATTGAACCAAAGCCTTGTTCTACTCCGTCTCCTGTGATTTCTGGAGTCACATTATGATCTTTATTTCAGATATCAATTGGTACTGCACAATGTAGGCCTAATTCCTCCCATTTTTCGTCCATCTTTTAATTTTCTTAATTGTCATATGTGTCGTTGGTAACATTTTATTCGAAGTACACAGTTAAGCATTAAATACTGAATTCATCATTTATGACACATGAATACTCATTAGTATGTAGTTTATAAATACAGTTAAAAATGTTTTACTCATCATTGATAAGCACCAACTGTATGAACTACATACTAATGAATATTCATGTGTTATAAATGATGAATTCTGTATTTATTAATGCTTAACTAATGCTTAATAGTGTGTATTTAGCATAACGTGTTACCAACACAGGGACAGTCGATGAAAACTAGCTTTTTAAGCTAATTCGGGTACATTTACATGTGTTTTTTATACAGTGTTTATTAATGTGCATTGTCCCTTTTCAAATAAACTAAACTGAAACTAAACTGAAACCAACGACACATATGACAATTAAGAAAATTAAAAGACAGAATGGGAGGAATTACTGTATATTGTGCAGTACCATAAGTTACCATTAAAACATAATTTATATAAATATACACAAACCATAAATGAGACACATATGACACAGCATTTACTGAAAAATGAACAGAAAGAAATGAAATACAATGTAATTTAAATACAATTAGTCAGAAACGGAACAAGGGGTGGGCTCCCTCTCTTATCCTCAGACACACACAGATGTGTGTATGGTGACAGATTCACCCTGACACTTCCAAACAGTGAGATAAGACACAGCCAATCGTGTCCTAAATTAAAAGCGACTCCTGCTTTGCGCCACAAACAACCGTGTGTTTTTAGGATGCTGAGATTGTTTTTGCCCCAGGAGGGAAACCAAACCCACCAACAAACACTGCCACTGATCACGAACCCTGACGTCATGAAGATAAACTGACACTACGCAGTTTTAGAAGATGGAAAAAGGGACTGAACCAAGATATTCCCACCGATAGACACCTCACGTTCTACCGAATCAGTTTAGCTGGAGGGTTACGAATGTTCTTGCTCTGTCTGACCGGCATTCACTTCATCTAATCCTGTGATTATCTGACCAGGGTTTGCACTCACAGGTTGACAGCTAAATGAGCCTGTCATTGTCATAAAGGAGCAGGTGTCTGCAGTGAGCTCTCAGACCTTCTTAGCTCCTGGACAGTTTAAACAAATGGGAATTAAGGCAAGCACACAATTTCTCCCAGTCTCATGCAAGTGTGCCAGGCGAGGTACTGTAAAACACACTCAGACCATGATATTTGTTTTAAAGTGTGTTTCAATTAGCAGTTGCTGGGTTGAGTAGTACACAAAAATGGTACCTTGATAAATGTCTGAAAGAAAAAATAAGCATTTTCAACAACAGGCAAAGTGTAGGCTATGTTTAGCTTCAGTTGTTGGTGCTGTAATGTTGGCGAGGCAGCTGCCTCCGCCTCTCCTCTCTCCCATTCATGTGAATGGAAAGCAGATGCTGTCTGTGAAAAGAATTGTCTAAAGTCCCTAAATCCTCAAACGCTGTGAAGAGTGTGGATTAGGAGGACGTGGAGTGGAGATGTCTGTGGCTACGGGTCCCATCATGGATAAAAATTGCCTGACTCCAACTACACAGCTGCCTAGAAATCACAAAACCAATGTTCTCAAAGTCAATCATCTGATTGTTTTTGCATCATTTATCTGTGAGGTGAAGTTGCGCCAAATTCAAATTTTTTTTTGTTTGTTTGTTTGTTTTTATATTAAATCCTTCTTCAAGACCATGGCCACAAAAAGAGTGAAAGATTGATGCATGTTTTCCCCTTTTTTGTGGTAATCACTCATAAAATGTGTAGTCAATTAAACCTTTAAGTACAAGTTTTATCCAGTGACCCTGGTCTTCATGTCAGGAAGTTAGGTACAGCAAGAGTGTGAGATGGATGGATGGATGGATGGATGGATGGATGGATGGATGGATGGATGGATGGATGGATGGATGGATGGATGGATGGATGGATGATGGATGGATGGATGGATGGATGGATGGATGGATGGATGGATGGATGGATGGATCCACAAAACACAGCTGTGTTCATTTGAATTCACCATTGTTATCATTTTGTTTGTCCACCAACTTAATGTTTATTTTTCTAACCCTGGTGAAAATCAGCTAACCTAAAGCCACTAAACCATGACCGCTCCACAGTCTTAACTATGTGTTTATCGTTGTTACCATAAGGAAAAAGGTCCAGTACACCTGCTGGTACATCCAATGGGTCGTAGGAACAAGTGTATTCAGACTCTGGAGGAGTTTCCTTCCTGTTACATGTGAGTAACAGCAGGAAAGGATTTTATTCTGGATTTTACTTAAATCAGTTGGCTCATTTCCTCCTGGTTTATTTAACATTCAGTTGTCTATTTTAACATTGGTTTTAGCATGGTTTTGTTTTTTACTCCAAGGGTAGATTGATATGTCTATGTAAATAAAGGTAAGAGTGATCAATAGCCTAAGGCAGATCTCCACTGTGAAAAAGTAGAAATGCAGGTTTATGAAAAACTTGGTAGTTAGAATTGAAAATTATGAATGTGCTGCGCAACATGAATTTTTTTTTTTATGTAGCACATTTTTATTCCGCTGGATCCTTCAGTTTTAAGATATGTTTTCAAAACCTGTGTGAACCTCTCTCTTTGAGACTAAATACACACTTTGCCACACAGACCATTCAATAAAGAGCCAGTCTGGAAGGCTGTGGAGCTGGGCTATTAGGTTGCAGACATATAAGACCCAAAGGGATTCTTGACCCGGTCTCTTGCCTTTTCGTTCACAAAGTGTCCTCTGAGAAAGTTTTCCTTCACACCTTTGACCTGCTATCATCTCCACTTAAAGTTTGACACAGCACTCTTTTTTTTTTCTAAATACAGGAGGCCACTTGGTGCTGTCAGACACGCACTGCATCCAGAGGACACAGACTAAACTATACCTGAAAGCAGAAAATCTAAAATTGTGGCCATTATGTGACATTAATTCAAAAGTAAAATGCTGAAGTTGAACTGACAGTGCTGCTGGATGTCAGGTGCTACAGGTCTACCTAAGACAAATATACAAAATGTAAAAAATAAAAAGAATTAAAAAATCCCTGGTGGGGGGTGATTTCCAAAAACAAAAACTTGCACACTTCCAGTGTTGGTATTAATTTATTGCACATCAAAAAGAAATAAAGAAAAAAACAAAACAGAACAGACTGCCACTCGATCTCATGTAATTCATATCCATGACTCTGTTCTGGTCTAATTCACTCAGGTGAAGGTGCTGCTGGTCAGACATGCAAAGAAGAACAAATAATTCCCCAAAGACCTGCTGGGTATAAGAAATACAGAAAAATATTAATGGTACAGGAAAAGATCACCTGAAAGTTGAGTTTTTGTGTTAAAGTTAAAATATATACTATGTAAATGGGCAATAATAAATAAACAAAAAATAGGCTATAATACCGTAAAAATGTTAGGTTTCTTTAGAAGGCTATTTGCCGGAAATAATTTAATAATAATAATAATAAGAATAAGAATAATAATAATAAGAATAAGAATAATAATTAAAAAAAAAAGAACTACCACTGTATTTGTCCCATTTACAAAGGAAGGACAAAGAAAAACGGAAGTTCATTGGATGCTCAAAGTAAAAATCCGATGTGTTGAGTGATGCTGCAGCGGGCGTGTCCAGGCCCGGAGAGTGGGAGGTGCGCAGGGCTGCTTCAAATGGAAAGTTCGTCTTTCTTAAAGAGTGAACAAGTCCGAAGACCAAGAAGTCAGTCAGACTGAGGCTGGACAGGCTGGAGCACAGTGGACTAATAGCGGCCTGAAACGAGACGGAGACCTCTGCTGCTGCTGTGGAGTAGCAACATCTGGCTGAGGAGGGATGCGCATGAGTCTGATGCTCCATGGAAATGTTTAACTCAGTGTCCAACAGCCTGGTGAGTATGGACAAACAGCACTACTTTAAAAAGCTACAACTTCCACAATAATTTACTCAAAGTCACTTTTATTCGTTGATCAATATATAGGCCTATATTAAACCCATTTTACAATTTCGAATAAAGTGTTTAATTCGTATTTTATTGCAGAGTTAAATTGTGCAAAAGGTGTAAGATACACTATGCAAAAATGTATTTTTTTCTTTCTTTGCCATGGATGGAAATACACAAACAGGCTGTTAGTTTGACTTTAATTCGGAATATCATTATGTCTAGAAAAATTAGGCCTGGTGGTCTAAGCTCTGTAAATTCAAGTTCAACTTGACCTTGTCAGACAGGGTTTGACCGAAGGCTATTATTACATTGACAAAAGTTAGACAATAGGCTATAAAGAAGGCGGAATTTATTATTATTATTATTATTATTATTATTATTATTATTATTATTATTATTATTTAGCTTTTCACAACCAGTCTGAGGCCGTAGCTACGTACCATATGGCGTCATCATAGCATCCTCCCAGTAGAAATGTAGCCTATGTTGGCCTGACCTTAGGCAGTATTTTGGTGTTTGTTAACCAGTTAAAAAGTGATTTTAATTAAAAGGGCTTCACGGCCTTTTGGTTATATTTTCTATTGTAGCCTAATAGCCGGTCAACGTCAGCCCTGCTGCTTTCACATTAATTAGTTCAACAAATCAACAATAACTAAACAGTCAAATTCGGCGGGACCGTTTTCCTGACTGGAGGCTCGTGCCTGGAAGCTGCCTCTCCTCTGAAATAGTGGTGAGTCCTAATTACATGCACGTGGGCAGCTGTGAACACAATTAGTCACAATCAGGTTCAGCTGTGAGGACGGTGCCGGGCACAAGGCTCCTGACGTAGCATTTAACGGTTTGCTAATTGGACATTTATTGACTTGGGGAAAAACAAACAAACAAACAAAAAACACACACGCGCACACATCCAAAATAAAGTGAATATGTGGACCACTTTAGTCCACGACTGCCCACTACAGCCCCCTGAAATATAGCTAAATACGTGCTAAATTCAATTGTCACAAATCAAAGAGTTTTTGCTAAGGGGTTACCTGTATTTGGGGAGGGGGCCGGTCTCTGTGGTTGTCATGGAAATGAAAGGTACAAGTTATCAAAATTGTGTTTGACGCCTGACGCTTGTGGCCGGTGACACCATGTCGGGGGGAGAGAGGCGACCTACCGGGGCAGCTGTCACTCAACTGCGACATGGAAGTGTTTATGTCGACACAGTAGGTGGTTTTGATAACACACTGGCCGCGTATCCTCTGCTTCTCGTGGGGTGAAGTGTGCAGAGTTTAGACCTAGCTTGTGGGACTGTTTACTCACATCAAAGTGCCGCTAAAAAAAACTATGTAGCCTAAAAAAGAAAAAAAGTAGCCAATAACCTTGTCAATTAATGAAAGCAATTTTCCTTTCGAAACATGTCATTTATGACATGATAATATTGTGTTTTCGCCCTCTGACAGGCTTCCTCCGGGCCTGATGATATTTTTGAGGAGGACTCGTACTCTCCGTCCTCCCTCTCCTCCTCCTCTTCGTCCTCCGTCCACGCCTTGTCCTCCCAGCAGGGCAGAACCCTGTGCACCTCCTGCGGCCTGGAGATAGTGGACCGGTACCTGCTCAAGGTCAGACTCTAGAAAATGTCACTAAAAACGCTGCAAAAGTAGGATAATCCTCATACGTTGTAACTAATTGTGGGGAAACAAATAAAAACAAAGTCTCAATTGATGTCTGCAGCAGGGTATATTGTTATTTTTTTGTTGTCCTGAATTAGTTGTCAATTGTCTCTAAGCGATAGACCTTTTTTTTAAATAGACATACACATTTCAACACTCTAACTGGGTAAAACATGAACCACATTTCTTTCTTTTTACGTGAATGAAAATAAATTTCGAAATGTTGCATTATTGAAAAAAAAAAAGGTTTCTTTATGCACAGTGGTGCAGTGGGTAGCACTGTTGCCTCACAGAAAGAGGGTTCTGGGTTCTGTGCATGCATGGTACTCTGGCTTCCTCCTATACAGACCAAAGACATGCAGGTTAGGTTAACTGGCAACTCTAAATTGCCTGGTTGGTGTGAATGGTTGTCTGTCTGTATATGTTGGCCCTGTGATAGACCAGGGTGTAGGCCTACCGCCTCTAACCCTATAGTCAGCTGAGATAGGCTTCAGCTTCCCTGCGACCCTTGTGAGAATAAGCGGTACAGAAGATGAATGAATGTTTCATTATATTAACAAGGATAAATATACCCTAAATTATTTTTTACTATTTGACTATGATGTATTCATAACTACATATTTAATGGCATAGACTGCAAACCAAATACTGTTTGGAATAATGGTGGTTGTTAGCAGCCTATGTTGAATGAATTAGGCTAATAAATGTATTGTCAATGACAGGTCTTTTATGTTCAATTATATCTTTATGTTTTTTTTTTCCTTCTCAGGTGAATAACTTATGCTGGCACGTGCGCTGCCTCTCATGCAGTGTGTGTAAGACATCACTGGGGCGACATGTGAGCTGCTACATCAAAGACAAACAGGTTTTCTGCAAACTTGATTACTTCAGGTAAATCCATTTGACATATTAGGAAAATTGCAATGGAAGAACTAGTGTAACAGCTGTACTGATTTCAAGTATTTCATATGAAACATCCCCCAAGTTCACTTTTCTGGTGTACAGAAAGTTCAACATAACATCTGTTTCTCATCTTTTCTTCAGGAGGTATGGGACCCGCTGTGCTCGCTGTGGCCGTAACATCCACTCTAGCGACTGGGTGCGTCGAGCGCGAGGCATCACCTTCCACCTGGCCTGTTTCTCCTGCACCTCCTGTAAGCGCCAGCTGTCCACTGGAGAGGAATGTGGACTACTGGAGAACAGGGTCTTCTGCCGGACACACTATGATATTATGGTGGAGAATATCAAACGTGCTAAGGAAAATGGTGGGTGTCAGGAAATTATTTTGGAACATTACACTGAATTATAGATATGTGTGTATGTACAGTTACAACCAAGAGTTTTAAAAAAAGAGAGATAATTTCTTTTTTTATCCATGTTTGGCAGTAAAGTTGAAAAACTTTTCCTGTTTTAGGTTGTTTAGGATCCCCCCGATTTTTTTTTCTATTTCTGAAATGTCAGAATAATGACAGAAATTTTTTTGACATTTTTTAAAATTATTTTCATCAAAGACTGACCTTGACATACACTTGGTTAGTATTTGAAAGAACTGCCTTTTAACTGTTTAACTTTGATTAAGTGTTTTGGGTATAGCCTTTCACAAGATTCCCACAATACCTTGCAGGATTTTTGGCCCATTCCTCCTGACAGAACTGGTGGAGCTGAGTCTGTGTGCCTTTTTGCTGCGGCTCGCAGATTTTCCACAGGGTTGAGGTTCAGGCCTTGAGTATAAACATTATATACTCGAGACGGAGTTGTTTTTGAGGTAAATTCATGCAAAACCACTGATGCACATTTCCATCGGGGGCAGTTTTTTGGCAAGCAGTCTCTGCATTTGCCCCGAAAACAGCTCTGTCTCGTAACGTTCCGTTATTATCTCATAGCGTGGTGAATGTGCAGGTCACAACTTGTCCACAAGAGCGTTTTGGAGTTGTTGGATTGTGTATTTGATGAGTTTGATGAGGGAAACCAAGAAATCCCATTAGCCTCTGTAGCGTACTGTAGCTCTGAGCAACTGGCGGCTCTGCTCCGCCGTTCTAAAAATAGCTTGCACCGACAATTTAAGTAAACAAACTTACTGCTAAAACTATGGGGATTATGGCAATAGGCCAATTTGCCAAAATGTTGAACTATCCCTTTAACGGGAGGGATAGTGCTCTGAGGCTTGTAAGCTTTCCCCTTTCTCTTCCAAACATAACAGTGATAATCATGACCAAGCAGTTAAATTTTTGTTTCATCAGACCACAGGACATGTCTCCAAAAATGGACATATCTGTCCCTATGTGCAGCTGCAAACTGTAATCTGGACTTTAGTGGTGGTTATGGAGCAGCGCCTTTGTTCTTACTGAATGGACTTTCAGCTCATGTCGGTGCAGAACTCGTTTTACTGTGGACAGTGATCCTCAGCCAGCATCTTTACAAGTTTTTTCGCTGTTGTTCTGGGGTTCATTTACACATTTCATACCAAAGTAGGCTCATCTCTTGGACACAGAAACTATTTTCTTCCTGAGCAGTATGATGGCCGTGTGTGCTTCCATAATATTTATACTCAAGTATTATCATTTGAACAGATGAACGTGGGACCTTCAGGCATCTGGAAATTGTACCCATGGATGAACCAGACTGGTGAAGGTCCGAAGGTCTTTTCCTGATGTTCCCGATTGGTTGATTTGTTTTGATTTTCCCATGATGCCATGCAAAGACACCCATGCGTTTGAAGGAGTACCTTAAAATATATCATAGGTGTGCCTCCAATTAACTCAAACAATATGTGGGTTAGCCTACAAGAAGCTTCTGATGACAAAACATCATTATGTGGAATTCTCTAAGCTGTTAAAACTCTGTCAACTTATTATAAAAAATCCTGTCTCTTATTCTGCCATTTTACAATAAGAAAAAACTGGGGGGATCCTAATTGACCTAAAACAGGAACGGTTTCCACAATTTTATCGTCAGACCTGGAGAAAAAAAGTTTGTGTCCTCTTCTGAATTGTATGCAAACTATATCTACCTACCTACCTTTGCTTTACGGTCACTAGTGCCTAACCCAGACTTGGAATAGAAGGGCTTACATTTCAGAATCGTAAACAATCTCTGTACCCTATCCTATGTCTTGTCTTAAAGAGCAACCTAAAGCAGAGGACAGTATGGCAGACAAGGACGAGTCCGGTTCCATGCCTCGACCTGCTAAGAGGGCTAGGACCAGCTTCACCGTTGACCAGTTACAGGTATCATCATCTGTTGTGTGAGTGTGTATGTGTGTGTGTGTGTCATAGTTAATATTTTTAGTAAACTGCTGCTGTGATTAACATGAGGTTATGTCACATCTGCACAACAAGCTAATGAGCCATGTGAATTTGTCAGGAGTTGATGGAGTCTAAAACTGAATTAAAATGAGTGTTTGATTCAGATCCGTCAGGTGTGTCCTGGTCTTTCACTCCAGGTGTAAATAGTGTTAATAGTGTTAGGCAATGTGATGTGTATAGATTGTGTAGCCAGCTTGTTCAGTCTTCTGTCCTCTAGTGGCAGTAGAAGGTAACGCATTTGAAACCAGACTGGGCACTCCTGCTGTAGTTATCTCTTCTAAACGGTTCCACTCGCACTGTCAAACTTAACCAACATGTCAGCCAAATAAACGTTCTCCCCTCTGTAATTTCTACGCCTGCAGGTAATGCAAACTCAGTTTGCTAAAGATAACAACCCAGATGCCCAGACTCTGCAGAAACTGGCAGAAAGGACTGGTCTTAGCCGCAGAGTCATTCAGGTGAAGCAACTGTGATCCCCTCTGAGAGAAGCTTTTGTCATATTTGCTGTGTAAAATTCTGTAATTGGGGTCTGTAGGATAAGCCAGTCATATTTTGCCTGTCAGTTCCGCAAAAATGTAAATATTCTCTTAGGACATTGAGATCGAGGACCCTTAGAGGACTGGCACTGATAACAACTACAACTATTAGGCCTATTAACAGTTGAATTGTGATGTTAAACATTTTCAAAAACTTGTGTGACTGAATAAAATTAATTTGAAGCATTGTTTAAGTGGCAAGTAGAGAATAACATGAGAAAGTCCAGTAAGTCCAGCTGTACCTCTTTGCAGGTTTGGTTTCAGAACTGCCGCGCTCGTCAAAAGAAACACATCAGCCCAAATTCTGTTTCTTCAACCATGATGTCATCAATTGCTCCTGATCAGATGACACCACCTTTAATGGAGGACCTGCAGTACACAACCTTTATGCCTCCAGACACACCCCTCCTCACTACACTGACTTATATGGATGGTAAGAAACACATTCATACCATACTATAGTGACCACAAGGTTTGTCAAAAATTGATCTCCTAACACTCATACACAGACATCACAGAATCTCTATTTACTAAACCCCAAACCTAGCTGTTTGTCATATTGAATGTTGCAATTGTTACTGTAACTATATTTACAGTGGTCATGTGATAGATGGTCTGTGTGGTTTATTCATAAACTCTCTCTTTTCTTCTAACTTTTCTTTCACAGTCCAAACTCCAGACTCTCTTTTGCTGCAGCCACTCATATCCCATTCAATGACACAACTGCCAGTCAGCCACACCTGAGACCTGAGCTGCAGCCCAGCTTCTGAAGACTGAAGAGGATGATGAAGAGTGTGTCATTACTATATACATTAACTGTTGAGCAGATGAACAACAATCATATTTAAGTTTCACCAATATGTGAGCAGACACTTTAAAGAGAAATGTGACCTAAGTCACTACATTAATTTAATCATTTGTGCACGGATTCACAGAAGAATGGTGAAAATGACTAGTATAGTGTTGATGGAACTTGGCTAAAACTAAATGTATGTGATATGGATTTCTTTAATTTATTTGGAAAATATGAGATGAGGCACTTTGTTGGAAAAAAAAAAAGATGTACAAATTTTTGGTTGTCAGTCAATGTTTTTTTCTTTTTCTTTTGAATGATAACTGAGTAAATGTCAGTTCTGTCAGAATCAAATGGTTTGTGTGGGAAGATTATAGAAGATTCAGAATTATACTGTGTATTAAAGCCACTGGAGATGGTACATTCTTGGAAAATGAATCTGTTCTTTTCTGTCTGTATTTATTAAAACACTAAATATGGACTGTCCTTCTGCCTAATATGGAGAGCTCAACAACCAAATAACACATTTGCTTCAATGTTTCTTCAAGAATCTGTGCTACAGTTTAGCAAAAAATATTTATTTAATATATAAATTATAAATATTTCTTATATAAATTATATTAAAAAAAAACCTTCATCATTTGTTGTATGTAAAATGCTGATTTCTTTCTTTCTTCTTACATGACATTAACTTGATTAGTTAATTTCTCTATTTCCTAACCTTGATTGCAGTTCACCTGTGGTTGTTTTAGCTGATTGGACATGATTTGGACAGGTAGCCAGCTGTCTGAGGGAGAAGCAGCCTGCAGAGCTCAGAGCTGAGCCAGTCTGAAGGCGTAACACATATCTTGATTCTGACATTTATGTAGAAATCTCACAAGTCTTAGCTTTCTTTTGAGACCTAAGATTATTTATACAGCCCTTGTAGTTGTGAAGATATACTCTATTTAGTTTGAGTAAGTAATTCCAGACAGGTAGCAGCAAAAATAGGCCTCGTATGGAAGAGGCTAAGCCTTCAGAATTCTTTGATGGAATGAGTTTGGAAACCAGGATATTTTTTTTTTAGCTGAATCAGCGGAGAGGGGCCTTGGCCAGAGGGATGATCAACAGAGTCCAAACAGTGGATGAGCTCTGCTGATCAAGTGAGAGACCTCGTCCAGTATCAGCAGCCTCCGAATGTAGAAAAAACAACTGCCACATCACAAGTATACTGGGTATATATATATATATATATATATATATATATATTTGTGTATGTGTCAGTTCCAGGCAGCAGCAACCCTGCCACAGTGAAACAAAACTGGGCAGCAAAAGATAATGATAACAATAATTCAAAGTGTCAAGTAGCTACACTTACCTTCAAATCTTTTAAGCAGAAGAAGTGACAAATTTTGGTGCTGCAGCTGGCCTCAGTTGAAGGATGATCTCAGCAGTGAAATGACTTTGACATTGTTGCACAGGAAAAAAAACAAAGGAGACAGGAGAGAGCCGTCCTTCACAGGAGCACACTGATGTTGAGGAGTTGGCCGTCAGACAGTAATAGACAGTTGTCTCTCAGTGGAGAGGGTGGAAGGGGATGAGTAATCAGGGTTAGCATCTCCCAACAGCTTGGACAAGGTGTGTGTCAATCAGTTAATGTTCTGAATTTCTAAATACAACTATATAATTCTATAATCATTGTGTAAATAACATAGAACTATTTTCCCTGCAGGTGCCCTCTCTCTCTCACACGCACACGTACCATCCCATACAAACATATCATGGATTAAATAAACCATTTGTAGCATGTCTCCTTTCCTCAGGTGGACAGCCTTGATGATGAGACGGTGGCTGTATGTTCAGAGAGAGATCTGGTACACCTGTGACCAATTTCACACAGTTTTCCCTTTGCCAACCTGAGTACAGATGGTGAGAGTGAGAGTGTCCCCTTCCTTAGGGGACAATGATGGTTAATATTAGACTGTTCGTGTGTTATTTTTCCAGATTGGGGCAGACAAAAGAAAATGAAGATTTTCTAAAAAAAGTGAAATTTATGCGTGCCTGGAGTAGCTAAGAAGGTAATTTGGTGATGTAATTTATTTCCGGGCATGGGAAACATCATCCATTTTCTCTCTCTCCATCAGCGCTTTCTAGCTCCTGCCAAAGGATCCTCAGGGCCCAGTTGTTGTGTTTTTTAAACACTTTGA
Organism: Trachurus japonicus; assembly: GCF_045865225.1. Lineage (NCBI taxonomy): Eukaryota > Metazoa > Chordata > Actinopteri > Carangiformes > Carangidae > Trachurus > Trachurus japonicus. The sequence goes on from NC_140923.1 coordinate 21,997,029, forward strand.
GTGACCCCATGCTGCTATTCTACCTGTTTGATACATACCTAGTAGCATTCAGTGTTATATGCAGACCCATTAAGAGCACTCATTATCTGGATTTGGTGAGATTGAAAAGTTTGTATCTGGATCAGACTGTGCTTTGAACAAAGTGGATAAAAGTAAGACAGACAGCTATAAATAACATGCTTTAAAAAAAAAAAAAAAAAGTAAGATGGATTGCGTAATCCTGATGACAATTTTAATCCAGATTACACTTTTTGAACACCTGGGCCCCGGTGTATGAGTAGTACTCCCACATGGATGTGTCTGGGTTTTGGAGAACCTCCAAATGAATGTTTGACTGGTAACCTAAAAAAACAAAAACAAAGCGACCACTTCATCCTCAGATCCCTTTTGATCACAATAATCTGGTACCGCATCGACATTGGTTTGTGGAGAGACATCAGTGCACTCCCCTGTGTATCCAGTTGCAATCAATCTATAGATTTGTAGTTCAAATGCAATGACGTAATTCCATGCCCTTATTTTGAAAAGGCTTTCCGGATATGGCGTTCGGCATTTGGCATGCGCATGCTACCGAGGAAGAAAAGCACCAGTGTCTGGCCGACGGCATAAAAGTGTAAACATTAGCTGCCTGGCCGACTTCTATCTGTCGTGAGGATGGAAATATAAGGTAAGAGCCACAGTGGTGGTGTTTATTTTTTAATTATTTTGTCAGACAGTTGTCACTACTTATAATATCAGCACATGCCGTTTCTGAAGCGCTAATGTTAACTTAGTTAATGTTAGCATTACAGTTTGTGATACACAGCCCCTCGTTCCTGACCTGACGCTGTGACCGACTCTCAAGTGGCCACAGATAGCATTGTTATTTTGGCTCAGGCATGGATACTATGCTATATGGTTTTCTATGTTTGAATAAATTCACCTTTAACCTAAATGGTTTGCCTTGTAATCGGAATCGTCCGTGGAGTCCTCACCACGGAGCTAGCGGTAGCACATAGCGTCCTCGGCGTTAGCTAGCTTGTTGATTGTCATAGGTTTGGCTTCAATAAATGTCACAGAGGTACGGGTTCCGTCTATTTAACTAACACGCTTCTGCTACAGCCACTATAAAGCTAAATAAAAGTCACTGCTTGACACACTATCGGAAAATGGGATCAGCTAAGCGATTAGCAGAGCGCGTATCCGGACCTGGCTATCTCCTGAAACGGCTAACCACAGACAGTTTGTCCGACCGAGCTACTTGTTAGTCTCGCGAAGAATGTAGGTGGCAAATAAGCCTTAAAGACTGACGCTGTAATAGCGTTATATAGTGTGATATGGCTGATACCGAGGAGGCTTTGACTCAGAGCTGATGTTATCAGTAAATGAACACGTTAGCCGCTGCAGTCTGCATGCAACAGTATCCGTTTAGCCTGCCTGGTCTTCGACCAATTAGTCCTGATATGTGATACGGTCCACATAACCTCAGTGTGCAGTTGTCTGACGCTAGGGATCCACTGGCGTCAATGCGATTTCTTGCCGGACGCGACGCCTCTGAAAAAACGGACGCTTCGGTAGGCGGGAACACAGACCGGCGAGTTAACGGACAGTGGACAAGCAGACCCCCGCCCCCCCGAGCTGTTCTCTATCTCGCTCCCCATTGGACAGCGACCCTGCGTCGGACGCATTCATTTGCATAAAGTTGAGCTCCGGTCAACTTTTGGACGCGCCGCAACTGCTCGAACGGACGCGCCGCGTACCCAGAATGCTTTGCGGGCGCGTCATTAACGGTTTGACGCGTCCCATAGAAATGAACAGGCAGCCGCGTCGCGGCGGACGAAACGAACGCCAGTGGATCCCAGGCGTGACAGCTGTGGGCTTCAGCGTTCAGGACTCAGCAGCTAGTTGAGAACATGCAGTTAACATTGTCTAGTGGAACAGCTATTTAAGGAAACTACGCGATTTTTAATAAAACGAATCCACTGAATCGTGTGGAGAAGCTGTAGTGTTTTGTTTTTAGTAAAAAGTAACACTTGAGTGTAACTAGGGTGTAGGCTATACAGTGAACAGTATCTGTACGTGTTGCAGCCTTTCCTATGATTGTGTCTTGGTTGTAATGGAAATCATTGTGGGTTGTTTTTGGTAGTTTTGTTACAGAAAGGTGCAGCTCTGTGGTACTTTTTTGAGGGTGACACAATTTCTAAACCAACTCATATATCAAAGGAGAGAGGAAAGGATACAGGTATCTCAATAAATTAGAATATCATGGAAACATTAACTTATTTCAGTCATTTAATTCAATTTGTGAAACTCGTATTATATAGATTCAATAAACACAGACTGAAATATTTTATGCATTGATTTCTTTTAATTGCCATAATGATGACTTACATTTAATGGAAACCCCAAATTCACTCTCTCAAAAAAATGTGGAAAAACTGCACTATTGTAACCTAATGGTGCCACACTCTGATCAGCTAATGAACTCCAAACACCTGCAAAGGTTTTCTAGTCTGGTTCAGTAGCTCAACTACCATGATCTCCATTATATTCTACTTTCAGATGCACCTGTAAATGTCCCCACAAGTAATTATAGTCCCCAAACAACCACAGATTGCAGAACTAGTTGAAGAACCAGTTTTAACAGTGTCAACAAAATCCATACATTATAAAGGTTACAGTATATAAAATTTACTTAAAAAGAAATTGTAACAGATCAATCTGGTATCTATAGATCAAATTCAGTAGTTGATAGAACATGGATTATAGGAAAAGTAATTGCTGTGCCTTCACAAGCATAAGAAATCATAACAACCTGAAGTGACCACATGATTTGTGAAAGGCTTTCTCTCTCTGGCAAACACAGCAACATGTTTCAAAGAGAGTCTGACTTTGTTTTGTCCACTTTGTAGGTTAACCTCAAGGTGTGGGACCAAACATTGTTCTTCAGTGCATGGAAGCAAAGCCAATGCGCAGGTAGGTGTGGTTTGAATGGAGGAATTTGTGATCTGTCGTTCCTCTTCTATGTCAGCCCAACTACAAATATCCATTTTGCTAAGGAGCTGTACCCAGTAAGTCATATTGACTGATCTTGTGTGACCTCCCTCCCATGACTCAGCGACAGCCGTCCTGCTGCTTACATCACCACATAAGCTTGTGCAGGCAGTTAAATCCCTGTCCTACAGTAATGCAGGTTTCCCTTGATCCTTTTCTTGAAGACCAGTCTTTTTTTTGGGGGGGGGGGGTCACCTCCCAACCCACAGAGGACCAGGTCAGTCTGACCACAGCTCTGTTGCCTTGCACAGCTTCTAATTGAAGTGTGTGTGACCACTGGCCAGTGTAGTACTACGAATGTTTGCATGAGACTGATTTGGGTGAACAGATAAAGTTGATCAGTTGTTTTTATAATGTGATAAAAGCATTCTCAGTTAAGAAATATAAACAAGCTCTTGTTGAAATTTTTTTTTACACTGATTTTTTTTCTTTTTTTTGAGATGTTGAATTTTGAAAAACTGAATATTTTAAGACATCAATTTTTTTTTTACACTGAATTTATTTCAACGTTGAAAAAAAAATCTGAGGCAATAAAAAAACTCAGTGCTTGAAATGTGATGCTTTTAAAATTCAAAGTCTGATTTTGATGCTGAAAAAAATTCAATATTAGAAATTCATATTCAAACCCAGATGGCACAGAATCTCTTCCATAAAATGAGCTCTTTTGGAAGTAACTCATTATGCTACTCATATGTAATGTGTATTTTTCACTTTTACTCAGTCATAGTCTGTGAGATATGGTTAGAGGCTTTAGGGACCTGTACAGTATGTAGGACGGAAATCAATTATAGTATTCACCCATATTATGTTTCCATTATTGTTTTTTGAAACGGTGAATCATTGTGTTTCCCTTTAGCCTAGAATGAACAGTTCATATCTACATAGGGAGCAGGACTCTGTAGGTTCTCCTGCTCACTATAGAGGCAGAGAGGAGAGGGTTATTCAGCTGACAGCATCTGTAACCTCATTGTGACATGCCACTGAATTCTACACACAACTCCTTATATGAAAACAAACAAAAGATAGTTGTAGTCCATATCCACTTGTTTCCGAATGTCAAAACGGAAAATTACTTTCAAATGAATACCTGCTATGCAATGTGAGATCTGAGATTCCATACCTGACTCTAGATTCATCTGTTATACACACAGCCTAAAAGTTGACGTCAAGATGAGCATGACCTTCCCTGCTCGCTGCTAAAATGAGAACTGTTTTAGAAATGCTTGGTCATGCTCTCAGGCCATGCTGGGATGACTCCTCTCACTCGATATTGTTCTCTTCTACTTGTGGCAGTGAACACTCTCCTCTTTCTCCACATTGGCCCACGTGACGGCCTCCTCTGCTCAACTAATGGAGGAGTGAAATGACTGTGAAAGACTTTCTCCCTGGAACTTTTTAAAGCCCGTCGTGTCATCTCAGTCCACTCCGTTTATTTTTAGAACAACGAACAAGATGCAGTGTTTCCAAACCTGAAATGTTACAGAGAAAACAAGGTCACGTCCTCCACGTGTCGATTTAATGTAGGAACAGTTTAGTGTTTGGTGAAAGCCAGTCTTTCACATTAGTCCTCTCCATCACATTACAGGTGTTGTCAGTGGGGTTTAGGTGTGGAGACGGGGCTGGACGTCCTCCATCCACACCTGTATTAACCTGGCTGTATTAACATGGAGACTGTCTGATTAGTTAAAAACAATCCTCAGGGCCCAGTTGTTCAGAAGGTGTAATCTGGATCAATATTATCCGGATTTTGAAATCCTTTTTTTGCTATCCAGGATCATGTAATCTGTCTTACTTTTATCTGAGTTGTTCAAAGCAAAGTAGGATTTGGATCAGTCTGATCCAGATAATGAGTGCTCTAAATGTGACTGTGTATCACACTGAAGGCTGATAGGTCTGTAAACAACAGGTAGAACAGCAGCATGGAGTCACTCGGAGTGGATTTATTTGAAAATGGGTTGTATGTATAGTTTCTTGTGCTATTTTTTGTTTCGTTCATGTCTTTTAAACAGCCAGATCTGATCTGACCCACAACAAATGAATAATAAAACAAATTTACAGTACATTTGTCAAATAGGCTACATTGTGATCCCATGTGTTTCAAATTCAAAATACAAATTAAAATTTTCATTTAATTATCCAGTTGTTGGGGAAAAGTTATTTTTTCCTGAAATAATCAAAAGTTAATTTTATTTACTTTAATACTAAAATTGTGTGAAATACTACATTTTTATAAATGTTGCTTATTTGATCATAACAACACAATCTAATTTTGGTTTTAATCTGGATCAAACCAAAAATTAGATTACGTGATCCAATTCGATCTCAGAATCTGTTTTTAGTTTTGAGCAACCCATTTTCAAGATTTGATCCAATCCATTATCTTGGTTTTCATCCAAGATAACCTCACACCTGGCTTGATTCACCACCTCCATAAAGAGTCTCTGCCTCTGCCTTATTCCAGCACTGATGGATGTATCACCATCACTGACCACAGTTTAGCTCAACTTAAAAGCCACAACAAATAAAACATCTCCTTCCTTTCCTCTCTCATTCCTCATAAATGCAGCAGCAATGAAAAACAGGTGAGGATCTTCCCTCTGTCTCCACCTGTTTTTCATTTTCATTGCATTTAGAGGAAACCAAAATGTTTCTGAACCCTGAGCTAATATGTTAACGCTCTACTGCACACATTCCAATGGTGCATGATGAAAATTACACCTTTTTTGGTTCATTTGGGGATATTTTTTTGGACCCCCCCTTTCCAAAAATATTTTTGTTGTGCGATAATGGTACAGAATCACAGAGAAAATAATCCATTTACAGATCATTAGACAATGGTTAGAAAGCAGTACAACATATTTTCTGTAAAAAGAGAAAACCTGTAACATTTTGTAACTCATGGCACACTGTATTATAATATCGTGTTGGTCCCTTTTGCTGCCAAACACACAACAAACTGTGATGTACAGTGTGTTTCTATCAGAATTATTCTTATTCATTGTTATTCACTGAATTCACCAACTCTTTTGTGTCAAACTTGAGTACATCTATATATCGGCCCTCTTAATTATTGCTTGTCTAATCCTCAGGGCCACCAGCGCACGCCAAGACGCCACTGGAATGGACATCACCAGCCGCTGTACTCTGGGGGACCCCAACAAACTCCCTGAAGGGGTCCCCCAGCCCGCGCGCATGCCCTACGTCTCGGACAAACACCCGCGGCAGACGCTGGAGGTGATCAACCTGCTGAGGAAACACCGGGAGCTGTGCGACGTGGTGCTGGTGGTGGGGGCCAAGAAGATCTACGCTCATCGTGTGATCCTGTCGGCCTGCAGCCCCTACTTCAGGTAACCTATAGGAGCGCAGAATTGATTTGTTAAAGATGGATGTATGTGGAAATGACTCCAGCCAACCCAGCGTGCTGTCCTCTCAGGGCCATGTTCACCGGCGAGCTGGCAGAAAGCAGGCAGACGGAGGTGGTGATCCGCGACATCGACGAGAGAGCCATGGAGCTACTCATCGACTTTGCCTACACCTCACAGGTAACGAGAGAGCAACGGAGCACTGCTTATCCATACTGGCGTCAGTGTCGGGGTATTAATTTGAATGCATAACCGTAAGCAGGTGTTTGCCTAAGATAGCTAAAACCACAGCTCCTGCAGGACTCACTGAACTAAATGTAATCCATTTCAGTGGTTCAGAATGGGGAGCTTTTTAAATCTGCTCTAATTTAGAGAAAAAGAGTTGAAAAGTTTAAATATATGTAACTAACCATACAGCCCAGAGCAACAGAAGTAAACAAGCTTCCGTATATTGTTGTAGTTCGTTTAACTGACTAAATGTCTGTTAACTTTTTAAACGACACCATCCCACATGGTGTTTTAATCTGTACTAGACTCAGTCCTCACACAACCTGGACAAAGTCTACATAGTCTTTTTTTACCCCCATGCCAATAAAGGCGAAGCTAAACAACTTCTACTCCCATCATGGTTTTACACTTTCAGGAGTTACCTCTTATGACTGAAGGTTTGAAGAATAATAACCTTAAAGGAGACATATTCAGCCCTCTTTCTACAAATTAAATAGCTCCCAGGTGTCTTAAAGAGATATCTGTGACATGCAAGGATTGAACATCACAGCACTTTATCATACTCTCAAAACGAATCCTAGTTACATCACTGGAAGACAACTGAGGGAACAGCTCGTACAACCACATGGATTTCAACCTAGGGAGCCTGAAAATTTGTCAATTCTCACATTTTGGGGGCCAGAAGGCAAGACAAACACCCAGATATATGTTAAAGAGCCTTCAAAAAGTGATATTTCCCAGGGTTTCCTCTACATGTAATTGATCGTGGCGCACCGCCACGGCAAAATAAAAGCCGCCACACCTTCAGAATGATGATGATTTTTTTTTAATTAATGTTAAAACAATGTAAAGCAGGGTTTCCACAACCAGTTACCATTTCCTACTTTGCACTCCTTTCCACTACACAGTTACAACTTTCGACTAATGCTTTTCAATCACAGCTGAGTTCTTTATTTCCTCCTCATTAAAAGCGAAACTTATCAACGAGCGCATCCAGTGTACATTAATTAACGACTCTGTGGCGGCCGGGGGACAAGCACTTCGCCCCTCAGCTGTGTGAGTGTTCATCTCTCGCGCCCTGGTTCGATTAATAAACACAAATAGGCTACAAACGTACACACATTGGCCTTACGTGTTTGTCATTCCCGGTGTTTTATTTTGAAAATTGAGCGGATTCTCTTGTGTTTCTTCGTGTGTTTCTTCCTGCCAAGATTGACGCGATGGCTCGCGGCTCGTGCACAAAATAGACCAAATGGCGAAACGATCGCTGCAGGGTGCGAGGCGGCGGAGGATTGGACGCCGAAATGAAAATGCCCCCGCTTCTCGGCGCTTCCGCGTCCGGTGTAGCCCCGGCGTTACGGTGTGAACCCCCCCCCCTCCCGGTCGGACGATCCGGTCTCGCCGCCACTCTTTTTAAAAAATCCTGGAGGAAACACTGTTTCCATAATATGTCCCCTTTAAAGCAGGGCTCCAGACTGCCCCTAAATGGAAGCATTTTGCCCCTAAAATTTGAGACGCTGCAATTAAATTTTTCATCTACCTGCACATGTGCAACCGGTACATTTTTAACACTGGTAAAGCATTGAAGGGGTGACTCAAAGAATCTGGAATCTGTCATTACAGGTGTTAGTCCAATCTGTGTGAGGATCATGAATGAAAAGAAAATGTGAATATTTGCTTTGATTTACATCAGTTTCTGGTGTGCACCCATAAAATTTAAAGCAAGGGAATGTCACGGTGCTCCTTGTAAATAAAGTTAGTCTGGAGCCTTAAAGTACGTTATGCTCAGGCTTGGGTGTCTGTTGACGGATTAATATGTTGAGATCACTGACGGTGCACTCCTCCAATTCAATACTACAGATCATACAAACTATCATTTTTTCCTGATGCAGCTTAATTCTAAAACCACTTCCACATCCATATATTATATCATCATCATCATCATCCACGGTGCCAACCAAGAATTTTACAGATCAGTCAAAAACGGGGTAATTCAAGAGCTTCAGTTCAGACGAGGACCGAACAAGATACATGTGTTACTGTGTGTGTGGAGATTTGAAGTGTTATCTTTTTCTAAACTGTGTGGATCCTGTGCCCCCCCTGCTCCCAGGTGACGGTGGAGGAGGGGAACGTTCAGACGCTGCTCCCTGCAGCCTGCCTCCTCCAGCTGGCTGAGATCCAGGAGGCCTGCTGTGAGTTTCTCAAACGGCAGCTGGATCCCTCCAACTGTCTGGGCATCAGGGCCTTCGCAGACACACACTCCTGCCGAGAGCTGCTCCGCATCGCTGACAAGTTTACCCAGCACAACTTTCAGGAGGTGAGAGCAACGTAAATGAGAGCAGCTGATTTCTAAAAACAAGTCACATGCTACAGAAGTTACACTGGTATTGTCTCTTCAGAAGTTACATTGGTATTGTCTCTTATTATACAATATTTAACATCTCTCATGCCTCCAGTCAAAAACATTGTTTACCAATAATATGGTTTCTGTGCATGTGAACAGCTTGTGGGATCAAGTATGTGTCGGTGCGTACTGCAGCATGTTGTGTGTGTCATCAGAGGATCAGTTGACCCTTTTTCCAGGCCTCAGGATGTGTGCACACAGTAACTAATGCGGTTGTTGGTGTGATTCTGTGTTTGACAGTAAAGTCATACCGGGCTTTGTAAACATGGAAGAAGTCCAGATAGTCTATTGACTCATGATTATAAACATCACTTGGAGGCATGTGACTTTGGAAGCTTGTGCGTACACAGTACAGAGCAGGGCCACGGTACAGCGTGCTGCTGTTCTCAATAAATGTAAAGAGAACTGTTAAAAAAGAAGCAATGGTGCACTCTTCTCTGTCTCAGTAGGACTTTGAGGTTTTTTTTTAACATTGGTCAGGTGTTGGCGTCTCCCTATTGGCTGCTGCTCTTTCTCAAAATTAACAGTTTCTTATTTCCACCTAGATTACACTTTTCAGATGTTAACCACTAAGCATTTTTTTTAACAAACCATATCTCTTTTCCATTTAAAGGGATAGTTCAACATTTGCCTGTTTGTTTTCTTTTTTTTTTTTTTTTCCACTCTTCCGTGTGTGAGCTGCTGCACTTTCAGTTGCGGGAGGGAGTCACTGTGAGTGTGTGGAGGCTCAACAGTGATTGGACATCGACTCGCGGGGGCGGGCTTTCGCCTTAAACGGCCAGGCACACACATACACGGCACAGCTGCCTGTAAAGCAGTAAGAGCTGATGGAAGCTGAATCTGAAATACCGCGGTCCAAGAGCGTATTGCACCGTGCAGGCCGTACCGAACGGTTCGGTATTTTACCGAGAACCGTTGCATCCCTAATAGACAGTAAGCGAGAAGCAAAGAGATAAAGGGCCAAAAGCAGCAGGCTATAGACAGGAGGCAAATACAATGCAATGATGTCATGTATAAGCTTATTAGCATATTATGTCATGTTATCTAGCTACCTTCCACTAAAATAGATTGTTTTCAGTTTTCACCGGCTTTTGCACATTGGTTGTAAATGATTCAGCAGAAATATGAACGGCCAGAAAAATGTCAGTTTGGAGCTGTGAAGAGGGAACGCAAATGAAGAATTGACTTAAGGCAGGGTTGTTTTAGTTGAGTCATATTGGTGATTACTCTGTTTTTAATTAGGTCATTTAATTGTGTTTGAAGATGATGCTGCGTTCGATTGCACTCGGAACTCGGAAATATCGCAATAGAACGGCCCTTAAAGTCGGAACTCCGACTCGGGAACTCGGGTAGCATCCAAGCAGCCCGAGTCGGTTGGAATTACGTCACAGCAATATGGCGTCGCACACCGCGAGAGGTTTTTATTTATTTAGGCTATTTATTTTCCAACCTAGACATTTAAGGAGAAGTTATGGAAAAGGGAATATAGCCTAGTTCCACGCGTACTGCAGCAAGAGTTGACATCTGCACGGCTCACTATGACGCATGCAGGATTCCCCTCGCTGCTCATAGACTGTAAAAAGAATGGACGTAGCGTCCGTGACGTCACCCACTGGTTTTGGGGAGTCGTTTTTGTGACTCAAATATGGCGGCCTGAACAGCGCCATGTTGGATTGGCCGGCCGAGAACCCGCCCACTGGCCTTGAAGCAGCTGTCCACGGAGCTGCTCGGACCTGTCACTCAACGTTTCCGCGCCCTAATTGGCCAGAGTTTTAACCTAATAACAGTAAAACAAACGGTAGAGTTAAAAAAAAATTCACCCCCCTCAGAGTGTGTGCGGGGGTAGAAACTATCGATTGAGACGAAAAAACGTTCTGACACCAGGCTTTTAACATGTTTACTGAGGATGTAAAGTCGGCGATTTTAACATGGGGGTCTATGGGGAATGCTCCCTTCTGACACCAGCCCCCAGAGGAATCCGAGGGGATTGCAGTTTTTTGAACGCGGAAGTGAGCTTCACTTCTCAGACCGACAACTGCCCCCTTGTCGCTGCTGCGTTCAAGAAGTGGCGTTTCTCTTTCTCTCTCTCCCCCAAGCAGCTAATGTTCTTCCCCAGCAGTACTTTTGGATGCTCGAAAGACATCAGCTTACTGTGGCCGGCCATGTTTTCCGAGGTTGCAATGAAACGCATTTACCTCGGAAGTCGGAATTTCCAACCCGGATCTTTCCTAGTTCCGAGTGCAATCGAACGCAGCATAAGTGAAGGTGTTGGTTGATAAAGCTCAGATTAAATATCAGTGTATGTGAACACAGGCCTGGTCCATCCACACAGCTGTCTCCACTTAACACTGATTAGACTCCTGTGTGGACACACAGCTGTGACTGATTGCCCCTCCTTCACCACCTTGGTTCATATGTGGAGCCTGTTACAGTTTCATACTGAGTCATGTCTGAGTCGCTTTAGTCAATGAAGTTTGTTGACTAGCCATCAGACTACACTGGAGACAATGCACAGTGTTGAGAAGGTGTCACAGGTAGTAACAACATTAATTATAGCTGCTGTGCAGCGATGGGTCGGGTCCGGGCTACTTTAAGGCAAATTTAGGCAATTCTGAGCAACAAACAGGAGAATAGGAAGACAGGACAGTTGACCTTATAATGTTCAATTTGCACCAGTTGAGGATTGAACCCACAACCTCTGGAACCAAAGACCGTTGTCTATCACACTGAGCTAATTGACAAGTGGCATTGCAACAGTGGCTTCACAAATTGAGTAAGCCATTCACTGTCGTGTAGGCAGATTTGACACCACAGTAAAAAGAAAAATCGGTTTTTGAGGTAAAATTCTGATATGTATTTGTCAAACATCTACTATGAGTCTAATGGCGTATTTCCACTAGCACGGCTCGGCTCGATACGGCTCGGCTCGGTTTGGTTGTGTTTCCATTACAACTGAGTATCACTAGTGCCGCCGTGACGTTATTTACACGGCGCCGAGCAACGCTCTAAACTCTGTAAATATATAACTTTAGCAACATTTGAAACATTTTCAGGCGAGAAAGTAGTCATTTAGATCCCCAACGTGTTGAAAATCTGACAAAATACCAGCTGTTTACAATTTTGTTTCGACGAAGTCGGTGTCACTAAAGCTAGCCGTAGTGAGCAACGCACTTCCGGTTATTTTCACAAAATAAAATACCCGTTGCCTTTTATCATAAGGAAAGCCATTACGATAGAATTGGTGCTTTTACTTTGTAAACAGGAAGTGAACCTACCCTCGCTGTAGCTAGCTTTAAACCGCCGTTTTGACTGCTCTCGTCCCGTTAACGGCATTTAGCCGTTCAATATGCCTTACCGGAGAGTCTTGCCAGCTCTGAGATCGGCCTGGTTCATTGTAAAACATTTATTTATTGATGTAAATGTGGTGTTTTCTGTGCGTACAGAGTAGACCCCAAGGCAGTGCTGCTCTTGTGTCTAACCACAAACAAACTTCTGCTACAGCCACAATTGTTAGATTTCATCAATGAGACCAACATTTATCCGACATTTAGCCGGTGGTAAACCTCTAAAAGCCATCGGGTAAGTTAATTAGCGGTCGTTTTCTCCTCGGGGTGATGACCGTGGGCTGGCCGGCGGAGCACGTCAGGAGTCGGGCTGCTGCCTCTGTGATGTCGCGGTCGCTGCTCGGACCTGGAGCTTCACTTCTCCGAAAAACATCGGGTCAAACTTCTAAACAGCCGTCGTTTGGATAAACTAACCGCACATTGGGGATCTAAACAGTAACTTTCTCGCATGAAAAAATATTAAAACTTCATAAAGTCACGTAATAACAGAGCCAGTCTCAATATTAGAAATTCTCTGGTAATAACAGGCTTCAGCAGGAACATTTCTGTTGTCGGTCGTCGCTTCCAGTGACGACACTCACCGGCCAATCAGTGGAAGGCAGTCGGCTGACGTCACGTTCTAGTAACGCTTCGGCTCGCTTGGAACCAGGGCTGAGGTGATACCAAAAGTGTACCTGGTTGCAGGTACTGCGTGCTAGTGGAAACTAGAGCTGTGCGATATGGATTTTTTTTAATATCCTGATATAGACAATTTTATATCCCGATAACGATATATATCCCGATATATTATTTTGTCTTAACATTATATATGAAATGAATGGCAATTTCTCTTATCTTTTCTCCTTTTATTTACCAAACACATTTAATTCCATACAGTAAAAAATACATTAAAAAAATAATATAAAACACAAATATCCAGTGGACAAATGGTCCACATAATAATCAGTTTCAAGTATGTAGTATCAAGTATAAAGTGCAAAGAAATGATGTAAACAATGTTGCTTCAAGTAACATTCAGGTATGCCTTTCAAGTAACAACTAAAAGTGCTAATTAAGTGTAAACTGTTTGAGAGGTTTAGTAGGAACACAACTTTGTGAAACCTCTTAAAATGACATGACATTTTTTTTAAATGTTTTGTTTCACATTTTTCACAAGTTGAGAGCTAAGAACACAAGCTGGTCAACTTTTTCAGGCTTGAGACAAGTTCTCTTACATGTAACAATGTTCCCACTCGCACTGAAGACCCGCTCTGACGGAGAGCTGGTTGCCGGGCAGCCTTCGGAGGACCCAGCCTACGCGGTCTCCGGAGGCAACGGCTTCGGAGGCTCCTCCGTCGGCTGCATCAACGGTCGGTAAATGGGACGGTCTAGCCTTCAGAGCATTACCTGATCCGAACGTAAACAACGGCGTAACGTAAACAACGGCCGGACGTTAAACAATTGAAAGTGCCGCTTGCAACGGCTCTACTGCTCCTCCGCTCCTCTCCTCCCTTTTTTTTTTTTTTTTTAAAGAAGTAGAATCAATACAAGGGCAGTTATCATTCATATACTAATAAACAAACCATTGAACAGCAGCCAGGGGGCTAAGCTTCAGGCTGTTAAGGCTATTAAGTGAATAGAGAATAAAGAGCACAAGTAATGTGTTTTCATAGCTTTCTTATTAAAAGTTGTCACACTCAGATGCTTTGCCTCAGCTCCTCACCTGTGCAGCCAGAGCAGAGCTCAGCTCAGCGGGCGACCACACCTCCAAGCCGCAGAGCCGGGTTACCGTGGCTACAGCACAGAGCTGCTCCGTTCGATAGCTAGCGGCTAGGTTGCTAATAACAACAACGGTGCAGCAACATGTTTGCATCCATCCTCCTGTGCATGCTGCAGTGCCAGTGCCGTAAAGTCGCGGGTGACGTAAATGCCGCCGCAAAGTAGTGGCGAGGTGCTGCAATTAGAGCCCTCTCTGATTAATGTAGTTAAAATTACGATTTAAACGATAGACGGCTCTTTCGTACGGTAGACGTTTTTATATCGTACTACGATATATATCGTAATATCGCACAGCTCTAGTGGAAACACGCAAATAGCGCGCCGAGCCAAGCCGAGCCGAAGCGCGCTAGTGGAAATGCGCCATAAGATGTTAGGAGCCTTCGCACATGGTCCAGTCCAAGCTATTTGGATTTTTAAATTTAGAGGCTTACTGTGATGCCACCATTAGGACAACTGACTTGTGTTTCATGTTGAGGACATCTGACATTTTTATCTGTCATCATCATCATCATCATCACCCTTGCTGGGTCTCGAACTCACAATCTCTGACACCAAGAACCAGTTCCTAACTCGCTGAGCTAATTAGCTGGTAGTGAGACCTGCTGTGTAGCTTCATTTATCCACTCAGGGAGTCAATGCCCGGGCAGCTGTTGTGATGAAATGGTCAAAATGTCAGAAATTCAGTCATCTAAACAAAAATCTGATAATACATAAATTGCATCTTGACAGCATGGAAATGTTGATGATTTGTTTTTAATGATAAGTGTTTTGCTTCATAAGAGAAAATCTGATGTTTAAAAATTCCAGTCTCACATTGACTGCAGTTGTTCCCATTAGAGCAGAATTCAAAATGTTCTCAAAAATTCAGTTTTTGAATTAAAATTCTTATATTTGCCAAACTTCATCAACCATGACTCCAAAATATTGTCATTTTTTTTCAGGAAGATTGAAAATGTATTTAGCAAGAATTTGATGGTATATGTTTACAGTACTGTTTACAGTCAAACGTTTTCATGCACTGTAGGCTCAATTTTTGCTTAATCAAAAATCCGAGAAACAAGTTTTGTGGAGGACGGTCTGGACATGCTCTGTAGCAGTTTGGTGTCAATTGAGCAAAAATTGTGGGAGGAGCAGGGATGCAAACAGCGCGCCGAAAAGCGAAACTCGCTTTTTTCATGACCAATTAGGTGACTTGTGTGAGTCGTTCAGATCCGAAGAGTTTTTGTTTTGAGGGGAGGGGGGGGGGGGGGGTCTCAGCGTCTCAGCTTGGGTCAGTAAAATGTTTTTCTAACAGGCTGACAGTGACAATCACGTGAAACTGAGGCGAACTCATTCATGGTTGTCTCTGATTATACTGGTAACAGCCGACCTCCAATGTAGACGCGCGACATGCGCGCTCATTAAGCGGCGCGTACCCGCGTGCAGTCGGTGCAACAGCGACGCCGTTTTTTCCCCCCGTGCACGTCCGTGGAGCTGTGCGCCGCGGACATGCACGGTTCCCTACGTTGCTGTGTCAGGCAGGTGTTTCCACGGAGCTCTGCCCCGTTTCAGAGGTGAAGGAAGCTCTAAGTGGAAAGACGTCGCCTCCGCGATGTAGAATGTGTTCAATTAAAGTGAAACTAACACATAATATAGGCCTATATGTCCATTACACACTGAATGAAACATCCCATGTCTTTATTTATTCAGTTTATTTTAATAGTAATAATTATGACTAACATTCAGTGAAGACCTAAAAATCAATATCTCCAAAATGGAAATATTGCAAAGGAATTTTTTTTTTTTTTTTAAGCATTTTTAATATAGAAATATTGGCCTTCTGAAAACTATGTCCATCTATATGCACTCAATACTTGGTTGGAGTTGAACTACTGGAAATTGACCTTTCCCCGTGATATTGTAATGTACTTACTTACTTATTGTACTTACTTACTTACCCCCCCCCCCCGTTTGCATCCCTGGAGGAGATACATTTTAAAAGTTTCACAGTTATTGAAAAAAACAGAGTGATGGACTTAATAATTTGTAATGAGTTTAAGTGGACAAAAGTTTCAGCAGTATTGAGGAGACATTTTGGTGAAGTTTCAAAACTTTAGCATCTACCGTTGGTTTGGTAGGAATTTTTAAAGTTTTTTAATTTAAACGCTTATTGTGCCCCCCCTAGGAGGGGGGGGGGGGCACATGTCCTTGGAGTTGAGTTAATCTGGCATGGGTTTGGATGTTTCTGTAAAGTTTGGTAAGTTTTTGCCCATGGGAAGTATGACTTCCTTGGAAGAAGAAAGAAAGAAGAAGAAGAAGAATTCCTCCAGGGTTTCCCGCAGCGCTTTCCTGTTAAGGCGGCCGCCTTAACAACAAAGAGCTGCCGCCTAAACTAACGTCTTAAAAAAAAAAAAAAAATGTAACGATATCCGCCGCCCCCCCCCCCGTCGGACGATGGCCGCATCCTCTCACACACATACACACCACAGAGAAGCGCGCATGCATAACAGCAGCGCGTGTTGAAAGCTAAACTTAATACGGCACGGCGCGTCCCTCCCCCGACGATCGATCCGCCCCCACCCCGTCAACAGATCCGCGCCACCACCCCCCCCCGTCCCGCGTCAACAGATCCGCCGCCCCCCGTCGACAGGTCAGACACCACCTTAACTAACAAATTTTCTGGGGGAAACACTGTCCTCGGAATACACGGCTGTGCTACTTTAAATCAATCCATTAAAACACGGCTCAATATCATGTCTCTGTGACAAATGTCAGTATTCGCACCTGTGATTTTATTTATATGAACAGCTTTAAGAGAGGAGAGCTTCTGTTGTGTGTACATAGAGGCTAGAAAACAGAAGCTTACCACAGCAGCAACATGTTGTGCAGTAAAGTATGATGGTTGAAAAGTGCTCTGAGCCCCAGGGAAAACACTGCATCTAGCAAAGAATACAGGATGAGATATTGGTATCTGGACTTGGCAGAGGCAGCAGACTGGGATGAGATTTGATGGAAAATGCAACATTTTATTCTTCAAAGGTAAAAAGAAATATAAGACTCATTGAAAGTGAGTGTTTTTTCCCTGAAGAAAAGTACCATAAACAAACTATTCTGATATTATGTGGATGGAGCATAAATTATTTATTGCTGTATAAGCAATTTCTGATCTTCAGGTGCTGTGCTTCAACACATTCAGTTTGACTTACTATATTATGGTGCCAAGTCTGAGCTTTGATCTGATTCCATTTAATTTCAGCAGTAAAGAAAGAACTTAGTGGTAGATTCAAACTTTTCTGTGTTCAGAGTTGAGCGGTTAAAAAGTATTTGGTCAGATACATGTTCAAAAATACACACAGTCAAAACCTTCATATTTAACATTAAAAAGAGGAACCTTCATAGTCGGTGACTGACTGAACCACAGACATCAACAGACATCAACAGAGGTTTTGTAGTGTCTTCATTCACTGTAAAATAACTTTTTCCCTATTCTTTCCCATGTTATTTTTTTATTTGAAAAATGTCTTCATAACCCAGAATTCCCTGCAAATGTGCTCTTCTTGAGACTAGCCCAGTTCATTCAGACTGTTCATTAAGCTAAAATCTGTCTTTATGAAAGCATCCCCTAAATCCAGTCAGCTGAAGGTCTGTTCTGTTCAGTCATCCTGGGCTCAGTGCAGTGATGATGTTTAATGTTTGTGTGGGGGCTGTTGACTGTCTGACCTGATCCCCTCTGTGCTCTCCTGTGTGGCAGGTGATGGAGAGCGAGGAGTTCATGCTGCTGCCGGCGAACCAGCTCATCGACATCATCTCCAGTGACGAGCTGAACGTGCGGAGCGAGGAGCAGGTCTTCAACGCCGTGATGGCCTGGGTCAAATACAGCATCCAAGAGCGCAGACCACAGCTACCGCAGGTTTGTTCTCCCAACACAACCGTGAGCGTTACTGCAGCCAGTGTGGTGGGGGAGCTGCTGTAGCTGAAGTGTGCCTCTGTCCCACAGGTCCTGCAGCATGTCCGTCTGCCGCTGCTCAGCCCCAAGTTCCTGGTGGGCACCGTGGGCTCAGACCCTCTCATCAAGAGTGACGAGGAGTGCAGGTGGGTGCTGTCAGTGCACAGAGGAGTTGTTGGGCATTTTCAGCAGGAAACTGTTGTTTGTGCAGATGAAGTTAGTTAGTTTGGCTCCCTTAGGATAGATTTGTTTTGGACTCAAGAGAATGTCACATAGAGCACATCACAAAACACACACAAATGGAAAAAAAAAAAAAAATAGAGCATAGATTTGGGGTGTAGCGGTATTTGTATTCGTCCCGTGCCGCCACGGTACCGGGGTCACATTTTGTTACACACAGTCATATGACGAATATGTCGGAGTCCTCATTCCAATCCAGGTGGCGGCGTTCACACCAAAAGCTTCCAAAGCGTCAAAAACGCTCGAGGGTGGGCTTCAGATAAGACAGCTTCCAAAACGGCAAATATTTTCAGCTGCTTTGGTCGCTCGTCATGTGACTGATGTCAAAGTTTGATCGCGCTGGTCATTGGGGAGCCGAAATACAAAAAAAAGAGAAAAAAAAGGCAACCGTAGGACATCTCTATGCTGACTGGTTGCCGCCGAACCGCGTCATAGCTAATTACCCTAAAGTTAACCAAGGCTCATCTTCTCGTCTGGTGATGCTTTGGAAGCGCGGTGACGCCAGTTGGCGCTTTGGACGCTCAGTGCTGCCTGGCTCCTATTGAAAATGAATTGACTTCCGGCGTTTTGATGCTTTGGAAGCTTTTGGTGTGGACGCACAGTAATGAGCCTCAAAGCTGCCAGAAACTGTCATAACAGACGAAGAAGAGAAGTGATGAGAGTGTGAAGTTAGAGGAGCCGCCTGCTTCATTAATATCACTCGTGTGGCTTCTCAGTGAAAAAGACAAGTTATGTGCTTAAGCAGCCTCTTGACATGAACACAGACATCAGAAACATCACCAAAGCAACTGGCATCTGGCCTAAACTAACTGTGTAAACCAACATTGATGTTAATTTCTTGTTAGTTAGTTCTTGTTAATAGTTGCCAATTTTTTTGTCAAGTTTTTTCTTCTA
Source organism: Trachurus japonicus (assembly GCF_045865225.1). Lineage (NCBI taxonomy): Eukaryota > Metazoa > Chordata > Actinopteri > Carangiformes > Carangidae > Trachurus > Trachurus japonicus. The sequence goes on from NC_140923.1 coordinate 22,016,217, forward strand.
GTATTATTATTAACAGTCCTAATGCACTTGTTTTATTTTTTATTCTATTTTTTTTTTTTTTACTTTTATAACTGATGTTTTTTAGTTTTACATTCAATTAGTGTCTGTTGTACCGAACCCGTACCAGACCGTGACTTGTGTCCTCTAGCATAGATTCATATCAGCACAGAAACATCTACCGTAAAATTCGGTGTATAAGTCGCACTTTTTTTCCTTTTTTTTTCATCTAAAAAGTTGGGTGCGGCTTATACACTGGTGCGACCAATAGACCAAGGTAAATGTCAACCCCGTTTAAAACTGGTATTAACATGCGTTCTCAGTGATCAGACTGCAGTCAGATAGAGCTGGACCACTTGAAAGTAAGGCAACCAGGGTGCATTGAGGACGGATTGTGATCCGATGGGCCAATCCACCTCCCGGAGGTGGTCGGGGTCACATTGTGACCACATGTCTGTGAACACAGGTGTAAGCGGTAATGCGTCGTGGCTCGTGTATCCGCATACGACTACGCGGGCAGAACGGCGTTTCCGATGACGGTAATTAACGAGACTCATTTGGGCTCGCCATAGTCTCCGACATAAAATAATATTATTGTTATGGGTTTTTTTTTTTTTAAACCACCGTCTCTCATCTCTGTCAGTCAGAGTCCTCAAAAATAGACTGCGGCTTAGATACCAGTGCGACTTATATTCCGAATTTTACGGTAATAAAAAAACAATAGTCCATTTTATAACCCTGCAGCAACGCACACACTCTCTTCATTTGCACTAGGGATGGGCATTTGAAGAAATCTTTTTGATCGATCATCGGGAAAATTAACGATCAATTATCGATTAATCGTTAACTCTTTGAGTGCCAGCCGTTTTATAAAATGGTCAGTGCCATGTGCCAGCGTTTCGGGGCATTTTGAGTAATATTTTAAGACCAAGAAAATATTTTGTACTATGACTCTGAAAACACCAAACAGCTCTTAGGAAAGAGGAGACTCTCTATATAACTAGGGAAAAAAACATTTGTTTGTACCTTGTTCCATTCTTAATTGATCTTAAGTTGAATAGAGCCTGGTTGCACCAAAAAGACCACTTTTTTTCTAGAAAGCTGAGAAAAATGCATTTTTGTGAAAGAGTCTCTCAAGAAAAACAGTGATTTATCCGTTTTAATTTTGACTTCAAAAACATGTAAGACATCTGAAAATTTCATTTCACATGTTTTTTCAAAAAAACTAAAATACAACAAGTAGGAGTCTTACTCTGCAGAGTGATGCCTGCTCTCCTACTCCTCCTGCAGTTGCTGCCCCCTCACCCTCTCCTAACCCCCTCCCCCTCCCCTCCTCCTTCTCCTCCTGCTTCATCCCCTCATCTCTGCAGTAGTGAGGGAGACGTCGTGGCGTCTTCAGCCTCTCTGCTGGACGCGGCCGCGGCAGCGACTCACCGCGCTGATCTCTCGGTTCGTCGTCACGTCGGTTAGACAGCAACTGGTGAAACTGACTCCGCGATCCGCTTTCGCTTTGGCATTTCGGTGCTGATCATCTAGATGAGTTTACCTTTCCTGCCTCCTCTGATCACTGCTGGAGCTATGCTAACAGCACCGTGGCTAAGCTTCCTCCAGCTCCACGTTACACTTGTTCCAGGCTCTGCCCGTCGTTTTCCTCTAGAAATAGAAACTTTTCCCAACTTTTTTATCTCTGTACTGATCGCGCTCGTCTTCTCCTTCCTCTTCACTTCTTGCTCTGATCTACAGTCTTCTTCATTCTACACATCCCAGAAGCCCCAAAATTACTCACAGTGTGCGCAACAGCGTCCCCATTTACCAGCCGCAGAAAAGTGCATTTGACGTATATATACGTCAATGGCACTCAAGCGTTGGATTTTGATTGACGTATATATACGTCAATGGCACTCAATGAGTTAATATTCATATTTATAATTAAAAACAAAATGCGTGCGGCTATGGCGTGTGCCAGTAATCCAGGGCAGTCCCCGTGAAGGAAGAAGGTCAGATAACAACGTACACGGACGTCTATGTGCTTGTGCTTCACCTGTAGGGACGGTGCCCGTGCCAAAAAAAAAAAAAAGGCATTGTTGCGCTGCCTGGCTCACCTGCAGCTGAGCTGTCAGAGCAGCTCTGCTGTCCCTCTCTCTTCAGCCTTGTGTTGGCTGCACTTGTACAAAAAAAAAATCGCAAGCACTCTCAAAATGTGAAAGCGTGTGTTTTATTATTATTTCTGTAGCAAACACACCGCGGAGCGGCGCTCTGATCAGCGCGGCACAGAAAAGAGAAACAAACTATGCAGGATATTTACCTTAAGTTTCATTTTAACCGTCATTAAACAGCTTCGGACTAATTGTGATGTTAGATAAATGACTTGCAGCTTGTAACTTACAGAGAGAGTGGAGGCTCCTTCCACACCGCTGCTGAAAACCAAACCTGCTGATCAGAGCAGGCGGAGCCGTGGTGTCACAGCTCATGTCTCTGTTGCACAGGCGTATTTATTTAATTATTTCACTCTTAAACCGTGTTATAATAATAATAGGCCTGTATAATAATAATTATATAGAGTTTATTGGTTGTTATGAAAAAATAAAACCGGGGTTTATTTCTCCATTACAACTTCTGCCCTCTACATGATCCCTTATAATAAATCGATAAAATTTTTCCGTGATCGATACAATTCTTAATGATTAATCATGCCCATCCCTAATTTGCACTATTGCACACACTCTTCCTATTGCACATACACCCATACAGCATCTCATTAATTCTATTGCACTGATTATTTTATTGTATTTCTGAAGATTCAGGAATCTTCTGACTTCCTAAATACAAATCATTGACTTACTAAGTCAGGAACTTCCTGTCATATCTCTCAGCATCTGAAATCAATAAGCAACAAGCAGCACACACTAATACAATCGGCTGATCTGAGGGAGTGTGTTTTTGTATCCATGTAGCTGTGGCAGGACAAATCAAATATCAAAATAAATTGGTTTAAATTTAATACTACAAATAATTAGTTACCAATTTAATAGGAAAGCAGATCAAATATTGTCCTAACAGCAAAGGCAGGCAACGAGGTCACATCAGCCTTGTTTTACATGTTGACACAGTAACCATATATATATTGTATGGTTGTTTGTCTGTTTTATCAGAGACCTGGTGGACGAGGCCAAGAACTACCTGCTGCTGCCACAGGAGCGGCCGCTGATGCAGGGTCCCAGGACCCGGCCCAGGAAACCCATCCGCTGCGGCGAGGTGCTTTTTGCAGGTCGGTATCTTCACGCGCTAAAGACGAAACTACAAATATAGACTTTATTGTTTCACTGTTAACCGTAAAGTGTGCGTCACGTTTCCTTGTGCTCCAGTCGGCGGCTGGTGCAGCGGGGACGCCATCTCCAGCGTGGAGCGCTACGACCCTCAGACCAATGAGTGGCGGATGGTGGCGTCGATGAGCAAACGGCGGTGCGGCGTGGGCGTCAGCGTCCTGGACGATCTGCTGTACGCAGTGGGAGGTCACGACGGTTCATCGTATCTAAACTCTGTGGAGAGGTGAGGCGTTACCAGTGGATACAGTTATTTTATTTTTCCCACCCTCATTTTCTTCCCGTTTCTAAAAGTCAAACCATTCTTCTCTCTGTTGTGTTCCTCCGGTCCAGATACGACCCCAAGACCAACCAGTGGAGCAGCGACGTGGCTCCTACGAGCACCTGTCGTACCAGTGTGGGCGTGGCCGTCCTGGGTGGTTACCTGTACGCCGTCGGGGGACAGGACGGAGTCTCCTGTCTCAACATTGTAGAAAGGTATCAGTCAAAACTCCCAACTGCTGCCTCAGCTCAGCTTGAACTCTTTCATCAATTTCAGTATTGAAGCATGAGACGGAGAACATCCAGCTGTCAGTTCCTGACCTCAAGGTCAAACACTCTGGGTTTCTCCATTTCATTCTTTAGATCGCAGCATGATGTGTTGCTGTTTGAGATCTTTTAGCCTGCTTCACTTTGTCAGACAGGTTCTGTTGAAGTGATTTCTTGATTCAACAGATCTAGCAGTGATCAGGCCGGGGTGTGGACAGTGAAATTGAATTCGGCTTTCCAAAAATAATTGGTTTATCACAGTTAGTTCAGGATTTACAAGGGGGGCACTTACCTTACTTCTTCATGTGGGGTCAGGTAGGTGTGGAGAGCTTTTTCTCTTAATAAATGAAGTCATCATTTAAAAACTGCATTGTATATTTACATGAGTTACTTTTGTCTGATATCTTAAACATTTAAAGGGTTATTGCCGTTTTTTACAATCTGGACCTTATTTCTAGCATAAAATATGTAAGGGATAATGCCCGACGAGGTGTCCATTATCAGAAATTAATGGACGACGCAGAGGCGTGAACCGTCCAACGCGAGGCGGGTCAGAAAAAAGTTTGTTTCTCTGGAACTAACTAACTTAGTACTCCTCCACACAGGCAGGCTGCAGGTGCGTGGCGCAGTGGTTAGACCGCAGGCGGGCCCGATTCAAATCCTGCGTCAGGCAGCCCTGCATGTCATTCCCCCTCTCTCTGCCTCCCCCTTTCCTGTCTATCTCTACTATGTGCTATCAAATAAAGGCAAAAAAGACTAAAATGAGACTAAAACTAAAACTTTCCATGGACTAAATTTTACCTGAAACTAAACTAAAAGACTAAAATGTGATGACTTTCAGTGTTTCCCCCAGAAAATTTGTTAGTTAAGGTGGTGTCTGACCTGTCGACGGGGGGGGGGGGCGGATCGATCGACGGGGGGGGACGCGCCGTGCCGTGCCGTATTAAAGTTTCGCTTTCAACACGCGCTGCTGTTATGCGTGCGCGCTTCTCTGTGGTGTGTATGTGTGTGAGAGGATGCGGCCATCGTCCGACGGGGGGGGGGGGGGCGGCGGCGAATATCGCTACATTTTTTTTTTTTTTTAAGATGTTAGTTTAGGCGGCAGCTCTTTGTTGTTAAGGCGGCCGCCTTAACAGGAAAGCGCTGCAGGAAACCCTGACTTTAACTAAATCCAGTCTTTGGTGAGTGACTAAGACTAAAATTAAATGAAAAATTCTTGTCAAAATGAACACTGGTGGACGTCATCCCTTTGTCCTTCAGATACGATCCTAAGGAGAACAAGTGGACCCGTGTGGCCTCCATGAGCACCAGGAGGCTGGGCGTAGCTGTGGCGGTGCTGGGAGGGTTCCTGTACGCCGTGGGAGGGTCGGACGGCACGTCACCGTTAAATACAGGTATTGTACATTTAAATATAATAGTAAACATTATTTTGATGTAATATCTCATTCCTGACTGTGGTCTCCCTGTGTCTCCCTCTCCCTCAGTGGAGCGATACAACCCTCAGGAGAACCGCTGGCACACCGTCTCTCCCATGGGCACCAGGAGGAAGCACCTGGGCTGCGCCGTCTACCAGGACATGATTTACTCTGTGGGAGGGAGGGACGACACCACGGAGCTGAGCAGCGCCGAGCGATACAACCCCCGGACCAACCAGTGGTCTCCAGTGGTTGCCATGACGTCCAGACGGAGCGGGGTGAGTGTGTTGTGGTGACTTCATCTCCATAAGCTCTGTGGTCTAGATGAAGTCTATACTGTTACAGTTGGTTGACGTTGTTGGTGTGACTGCTCTCCAGGTGGGTTTAGCTGTGGTCAACGGTCAGCTGATGGCTGTAGGAGGCTTTGATGGGACGACGTATCTCAAAACTATAGAAGTCTACGACCCTGATGCCAACACATGGAGGTAAGAGGAACTTGAGTCTACAAGATGTGTTTACATGACATAACTGACACTGCCCTAAATTCTCTGATAGAAACCCGGGTTGTTTTTTTTTGCTTCAACTGCCGAACTGGCCCAGCTTATATTTGAGACAGGCGTCTATATGGGACAGGCTTTTATTTAAAGGGATAGTTCAACATTTTGGCAAATTGGCACATTGCCATAATCCCTATAGTCTTAGCAGTAGGTTCGTTGCCTTCGTTCCGTTATTATCTCATAGCGTGGTGAATGTGCAGGTCACAACTTGTCCACCAGAGCGTTTTGGAGTTGTTGGATTGTGTATTTGATGAGTTTGATGAGGGAAACCAAGAAATCCCATTAGCCTCCATAGCGTAGCTCTGAGCAGCTTGCAGCTCTGCTCCACCGTTCTAAAAATAGCTTGCACCAACAATTAAAGGTAACGAACCTACTGCTAAGACTATAGGGAATATGGCAATGGGCCAATTTGCCAAATGTTGAACTATCCCTTTTATTTTGAACAAATCTTATGCTCAGCAAAGATGGGAAATGTATAATATAATCAAAGCTGTCAGCTGTGTTAGTCTGTACAGACCAATCAGAGGACAGAACAGAAACCAATCACAGTCTCTCCTCCTCTTCTGTTCTGACTGTTCCCTCTCTTCCAGGTTGTACGGAGGGATGAACTACCGGCGGTTAGGCGGAGGGGTGGGTGTCATCAAAATGACTCATTGTGAATCCCACATATGGTAACACCAGCCCCCCACCCACCCACTCCCACCCCATCCACCCACTCATCCACTCACCTCTCATCACGTTGCTATGGTATGCCTCTTTTCACCAACTCTCGTGCCTCCAGAAAGAGACGCTGTCCTGTCGTGCGAGGATGAGGAGGAAAAAAAAACAAATGTGAAGGGGAAAGATGAGACTGACAAACAAACTTTTGAACTCTAGTCCATCCCACACACACACACACACACAGCCCCCACAGCCCCCACTCTGAGCTCTGGTCGTCTTGGATCGCAGAAGTCGGCCAGGAACCAGGAAGCTTCCAGCTGGGACGTCCTCCTGTGACCTGGTCCTCCTGCAGCTCCTCGCTCTGAAATGTCTGAATGAAATGGAACTAAACTCCATCAATTTGCAGTTGAGGGGGAAAAACGAAGGCTTTTTCACTCTCTCCGACCGTCACCCTCCCTCGTCTTCCCATGCCCCCAAATCCTAACCGGTTCCAACCGCCCCGAATGAGCTCAGACCCAGAGAGCAGACGGACCGCCTATTATCCACCGGAGACACAACAACATTGCATACCGACCCGCTCTCATTCTCTCTCTACTTGGCTTTAGGCTCAGACAGCGCTCCGTCTCCGGGCCTCGTGTAGCATCAAGCAGTTAGAAAACCCTCAGTTGTTCTTGTTTTTTTGGAGGGGGGTTTAATCATTCGGTCAGTCGTCAGCTCTTTGTACCGAGTGGGACTGCTGCGTCTCCAGGAGGCTGCTGTAGCTGTGTGCTGCTTCAATGCTCAATAATGTCAGTTCAGACGGTCAGAGTGTATTTGAAGGACTTCACCATGTAGCCTGTTGATCACTATGAGCTTCAGTGGAAACATCCGAGACACACAAATCCTCCAAACACGCCTCGGCCCTGAATGCTGAACACTGATGAAGCAAGTGTTCAGTGTTTAACACTCCAAGCCTCCAGCTGCACCACACTGTCCGTTTTGTTTCTTAAACCCCGACGATGAACAATTTTTCAAAAGCGTCTCCTGATGTTGCACTCAGCTGTGAGCCCTGCCATCTCCACACCAGCCAATCACTGAGGAGAGAGGTTGTGCTGGTCGCATTGTGTGTTTTTGGAAAGTTGCACAAACCAGCCTCTGAATTCTGCCATTGGAAACGGGGGATGGAGACGATGTTGGAGCACCTGACACAACACAACACAACAACAGTGGGAACTTGAAAAGGATATTTGATTTTTGTATTTTTTGTTGTCAACAAATCCCATGATACCAACAAAACCAACAAGATGTTTATGTCAGTACAATTTCCTGTCTTTAACCCAAAACTTATCAATTCATCTTGATTTTAAATGGGGTCACTAATACACACCTTGTTCTATTTTTCTTTTTCTTTTCGAATGCTCAACAATCTCCTGCAGCAGTCGGATGCTGAACTTTTCTAGTGACAGAACTCAGACAGGAGGTGATGGTCTCAGCTGCAGATTCATCTACATTGGTGTGTGTGTGTGTGTGTTGCTGGTCATGGAGGAATGTGTAAATTGTTGTGTTTTTTAAGAGTGAATGTAAATGAAGCTCTGTAGGAATCACACAAGACTTGAGTGTCAGTTTTTTTGGTTTTGGACTTTTCATGGAATTTGTTGACAGGAAAGAACAAAAAACACACAAACTGACCAGATGGACTGTTGGTAATCATTTAACAACAGAGATATGAGACTGTGTACGTGTACTGTACACAGAGGTTACCTGTTACCTTCCAATAGTAGGAGGTTGTTAGTTTATTCCTAAGAGTTGTCAGATGTGTCAGTTGATAAATCCTAATAGAAACTGTTGGACCTGTAATTCAGTTCTGATTTGAAATGTAAACATTCAGTTTTCCCATCAGGCTCCTTGTCTCTCAGCGCTGCCTGCAACAAGCTCAAAGAAGAAGAACCAGTGGCCCAGTGCAGCCAATCAGAATGATCCCAGTCGGTCTTAAAGGTTTAACCGTATTAACACAACTCTAAACTGTAAATGATGAATTAAGTAACAGCTGCTTCTGTATGATATTGCTTAGTTCACACAGCCACTGGGTTTATGTTCTGCCTTCAGTCTCATATGCAGCACATAGCGGCGGCTCCACCTGCTGGAGGACGGCTGTAGCGCAGCGCTGAGTCTTGGTGCGTTTCTCTTAGTTGTTCCCTTGTCGTGTGACTGAGTTTGAGCGGACGGCGGATCGGTCGGGGGTTGATCTCATAATTTATTGCACTGTGATTGGAAATGTATTTTAGATTTTATCTTTTTATTTCTGAATTGTATTTTATATGGGTGTCCGACTTTCCAGATATAGAAGGGGAGGGAGGGAGGGGATACGTCTCATGTGACATGCGCGGCATCACACTGCAGAAGTGGATTTCTTTCATACATTGCAACACTACACGTTCTAGCTCACACAGTCATCACAGTCGTGCACTTTAATAACCATGGACAGGCCGTCGTTATGCATTCAGCCAGAGAACAGGACCTAACCTTCAGTAACATGGTAAATCTAGATCTAGCTGGGTTTAGTTCATGGCTTGTGGGGGTGGGGGGAGTAGGGGGTCAAGTCACAGGATCACCGCTCGGCTGACGATGTCTTTGCCGTATGCAAATTGTTCATGTTGAAAATGTTTCTGCTTTGGGGTTTATTTTTCTGTTGCATATGTTGATGATCACTTGACACGTAGAATCTGAACATTTCATGTGGTTTTTTTGTATTTTTTTTCCAATTCAAACGACATGTTACATGCAGTTTTGTCATAAATGTCCATCAAATAGAGGAAATATAATCACCCTTTGTTGAACAAAAAAATATGCAGTCTTTCCAACTGTGTATGCTTCTTCTTGGAAAAAAATAATCCAAAGTATATGTTGCTATTTTTTTCACTGCCACAGATAAACGAGGAAATTGCACTCGGTTTTGAAAATCGTGTGATGAACGTTATTGTTTTGGTCTCAGGCAGCGGAACTCTATTTTTACACAGTGTCATCTGGGTTAAGAAAACACCTTTATGACTGCGTTTTCCAGAGGACACAGTATCCTTGCTCTCATTTTGCCTTTTGCTATTTTTCCACACAACATGTTCAATTCTAGTCTTAATTTTCCTCCACCTCTGGTGATGCGGTATTGATCAGCTGCCTTAGACCAAAGCAGTAGTGACTGTGTTTGGCTCAAACTGAGTGAACTTCCTCCTTCTAATCACGTTGAGCTGCTAACGATGCATTTGTGACTGTGATGGAACAGAAATCAACCGACTTCAGTCAGTAGCCTAGATTTAAATCTGTCCTTCTGAGTAGCCTCTGTGCAGTCTGTCCAACACGTGACCCCCCAACATGGTTGTTGATCTCTGGTGTTTGTTTCCGTGAATCAAGCAGCCATCTCTCAGCTGTGATCACTGCAGCAGCTCTGGACCACGTTCACTATGACAAGGATTAAACCTTTTTTTCTCCTGGAAAACTGTGCGTGTGTGTGTCTGTGTGATATGGCCATTGTTGTACAACAAAGGAGGACACATGAAAGGAAGGAAACACTGTTGGTTCTATGTGTAGGAGTTAGAGCTCATAAACAGTGTTAAAGGAGACATATTATTCTCCTTTTCCACAAATTAAAATAGTTCCCAGGTGTCTTAAAGACATGTCTGTGACATGCTTTGGTCAAAATACCTCAAGGATCAAACATCACAGCTCTTTTCATCCTCTCAAAACAGCCCTGTTCAGAATGGCTGCTTTTAGTGCCTGTCCCTTTAAATGCAAATTAACCACTGCTTGCCCCACCCCTTCTACAGGTCCCAGGTAGGGGTGGTATTTTGCAAATTCGCAAGCTAGTTACTTCACTGGAAGACAACTGAGGGAACAGCTCGTAAAACCACATGGATTTCAACCTAAGGAACCTGAAAATTCTCACATTTTGGTGGCCGAAAGGCAAGACAAACACCCAAATATATGTTAAAGAGCCTTCAGAAAGTGGTATTTTCGTAATGTCCCCTTTAAAGAGGAACTATGGAGGATTTGTACTTTAACTCTGCTACATTTTTACCTTAATTAAGCAGCTTCAGTTATCTTGATGGCTTTGTTGAAAACAAATGCACATGGCCGGGAGGAGGGTTAGTAAAATAGAGCAGAAGTGATCGGACTTGCATAGTTCCCCTTTAACTTGACTTTAAGTCCCCCTCCTGCGACCCTTTTTGGTCATTTTAAAACCAGCTCATTAACAATGCACCTCTGGAGGGTGGGCGGAGACTGCGCTGCTCTGCACCCGCCCAGCCACCTCCTCGCACCCCACCCCCCGCTTGTTGACAGCTGGACACTGTACAATTACAGATTCAGCGCGTTTAGCATAAAACTCCACACTGGGATTCAATCCCAGACTGGAACATAGTCCTTGCTCACGCTGCAAGCTGCTCTACCAGGTGAGCTATACCTGTTATACCTTGACAGCTACACCGAGCTGCCAAGCCTTTCAGCTCTGAGCCAGATGCAGAGCTGGGCGGGAGCTTGTAGCACTAGTGCCCTCCCCTGGAGCTGTGACACATCAGCTCCAGTCTCCCTGAAACTGCCAGTTTGCGTCTGCCATTGGTTCACAGCAGTTTGAAGCCAGAAAAACTCAGAAATGCAATTTTGCACTTCCTTTTCTGCTGATATGTCCTCTAACACAAGAAAAATGCCACAGGAACATGTGAAAAGCACGAAAAACACGATTTTCACGGGAGGGGGTCTTTAAGAGTGAAAAATCTTCAACAGGATTCCTAAATCTTTCAAGGCTCCCTAATAGCATTAAATTCTGGCCAGGGTCCCCACTCCCTCTAGCCTTGTAAACCAGCCTCTCGTGGAAGTGCATTTAATTTCATTCCGAGGGAGAGTCTGGCCTCATCCCCATTCTAAGCGTTTGGACTGAAACCCTCAGAAGGCCGAGCCAATCAGCGTCGCCCGCTGTGATTGACACAGCACGTTGGCCAATCAGGGACCGACTGGTGCAACGCCCCGTCACTACACCAACTTGCTGATTGGCTGAATGGGGTTGTCTGTCAACGCTACTACCAAAGATATTAAACCGTCTTTGCTACTACTCCCGCCCAACTCCCGCCCACCCCAAACACTTGCAGGGGGGATGAGGCCAGACTCTCCCGAGAAATGAAATGAAATGCATTTCCGTGAGAGGCTGGTTTACGAGGCTATAGTCCCCCTAGCAAACCCTCCGACAATACTTCGAAATACGTTTAGAAACATCAACTTTTAAATGTATTTTCAGACTTTTTTTAATGTAATAATTATTAGATTTGTTTTCGGTAAAGCCATACTTAATGTATGCTGCCTCATACGTGAGTTTTACTTGGCCAGGAGTTCTTAGGGTTTTTTTCTTTTTTTCTTTTGCATTAAATTCTTCACAGCAGGACTGTTGGTCTTTTCTTTAGAAACCTGTCCTACTTGCTACCTTCATGCTAGTTTGAGGAATAGAGCAGTTTAAGACGGCTTAGAAACATAGTAAAGTCATAGTAGAGTATCTTTGGCTTGATCAGGTGACAGTTGATGACATCTTGAATAATGTTTTGACTGGCAGGCAATTAGAAAGATAAACATGTCAAATAAGGTTTTCTATCTCAAACTGGAATTAGGAATAGTCATAATTCAGTTACAGATATCCGTAATTCACATAGCAGATATCTGCAATTGAACTGTAGAATCTGTAATGACAAACCCCATACACATGAATGGCAAAAGTGAGTCCTAGGAAGAATGTAGTTGTGGATAACTGAAACGTTATTTTTGACTCGGCAAAACTGAATTACAGATATCTTGGATGAAAAATCCAACTACTAATCCAACTGTAATTACGACTAGTCAGAAAGACGTTGTTGATATCTACAATGTTAATTCCAGATAGTCAAACTTGGCTTTTAAATATTAAATCCGCTTGCCATAGCCTTCAGGAGAAAAGCCTATTGTTCTCTGATGGTGACAAGAGTCTTCATCCTCTCCTTCCAGCTCTATGTTGCCACACTGAGCACTTATGGCATATGGCAAGCCATTTCAACATTTAAAAGCTAAGTTTGTTAAGTGTTATCCGGAATTAACATTGTAGATATCAACAACATCTTTCTGACTAGTCGTAATTACATTTTGAATAGTTGGATTTTTTATTCAAGATATCTGTAATTCAGTTTTGCCTAGTCAAAAAGAACATTTCAGATATCCGCAATTACATTCTTCCTATCCACAATTGTGATTTCAGATATCCACAACTACATTCTTCCTAGGACAAATGACATCACTTTTGCCATTCATGTGTATGGGGTTTGTCATTACAGATATATACAATTCAGTTGCAGATATCCGCTATGTGCATTACGGATATCTGTAACTGAATTACGACTAGTACTAATTCCAGTTTGAGATATCTACGACGTCATTTTGACTAGTCATAATTCCAGTTACAGATATCTACAACGTCATTTCGCCTAGTCAAAACTTAATTTCAGATATCTGAAAAGGGACATGTAGATATCTTTAATTGAGGTGAATTAAAGATATCTTGAACTGGAATTATGACTAGTCAGAATCAAATTGTAGATATCTCAAACTAGCTAACTGGAATTAGTCGTAATTCAGTTACAGATATCCGTAATTCACATAGCGGATATCCACAACTGAATTGTAGATATCTGTAATGACAAACCCCATACACATGAACGGCAGAAGTGACGTCATTTGTCCTAGGAAGAATGTAGTTGTGGATATCTGAAATGCAATCCAATTTGATTCTGACTAGTCATAATTCCAGTTCAAGATATCTTTAATTCACTTCAATTAAAGATATCTACATGTCCCTTTTCGGGTATCTTAAATTAAGTTTTGACTAGGCGAAATGACGTTGTAGACATTTGTAACTGGAATTATGACTAGTCAAAATGACGTTGTAGATATCTCAAACTGGAATTAGTACTAGTCGTAATTCAGTTACAGATATCCGTAAATCACATAGTGGATATCCGCAACTGAATTGTATATGTAGATATCTGTAATGACAAACCCCATACACATGAATGGCAAAAGTGACGTCATTTGTCCTAGGAAGAACGTAGTTGTGGATATCTGAAATGACAATTGTGGATAGGAAGAATGTAGTTGAGGATATCTGAAATGTTCTTTTTTGACTAGGCAAAACTGAATTACAGATATCTTGAATAAAAAATTCAACGATTCAAAATGTAATTACGACTAGTCAGAAAGACGTTGTTGATATCTACAATGTTAATTCCGGATAGTCAAACTTAGCTTTTAAATGTTAAATCCGCTTGCCATAGAGCACTGGCAGGTGCCACCTTCTCCTGCTGCCTGCTGAGGCCTGACTACACATCCACATCCACCCACTGTGGGGTTTATTGCAGGGTGTCACCATTAGATGGCGCTGTATTCACAAAAACACATCCACACGTAAGCCTGTTGTGTGATACAGTTCACTGCAGAGCCTGTTCTCTGTGTAGGGAATGGTGCGTTCAAAGACCTGCAGTGGCTGCTGCTGTTACAGGTGTGTAGTATGTTGTGGGTCAGTTTCTCCTCCTCCTGCCTGGGAGAAGCTCCTTTTTCTTCCTTTTTCTGGAGAGTTGCACAATGTGAAGCGTAATACTGCCCTCCACAGACAAGTGTTTCCAATTTTTTTCTATTTTATTCTTATCCAGGCCACTTGAGTCAAGACATTTTCACACTGCTCAATGTGATGTAAATTTAATTTCAGATTTGAAAGAGACAGAGCAGAGACCTGAATGTGACACTTCCCTTCTGGGCATGAGTCCTTGTTTTGGCACAAACGCAGTCAGTGAAATGTAATCTACACTAGAGTCAAATTGCATGATGTGATCCATGAGTTTGATTTGTTTGTGGCTGTGTATGTTTCTAAATTTGGACATACTGTGTTCGACACAAATGAGAAAATCTTCCAACTGCAACCTTTGTCTCTTTGTTAGATTTGAATATGAGATGCAGTAAAAGCTCTTTTTGAAAAAACTGTGTTAGCTGGGCCCGTCCACACCAGAGCTCTTTGAGCCTGTCGACATAGACTTGAGTATCCCAGTTACTTTGCACAACCGAATTTTTTCTTTTCCTTTTTCGTCTGAACTCGAGTAAAGCTTTTCCTCAAGCCACCATCAGGTGACTAATACGTTTGTTTTTAGATGGTCACCACATGGCTCAATAAACTGTTTTAATGTCACTAAACATTCACTAAAACATCCACTGTCTCAATCTAAAGTTGAGGCTGTTTATTTTAGTAGTTTCCTCTATACTGGCAAGTTTGGAGCTACTTTTAGTCTTAAGATGCTTTGTGACAGCTTGTGGTAGTTCTGACTTTCTATTCTTCAAAAAATATTAAATAAAACTAAAAGAAATACACACACACACACACTCCCATTCTCCTATACGGTACCCCAGGAGGCTGTACTTGTTTGGGGTGGAAAAAGAAATCCTAGCTCCAGGCGAGAGTCAGATGAAGGATCTACACTCACTGAGCTAACAGCTCCTGGGAATTCTGATAGAGCAACATTATGGTCTTTATCAGGATTCATCAAATCCCGGTCACACAGCGGAGCAGGCTCCACATACAAACATAGTCATCACACAGGTGATGGACATGATTGAGAGTCAAACTGACACCCTCCGGCTGGACCAATCAGAGCCTGAGCTGGACAACACTGTCTGATCCTGGCACATGGGGAGAGAGGAAAAGACACGGATCCATCCATCATTGGATACGCCACTTAATTCTACAGAAGCCACCCCGCATGAGTTTTTTTTTTTTTAGTTTCTATATCAGCTACATAATCAACTAATGACAATACATACAATATACACATTCAATGTCTGCGATAGATCAAAATGTAAATCATCACAGTCACATGAATCGTCCAAAAAAAAAAAAAAGATCATAAAAACTACTGAAAAGAAAAAACACATATATACAAACCTGGAAAACACTATGTTACATGGTGCTATGGCATTGCATCAGGCTCAGTCTAAGAACTGGTCTGTGTTTACTGACACCTGCTACGAGACAGGTAACAATCTAAATCAAAGAGATGAGAGGTTGTTGCATCAACCACCATTCCACGAGAAAAAAAGTGTATCCATTACGATGTCCACACAAAGGATCAGTCAGTCATATGAAAGATGTATTTTGTTATTCTTTGTTACCTCTGTCAGTGAAAAAGGTTGAAGGTATAAGAATCTAAATTGAAGGCCTTACATGCCGGGGTATTATGGCAAATAGATGAAATACTTCTCTTGACTGTGGGTTCTTTCTCTGTATGCTGTACTCTGCTGTTTAAATTCTCCCTGAGCCGGTGGCTGCCCCCGCTCACTGCGTCCATCCCACAAGACCTCCCCCCACCCCCACCCCCCTCCCTCTAAAACACACACTTAAACCATGAAAACTTTGCTCGAGGCGAAACAATTTGAAATGCACTCATATAGGTTTGTGGCTCAGCTGGAGCTTCCAGCAGCTGCAGTATAAATGCTGTATATATATATTAAGTGCTTCTCACTGGGGGTTTCTAGCCTCTTGTTATTGGGTTGGGTTGTTATTGAATTTACAGTTGAATACAGTGGAGGTTTTGCTGCAGTCTGACTTGAAATGAATAATAACACATTAAAAAGGAAAGAGCTCTTGATTTTAAAAAAAAATCAGACTCACTTCAGATGTTCAGTGTGTCACATTGTTGTGCTCATCATCTTACACAAAATAAATAAGTGTCTTTGCAGGATCTGTGGCTGAATCCTGTACTGTTAGTGAAGAGTGACACCTGTTTGAGATGAATCAGGATTTTACAACACTACAACACAATACGATATGATAGTATAATATTCTTAAAGGGACAACAAGGAGTTTCTATTTGGTTATTAAAAAAAAGTCTCATGTTAATGTGTATGAATCTCCGCTACCCACACTTGTTAATGGGCCCATTTTCAATAAATATATCCTTTTGTCTCTATCGTTATTTTGTTATTATTAGTGGTGGTGGAAATGCTGGTCGAGCCGACCAGCGTTTCCTTACTTTCGGTTTTGCAACGAGTCATGAGAATAATGCAGCCGAATCGCCGTTTATGGTCGGAACTACGACGGTAACTGAACCTCTTTGAACCTCTGACTTTAATTCTTGATGAATGAAAACATGAGTCCATCTTGCGCCGGTCAAAGAATTTTACGGTGCGCGCGGAGGCTCATTAATGTAGTGTGAAAACACTTCGCTTTTCCAAAACTCCTCATTGTCCCTTTAATTGTCCCGTTCAGGGGGATTTGTCTTGGACTCAACAACAGCGCCATAAATGCCTTAAAGGGATGTTTCAACATTTTAGCAAATTCATTTATTGCTATAATCCCTATAGTCTTAGGGGTAGGTTCATTACATTTAATTGTTGGTGCAAGCTGTTTTGAGATTGGCGGGGCAGAGATGTGAGCTGCTCAGCTAATGCAACGGAGCCACATGGTATTTCCATGTTTCCCTCATCAAACTAAATACACAATCCAACAACTCCAAAACGCTCTCGTGGACAAGTTGTGACCTGCACATTCACCATGCTATGAGATAATAACGTATGATTATGTAACATTACCACACATGAAGCAAATACTCAGAACTACTTGCTTTCGAAATCACTCCACCCAGCAGTCATATCTAAAATGTAGTTCCGGCTACGCCTTTGCCTTGAAAACAACTCTGTCTCGTAGTGTTACATTATTATTTCATAGCATGGTTGATGTGCAGGTCACAACTTGTCCACGAGAGTGTTTTGGAGTTGTTGGATTTTGTACCGATATACATATACCGTATATATAGTTTGATGAGGGAAACGTGGAAATACCGTGCAGCTCGCATCTCTGCCCTGCTGATCTCAAAACAGCTTGCACCGACAATTAAAGGTAATGAACGTACTCCTATAGGGAATAGTCAAATTTGCTAAAATGTTTAAACATCCCTCAAATACAACAGACATTACATCACCAGCCATACCATCAACATCAATTACAGTATTGCACGAATCCCGTAACACTACACATAACACATTTACACACCATTGGAAAAAACACACACTAAAATCCACCATAATAAAAGCACTAAGAAAGAAAAAAAAGAACTGTCCCTACTGCAGCATGACACCGTGTTTAACCGGTGCTGATGGTTAATGTTTGTGGACATGCACAGGTCATTTCTCTCTATGTTTGGAGCTATAGCTCTGAGTGAACAGCTTAATTCAGCATCATTAATGGATGTCTCACTCTACCTCCTGTGCTGCAGCCTCATCAGTAATCCGAAGGTCAGTACATTGATATCTAGCTCCTCCAGTTCACGTGTTTGAAGTGTCCCTGGGTGAGATATTAAATTCCAATATACCTCTGATGGTTGTTCTGTCAGTCTGTGAGTGTGTTGTTTTTTTTTTGTCTTTTCATGCCTTTATTTGAAAGTACAGTTGAGAGAGAAAGGAAATGGGAGGCAGAGAGAGGGGGAATGACATGCAGGAAAGGGCTGCCCGATGCTGGATTCGAACCGGTGCCGCCTGCAGCGAAGACTGTAACCTCTACACATGGGCGCCTGCTCAACACTACACCTACTCACCCCTGTGAGTGTGTATTTATGGTTGAAGAGTACATTTACAATCTACTAACCATTTACATGATACATAATATCATGTGAGCTGCCTGAGCTGTTTATCTTTGTGACTGACAAGCTCTTATTGACCACTAAGGGATTTTGTGTGACTCCTGAATTGAAATTACAGGATGTATGAATGCTTTTGATAATGTGTCACTGGAGCCTGTGACAGAACCACAGCGTTAACTGCTATATGCAGTTTAAGATACAATCATTTCCTTATTATCATTATTTGAATGATATGACTTAAAAGCTGCACTAACCAACATAAACAACTGATCAAATGACTATTATGTGGAAGGGTTACATACAGTATAGTGTGAAGTCTACATGTAACAGCCACTAAATTTGTGCATTTCTCAGCTATGGAGTAGGGAAGTCCTGTCGCTTTTCCACTGTTTTGCTAACCCTCCTCTCGGCCATGTGCATCTGTTTACAATGAAGCTGGCATGAAAGCAATCAATATAACGGTAGATAATGTTATATATCATATTCTGTGTTAATAGAACGGTAGATAATGTTATATATCATATACAATGTTACAATGTGTATATTAAGTCTTATCTGTCATAAACAAGAGATTACAGGGTTAGGGGGCGCATTTGTGTGGTGATCTTGCAAAGTTATTTTTCAGCCAAGAGACGCAATAGGTGACACACGTGGAAGGCAGAGAGCCTCCGTTCCATCACAATTACTCCAAAGCTGTTTAATTAAAGGGACAACGAGGAGTTTTGGAAAAGCGAAGCGTTTTCACACTACATTTATGAGCCTCCGCGCGCACCGTATAATTCTTTGACCGGCGCAAGACGGACTCATGTTTTCATTCATCAAGAATTAAAGTCAGAGGTCCGAAGACGATCACATACCGTCATAGTTCCGACCATAAACGGCGATTCGGCTGCGTTATTCTCATGACTCGCCACGAAACCGAAAGTAAAGAAACGCTGGTCGGCTCGACCAGCATTTCCGCCACCACTAATAATAACAAAATAACGATAGAGACAAAACAATATATTTATCGAAAATGGAGCCATTAACAAGGGTGGGTAGCGTAGATTCATCCACATGAACGTGAGACTTTTTTATAACCAAATAGAAACTCCTCGTTGTCCCTTTAAGGTAAAAATGTAGCAAAGTTAAGCTGCAAATCCTGCATAGTTCCTCGTTAATGTGAACTTTCAGAACTGCATGAGCAGACCAGGGGCTTAGATTTATGATGCATGATGTAAATAAATATAGCTAGATATGCTATTCCAAAATCCTAAAGAGTTGGCGTGTCATAATTACATGTTACTATAGTAATCAATGTATACATTTTTGACACTTTTTTCCCAAACATACACAACAAACAATTAGACATTCATATAATCATTACAGAAAACAATGCTTAATGTACAACACAAAAATAATGGTGGGGTGGTCCAGATAAGCTCTTATAAATATCCAGCATCACACTCACAGAGGGCCGAGGCTGCCCATTCCATTTCCAACAAGTCCATGAAATCCTCCAGCAACTTGGCATTAAGGCTAAAGCGACAATTAACTGCCTGAGCGTTGATAGAACATTTTCTACTCTCTTTCTTACAGGCAAATGAAAGGGCATTCAGGTAATTTTAGGTCTTAAATAGAGTCCAATTGCTTAATGACATCTTTTCAGAAACTCCTCACTGGAGGCCAGTGCCACGTGAAGTGTGTTATTGTCCCTGCCTCTCCACATGCCAGCACAAGTGAGAACAACAATTCCACATTTTAAAATCCCAACTTGTTTCAGGCGAGATCACGTGGTTTGGTGTTTTTTTTTTTTTTGCTCTTGAAAAACATCATGAAGGTCACTGAGTGATGAGTGTTGATTATGATGAGGAGATGCTGATTTTGGAGTGGACTCTCCTCTGGGTTTAGAGGCAGCCAGCTGTGCACTGATCTGCTTACTGCTAATGACGGTGAAAAAACGTTTGTTATATGTGTTCTCCAGGGACTAAAAAGGCAGTGACTGTAGTTAAAAAGCCAATCATGACATCCTTAGGACAAAGAATATGTTGACAGTGACACGGTGACTGATCACTTGAAATGTACACTCAGAGGTGTATCACTGAAGGGCTGAAAGCTACAGCGCTGCAGCACTTTACCTTGAGGCACTCTAAATGAACTCTCTACCTTGAGACGCAGTCTGAGGCAACTGGCAGAAATAAAGCCAAGAGTTACATAAGCAAACAGCACAATTCAGACTATCTGTTGTTGAAGAAATATAAATAAAAAACCTTGATGATGTTTATGAGCAGAACCTGCCGTAACACTGAACTCATTTCACCTTTCATTTCAGAAATATTCTGAAAAATAACTGTGTGGTTGATTAAATGTGTGATTTCTGGAAAGTAATTTGAAATACTTTTTATTTGTAAAACATGCTCTCCACTGAATTTATATGGAGGGAGAGGCTCAGATAGTGTTGTGACGTTGACGAACGAACCGATTCTATTGAACGGCTCGTTAACATGAATGATGGGAACCGAGTCACAGCTGGGAACCGTTCTTTTTTTTTTTTTTAAGAGCAACTAAACCCCTCAGTTTTGGATGACGTGCTCTAAGCTTGAAATTCAAAAAATGCCTTGATTATGGGCGGGGCTCCAGGAGCACTCTCCGATCCCCCCTCCCCCCTGCGCCCCATTCACACCCGCGAAATCACACAAAAGAGAAAAAAAAAGTAATAAACACACATCGACACTTCTGCTAGCACTAACGAGCTACTAACGAGCGACTCTATATTTGTTTTCAGCAGAAAAAAGTGGTTTAGGGGTTTAGTTCCTCTTTAACATCTCTGTGTGTTCATAACAGTCAATTGAAGCTGCTCCATTGTCTACGTAAGTGGTGTGCAAACTCAGATATTAGTGGGATATCTAATTTTGTATTATTTTGTTCCAAATCTCACCCCATTATTTCCAAGATAAAATGAGTTACCACCAGGCTGGCTTCTTACAACTTAATAAATATTTAAAAAATCAGTCAAATGAGCCAGTTTTTTGAACGGCTCTTTGAAAGGAACGGCTCACCAAGATCCGGCTCCCCTCAAAGAGCCATAAATCCCATCTCTAGGCTCAGATAAAGTTGCAGAAGAAATATTATGATCATTGTGTCATGGGTGACCTGGTCAGGATGATGTGATAGAGAGGACAGATTGTCTAATGTTAATGTAGCCCAGTCAAAATATATGTAAATAGTTACCAGTAATTAAATGATTAATTCATACATGAATAGGTTTTCTTTTGAAAATAATTAAATGTAGTACGTAATTCACAATGTGGGATAAAAATGAATTGGATGGGGTGGTGGATACGTAGATCTTTATTAATTTGTGGTGTTAGCACCTTTGACCAACACCAAATTTGACAAATCACCTCCTCCACGTTATTAGGGCCACGGGGAAAACGCACTGGGCATTACTGTTATTGGGTGGATTTTTTCCTACTTATTATTTTCTTCTTTCATCTTCCGGACGATTTTCCATTCGCTACTAGTCCTAGAACAAATTATATATCAAAACGTGTGGTTCGATCGGGATCGGTGTGCTATTACTTTTCTCAACAGTTTATGAAACTGCAAAAAATTTTGCATTTAAAGCCCCAGTATGTAGGAATTCCCCCCATCTAGCGGTGCGGTTGCATATCGGAACGTATTCCTGATGTTGCATTCACGTGAAATCGGGCAGACCTCAGACAGACAACAGACGCTGCATGTAACAGGATAAGCCTCTATGTAAACAAGTGGTCCGCCAGCACGAGGAAAAACAATACAGGCGTGACAATATGTTGTCATGGTGATGTCGTATTGTTTACCTGTCCCACGTTTTACCGTCCTTCTCTCGTCGAGTAAAATGACTTCTGGTTGGTTTGCAGACGGCCGTCTGCCTGACTGCACCTGAATGCAACATCAGTGCCTCCGTCCTTCCTCACACTACACAGTGGTGACAGTTTTAACGGGCGCTACCTGGAAAACTTTCTCCCCGAGCCGACAGCTCTGCTGAGTTTCGTGGTTACCTACGGTCATGCTACCACTGAACGTAAAAAATGGCGATGCGACACCCCCCCCTTGTATATTTGTAACGGCTTGTAACAACTCATTCTAAGGTACGAGAAAGCTTTCATTTGTATGCGGGTGTGATTCGACTTCAGTGAAATACGTATTTATGAAATCAATATTTGATTTTTGCTAATAAAAAGCCAAATAAGTTACACACTGGGGCTTTAAGTCAATGGGACAAGCAAAAAAACGAAAAAGAACAATCATTGGAGTTTTTCAAACGTCTACTGCTACTTTCACCTAGAGACTTCATTTGAACTTTAAACAGTAGTAGTGGCCCTATCAAAATTTCCCAGAGGAAATTTTCTAGTTGGACTCTACTTTTTCATTTGGCTTAAAACTAAAAAGTGTTTGGTTATGCAGGTAAATCCATTAAGCTAATGTCGACAGATGATCATTGAAATGGGTCGTCTAACAACAATTTGTGGTGCTAATTCTCCACCACAGCAGAAGAAGGGGGCACAGCGTGATGAAGTCATTAAAAGAGGAGCAGTCGAACCTCAAACGGTGGAAAACAACGTGGAAATAGTAATTAAATCTGACAGTTCTGTTACAGATGACATCATAACTGTGGCAAACCTGTAGGTGTGAATGTGAGTGTGTGAAGTTGCTGGCTGTGAGAGACTGGTTGTACAGATGTTTAGATTGGAGCTAAACATCTCCAATCTAAACATCTGAAATATTGTATTTCTTACATACAATATGTAAGAAATCTAAAGCAACTGGCCGTAAAATCCTCCTAATATGTCACAGAGACTCAGGAATAATGTTCATATAACATGATGAACTCACCAACAACAATAGTACAGCCAGAGTATTCACATTAAAAATCTTTTTTTGCAGACTGCAAATCATGTTTATGTTTTGAATTTACGTGTTGGCATGTTGCGCCACCTAGCCCTCTCTCCTAGTCACGGCGGCGTCAGTGGCATTTCAGCCTCCGGTCTGCTTCCACTGAGCTGCTGCTACGGCTGGGAGAAAAAACCAGATCGCTGTGTTTTGAATTTGACTGCAGTAACAGTTTTTGGCCACATTCTTATGGCACCTTTAAACACTGAACATTTATTTATTCCAACTTAAACATGTTTTATATTCTGCTTCTGTTCCTATTGTCATTCTTTTGTTTTGTTCTTCTTTTGTTCTGCTGTGTCAAATTTGTATTTCCCCCACAGAGGATCAGTAAAGGTACATTTGATCTTTTCATTTCAGGGACACTTTGTGTTGTTTTCTAATATTGCCAGGTTTTCAGCACCTCTAAGGCAGGTGGGGTTTATTTCCCTCTAAGAAGATCTTTGCTGGATGCTGTATTTGGACAGATCAATTTCAGCTGCTGCTCAGATGCATAGATTTCAGCGGAGCAGTAGCCTGCAGTGTGTCAACTTTGAATAACTCACCTAGAGCAGAGTGATCGTAGAAAATGAAACAAAACATCAAGGCCTGTGTCACAGCTCCGACTCTGTATGGTTTTATTCTTTCTCCATTCTCCATAGTGTCTCTTACTCCCCTGTTTGTAAATTCACATGAGTGTGCGTACTTGTGTGCTGTAGGTGTCTCTACCTGTCCTGGCATTCTGGTCCACCTGATGACAAACTCTTCCAGTGGTCTGGTTCCCCCTCAGATCATCGGAGTGCCCAGCCTGTTCCACTGGTGTCAGCTCCTAGTGCTTCTTTGACCGGGGCTTTCCACAAGTGCTGGTTATCGGCCATACAGCCTATTACTTAATTAAGTCCAGCCGGCTACTTTAAAGCAGGCCTATTTTGCCCAATTTCCACAAATTAAAATAGTTCCCAGGTGTCTTAAACACATGTCTGTGACATGCTTCGGTCAAAATCCCCCAAGGATCAAACATCACAGCTCTTTTCATCCTCTCAAAACAGCCCTGTTCAGAACGCCTGGTTTCAGTGCCTGTCCCTTTAAATGCAAATTAACCACTTACTTGCCCCGCCCCATCCCACCAGGTAGGGGTGGAGTTATGCAAATTTGAAAGCTAGTTATATCACTGTAAAGCATCTGAGGGAACAACTTGTAAAACCACGTTTCAACCGAGGGAGCCTGAAAATTACAGATTTTTTTGTCAATTCTCACATTTTGGGGGCCAGGAGGCAAGACAAACACCCAAATATCTGTTAAAGAGCCTTCAAAAAGTGATACTTCAATAAAGTTTAACAGTCAGTCATAATAAAGTACTATATTTAATTAGAACCAAAGAAGAGTTACAAGTTTGCAAGTCTATTGACTAAAGATTTTCTTACATACAGTATGTGTCACATTAGCTCCACTTTTCATAAGCGCTGTGTTTGGGAAGTTAAACTGGCCCTAACCCCATGTACTGTTGATATTAGTTGCAGAGTTAACCCCGATCTTCACCCGAGGTGGGTGAAGATGCATGCAGTTTATCTGAGCTGCTGTATGTGCTGTAGGAATAAAACAGAATATCATGTTACATCACAACTTATTATACTACACTTTTTGCTCAGGTCATTTTCGTCTGTCTGCTCGATATCAGTCAGCTCAGGGTCGCGCAGCACACATCACAATGTCAATGGTTAAGAAGCAATTCTGAACGGCTCAGCAGCTATTATTAAGGATACTACTGTATATGTTGTTTAAAATGACATAACGCTAGCTCGTCAGGTGTTATGATGCATTGTGTGGTCTCAATAAGATCACAACCTTGGATGCAATATATATCTCTCAGATGCACTGGGATGGTAAATGGGCTAAATGAACATTTATATAACGCCTTTCTAGTCTTCATGACCATTCAAACTACTTTATAGTGCTAGTCGTTTTCACCCATACACACACACATTCATACAGGGCTACATATATCATCTTTTACTCCCATACACACATTCACACACCAGGGGCAGTGGGTTCAGTATATATCCCAAGGACACTTCAACATGTGGACCAGAGGGTGATCCAGCATTTACAGAGTGAGAATCTGAGAAACCCACTTCTCCTGAGATGCTATGAGACTTCCAGCCCCATTCCGTTCACTTCCACCACCTTGAAATTACGCTGCAAAACCAAATGCAAAAACATTAAAGAGGAACTATGCAAGATTGGCACCTTAATGAAACAGCTTTGGAGTAATCGTGATGATTAGATGACTCGTTACAGGGAGAATGGAGCCTCCGACCCGGTGTCCCAGACACAAACACGCCCAGTAATCTGTAATCTCTTGTTTATGACTGATAAAACTACACAAATACTCATATTATAAAATGTATATGATATATAACATTACCCACTAGTATAGTCTAACCCTAACCCTGATAATTATCATGTGGCTTGATATTTACGTTATTCCTCAGCTAAAAGGAAAAGTTAAAGGGATACTTCACCCAAAATCGATAATTCACCAATCATCTACTCACCGTCATGCATAGGAAGGGTTCAGAGAACATGCTAAAACCTCCCACTTTTGAGATTGGTGCAACCAAATATTTCAAATGACCACATAAAAAAGCGACTGGACTTGTCTAGTTCCCTTTTAATGAAGCGAGGCTGAAATGATTGTAAGGCCAGGACAAGTGCAGAGAGTTGTTTTAAAATTGTGGAACTCAGAGTTGAACTCGGAGGCCAGAGGTCTATCAGTTTATTGTGAGCTGTGCACAGACATTAAAGCAGAAGTAAGTGGTCCGGTCGTTTTCGCTAATGCTGCGTTCCAGGCAGGCTTTTGAAATCGTAAATTACAGCTTCAAGTCACAACTTACGACTTTGTAGCGTTTCAGGCAACCCACTCGTGTTTTTTCCGACCTGTTTTACCGGTGAAAGTCACTATAACGGCCACTCGTAACTTCCGACCGGTGAACTCGTACCAGATCGAACTGGTACCACTTCACGGTCGGAAAAATACGAGTTGCCTTGAACGCACCATAACAGTCCTCGTCCCTACGTCACCACATTCACGGCGTTCCTTGGCTGCACACACAGCCCTGCATGCCATTCTCTCTCCTCATTGGATAAAAACTGTAGGATACGATAAATGTTTTCTCTTCGGCTCAGAGCAGAGCAGAGGGACTGAGAGACCCGTGTTTCAGTCCAAACACTCTATGTAAGTGATTGCTGTCGGAAGATATAACTATTTAAGACTTATATTAACACAAATATATCACTTACTTCTGCTTTAATGAGGCCAGTGGAACCAGAGCAGGTATTAGCAGCAATAGGAAACAAGGATCTGAGTACAGGAGACAAAGGCCGAGCGTGGAAAACATACCAAGGAGTCTGGAGATGGCACAGGCACACACAGAGGTAACCAGGGAAACGCAGCGCATATTGCAAGGAAGAAACACAAGGAAGATAATATATATATAAAATAATATAAAATATGTTCATATTAAACCAAGCCTATTTCGGGGCGGTGTGTGGCGCAGTGGTTGAAGTGGCCGCCCCATGTAGAGGCTGCAGTCCTCGACGCAGGCGTCCCCGGTTCGAGTCCTGCGTCGGGCAGACCTTTCCTGCATGTCATTCCCCCTCTCTCTGCCTCCCCCTTTCCTGTCTATCTCACTGTGCTATCAAAAAATATATACTTTAAACCAAGCCTATTTTCTAGGCCTTTTCTCGAAAATTGCATATACGTAATAAAATTAGTATAGGTATCTCTGCAACCACAAGGTTATTTGAATACTTTTGGTGTCATAGTAAAGGGAAAAAATGAGAAATTGCTGAGATGTGTAAATTTCAGTGTATGTGTTACTGGTGAAGAGTAAATGAAGATGACACACAGCAAAAATTAAGGGGATAGTTCACCCAAAATTGAAATTATCTACTCACCCTCATGTGGACTAAGGGCTGGGAGAAGTTTCAGAGTTATCCGTGGCTTCTCTGAGTTACAGGGGGTCTCGGCATAGCAGTGCATGTCCATATAATGGTTGCAAATGGATACCAACTGTCTTCGTAACAAAAAGACACACCAAAAAACATCCAAATACCTCCATAGTGCTCGTATGTAATGTCCGTCTTGTATTGAAGCCCCAAAATGCGGAATTGTCCCAAAAAAATTAAATAAGTCTATTTTTCAAGCTTGTTTGTAGCGGAAGCGAAAGCAAGGAATTGAAAAATTGTACAAGTATGTCTCAGTTTAAGAAAATGTTTAAAAAAGAAAAGATAAGCGTCTACAAAAAAGAAGAAGGAGAAAGAGAAAAAGATAGATAGACGAGTGGTGTTTTGTTTGTTTTCTTGTTTGCTTTCTACAACTATGTTTCATCATCTTTAATATTTTGAAATAGTGCATAATATTGGTGTTGAAGTAAGCCAATGTAATTATAACAACAGAGAGAGGCAGGTATTATACGTTTTCTTCATCCTGCTCCTTTTCATTCATGGTGACCATGTGTACATTATGTAATTTTGTGCAACCTTGTGAAGAATGTATACCATGAATGGAATAAACCAAAAATGAAATGAAGCTGCTCTTCTCTTCTCTCTTTTCGGGACAATTTCGCATTTTGGGGCTTCAATACAAGACGGACATTACATACGAGCAGCATGGAGGTATTTGGATGTTTTTTGGTGTGTCTTTTTGTTACAAAGACAGTTGGTATCCATTTGCAACCATTATATGGACATGCACTGCTATGCCGAGACCCCCTGTAACTCAGAGAAGCCAAGGATAACTCTGAAACTTCTGCCAGCCCTTAGTCGACATGAGGGTGAGTAGATAATGAGTGAAATTTCAATTTTGGGTGAACTATCCCTTTAAATAAATTTAATGTTCGCCCCCCCAAAAAAATCATATTTTGGATCACCTATATGAACATGTATAAACATTATCTCTGCAGTGGTTGATTCTGATTAATTGAAGCAGTACAAAATTATTGAGATTTTACTACAAAATATTCAGGCGAGCTTTTCAAAATGTCAATTTTTGGCACAGCTTGGAACCACCTGCCACTATAAATCATTGTTTAATCTTTATTTTCACACTATTTGCAATTACTGAAAAATAATCAACCGGGACTAAATAACAACTACTTTCTAGGCCCTCTGTGTCCCTCTGCATAAACCTGCCCTGACCTGCTTATTTGTGTGCAGTTACGCCTGGCTCTGCAGCAGATTGGTTGATTCAAGGAGTAGGGTGAAGCTGCAGTTCCGGAGTAACCGTAGCTCTAGGACCGACCGCAGGTCTAGGACCGCAGCTCTAGGACCCGTTCGATTTACGTCACAGCGCTTCCTACCAAGTGGAGACTGCTGTTACCTGCTGATAATTTTTAATCTCTCTTAACCAACTCCTTTCTTTGTTGCCTAACCACTCAAACTCAAAATGTGAACTTGTAATATAAAATTCAAAGCATAACGGTCAAAGCGGTGACCATTTCCATAGTAACGCAGCAACTTCCGAACGTTGGGGGTGTCGGGGCGCTGTGATGTAAATCGAACGGGTCCTAGACCTGCGGTCCTAGACCTGCGGTCCTAGAGCTACGGTTACTCCGGTACTGCAGCTTTACACTATTGGATTCAAGTGATTGACAGCTCATTCGAACCGTTAGAGCCAATAGAATGAGGCTGTACCCACGTTGATGTGACTGACAGTACTGGCAGCCAATCGGAATCAGAATTCTTCTCATGAGCCAATCACAATCATTGTTGTTTTTTGTGTTGTTGCTGTCTTGGTATGTTGATGTGTGAGTTTGTTCTGTCTGGTTACTGTGTACTGGTGTGAAATAAAACACAAAAAAAAAAGAAAGAAAAAAGAATCAGCAGAATCCTAATGTGTGACGTGCAGGCTGTTAGGTGTGCGGTGCTCGTAAAGGTTCCCCGCTCCTAAAGCCCGTCTGGACCAAGGGGGCAGTTGTCGGTCTGAGAAGTGAAGCTCACTTCCGCGTTCAAAAAACTGCAATCCCCTCGGCTTCCTCTGGGGACTCCCCAAAACCAATGGGTGAGGTCACGGATGCTACGTCCATTCTTTTTACAGTCTATGGTCTGGACTGATTTAGATGTAACACCGGTCAAAGGATAAACTGGAAATATTGTGGATTTACCCATAAAACAAACTTTTCACGGCAAAACAGCAAAGGTAAGAGGAAATTACAACCATGTTTTGGCCAAGCAGTGTCTGTGTTTGCTCGACTTTGCTCGCTTTTGGCTTCTCTCTCTGCCGTGCTTCTGTGTAGCTTCTATGTAGCCGCGGGTGCTACTGTATGTATCTGGCTCTTTCATATGAGCGGGTAGCTGATGTGTTTTGCATAATGTACAGCAGTATATGAGCCAGAAGTGTGGCGACTGGGTCCACACAGAGGTGCTTCATGAAGTTTGATGTATAGTTGTTTATTTTTGAGTAGTGTTTGGGCTGTGTTTGGGTCATATAAACATGGCTTTTACAGGCTGTGGGCCAGCTTCTGCTTGAAATATATAATATGACTATATTCTTTCATAATTAGTGCAGTGGTGGCTCTGTGAATATTGTTCTGCATGTCTTCAAGTCCCCCATATGGGAGGAACAGCTGACAGCGTGCAGTGGGAGGAGGCCTATTTTATCACCAACTCTAACCACATGATGAGATCAGGCGACCTCTGAGGTCACACACAACCTGAGGGAAAGACCTCCAAACACAGATCTCAGATGAAAAAGTCACTGTCACATCTTAAACAGCCAACGTGCACCAGGAGATACACCCACTTTAACATCCTGTAGGGGGTGTGCTGGGAGGTTTTCACTAATTAAGTTTGCATTTATCAAAAGTCTTGTCTGGTATTAGCATCTAGATGATATGATTTGGTTCAGGCTATCTTTCATCGTTTCGTCAGCCTGATCTGAAAACATCATGGCTGCCAGTGGTGGAGAACCTGCTTCCTTCCGTGGAACTAATCATATATTAGTCATACTTATTTTCAATAAAACAACAGTATAAATTCCTAAAATGAATTAGAACAGTTGTCTAAACATTCTCATGAAGAAAAAATGTGCCAACTGTGTTTGTGGTGTTATTTAGCAGCTTTTGAAATGTATGTATCCCATGAGATACGTTGCCAGATTAGGGGTAGAAATTTGGTCAATGTTCATTATTCAAAATATTGTTTCAAACTGGAAGGCATGCTAATAATTACTGCAGTATCAGATATTATCATGCACAGCTTTGCCCATTACAACAGTATAACTGTATTTTACTTAAATGAATATATTTATTTTCAAGCAGGGCATCTCGGCTAGGTCATTTTATGGGAAAAGAAAGGATGTGGTCAACTGCTGTCACAGAACCAGTCACACACAACACAACAATAAATACAGACTATAAATAGCTAAAAATAAATAATAACTGGTGGTATGTATGTAGTTAGGGGTGTAACAAATAGTCAATTCACGATACGTTACGAAATACGACATAGGACTCACGATATGAAATAGTCACGGTATAATGTAAAGTGTGTGTGTGTGGGGGGGCGGGTGGGGGGGGGGATACCCAATGAAGATCTGTGTGACAAATTTTTGTTGATGAAAAACAATTTGACTGCAAATGGACTTTATGCACAGTTCCATAAGCCAGCTCGTTTATTTCCTGTCTTACATTATTGGACCCACTAATTAATCCAGGTGTGTCTGACCTCACAACAATGGTCAGACACACCTGGATTAATCAGTGGGTCCAATAATGTAAGACAGGAAATGAAGGACCTGGCTTATTTCAGGAAGTGGAACTGTGCATAAAGCCAATTGGACTGCAAAAGTTGGAGAGAGTGTTTTTATTCTTTCTTTGTGAAGCAAAACACTCCTGCACAGATTTATCAATCTCACTAGTTCGTTTTTATTATTTCCTATACATAGAAGTTTTGAAAGCTTTTGACTTGGGGCCTTTATACTTTTGGCTCAAAATGCACAACCCAAAATCATATCTCTTAGCTTATAACAATTATAACAATTCTGTTTTTAACAAGTAGATCCCTACCTTGCTGAGGCTGAAACTACAGCGAAAAAGACATTATCTAAGACACAAACATAAAACACCTGAGTCAGGCAGCCCACAAGACCTGGTCTTTTTGTTTTTCAGTCTTTTCCTAACTATGTGCACAAAACAAGCAAGTATTTTGCCATCTTCTGCCATTCCCATGTGCAAAATGTTAGAATACAATGTTATTATGAGTTAATTTAAGATTAGTGCGAAATACAAACATCTGTCTCTCTAAAGGTAAATGCAAAAATATTATTTTTTAATTTCTCCCTTATGCAGACTTAGAAACATACAAAAGTTTGTTGCCTGTCTTCACTATAAAACAGTGTTTCCACTAGGATTTTTTTATGGAGTAGCAGCAGTGGCGTGTCACTTCTTTATGAGACTGCTTTCTAATGAGATTACAAAGTTGGATTGGAAAAAATTAATAAAATCAACTTTAAAAGGTTTATGTGTAATGTAAATGACCAAGGAATATAACAATGTATAACTTATCTTCATCAAAATGAGCATTAATATGTTTATCATTTGGGCTCTTTTTATACCTTAATAGGGCAACGTATCCCGGGAGATACAACTCATAAAATCCAAAATATTTAATATATATATATTTTGAATTTTGAAATATTTTTCTTAGGGCCTAAAGAGATGAGTGATAACATTAAATTATTTTTTGCAACTTATTTTCCACTCCTGCCTGTTTAAGGGTTAAAAAGACACATAACAAAAAAGACTTTTGGTTAATATTCTCCTAAAGACACTGAGATTGAACATGAATCAAAGATAAGACCACAAAACTCAGTCGTCCATCAGGATGTGTCACTTCAAACAAGCCAATACATGACATTTACAGCCACACTAAATCAGCCGCTTCCACTTGTGTTTACCAAGGATTACAGACACACAGTCAGCCAAACGTGCAGCGACCGGGCTCTATTTTAAGGTAATTGTGATTGAAAATTCCACTGATGTGTGGTGCAGTAGCCTCGCTTGTCTGGTTGTCATCTTCATAAACAGGCAACAAGCCTGTTAAGACTCTCTGCTGGTGAACAGCAAAGGTAGTTGGACCGCGTTTTCATCTCCTTTGTCACACGTGTCAGCTCTGATAGAAAGTAACTAGATGGTTCATAAATGTTTTAGTAGCACTTCCTGTGCCCCGTGGTCTAGGACACGTATGGCGACGCTGCCTGCTTCAGTCCTGCCATGAGAGATTTTCTTTGCAAATCAGAAGGTGGAAAGGACGTTTGTACATCCATGCATTGTACATAAGAGAGAAATATAATGGTACGCATGTCCTACTTCAGGAGCACTATGGTCACCTTCACACCAGAGTCGTTTGGTCTGCTTTAAAGAGGAACTATGCAAGATTTTTTTATTTTTTTTATTTTTACCTTAATTAAACAGCTTTGGAGTAATTGTGATAGTTAAATGAATGTTCCAGGGAGAATGGAGGCTCTGTGCCTTCTACCTAGCATCTCTTGGCCAAAAACCAGCCTAAGATCTCATCTCGATGGCACAAATGCACCCTGTGAACTGTAATCTCTTGTTTATGACGGATAAGATTACACACATCATAAAACTATATGATGTTATCCACTGCTCCATGGATTGCTTTGTCACTGGCTTCATTGAGAACAAATGCACATGGCCAGGGGTTGGTTTGCAAAACAAACAAACAAAAAAGCAACAGGACTGGCATAGTTCCCATTTAAACGGACCAGACTTTGTTTCCTCCAATAGTCCTCTACGTTTGGGTAGGTGTGAAAGCTCATCAGAACTCTGGTGCAGACCAAACAAGCCAAATCTGGTCCACCTGAAAACGTGGGTCTCGGTTCACTTGCAAGTGAGGCCCTGTTTACATGACAGCGCTGGCGGATGAAAATGACAAAATATTATATCGGATGCAGAGGTTGCGCTAGACTTTTTCGTTGCCGGTCATTTTGACTGACGGGGTCATAAAAATTCCGTCATAATCTATTTTATGATAATAATTACATATTCAATAGCATTCAATTTTAATTCATTTTAATTCATATCAAGTCCAGACAAATTGAACAGAGAATGCTCCGGAGCAGAGTCGGCGTCAGATCACATCTAGTGGGTCATTCAGTGAATGCGGGGTCACTTTCTGCCACTCAACATTCTGAATACAACGTAAATACGTGATGATGACATCAGTTTTCTGTCAACAATCAACACGCTAATCCATGTGTTATACCAAAACATCCAAAGGAGCACGTTTTCACATAGGCACCGCATAGTGCACTCGAGTTGTCTGAAAGTTACAGCCCTTGAAAATGCATCTGCAGCGTAACAAACGTTTGACTTATACGTTTACAATTAGCCTTATGCACGTCAAATGCTAACCAAGCTTAGCATTTTTCTGCTAGAAGCTCTCTTGGCATTTTGTTTTTAATGAAACTGAAACTGTTAATACCATGTGCATTAAATTAAACAAAAATAAAACAGCCTATGTGTAGGTCGTTGGCAGTGGCACTGCCACTGTAGACTCACGTACTGTACTGTAAGTGCAACTTTATGCTACAGCATGTTGTTTTTATTGACGTTTGTATTTTTTTCTCTAGACAAATTGCTCAGCAAATTGATCCTGGTCTCTGGACAGAGGGGACAGGACATGATATTCCTGTAAAATACATGATTTGTGTGGATTAAAAAAAAATTGACTATTGCCTGTAATGTCCACTTTTATCTTTATTCATAGGGCTTGCCTCGCCAGACATGTGGGAACGACTGTGGGGTTTTTCTTCTTCTCATGGTAAGGTTTCTTGTGAAAGTATACGCACTGCAGGCATCAGTCAACAATGTAAATTGATGTTTCTTCTATTCCAGTATTTATCATTTTGTTTGTTTTCAGTGAAGTGGACGAGTTCTGCAGGAGGCTGGAAAGGCAGATGAGGAAAGAAGGAGCACTGCCATAATATAAAGACTATTTGTGAAAGCCTGTGCAATAAAACATTTGAAACCATTTCATTCCATTCAATTCATTGTAGGCTATTTTAAGACTGTTTTGTCATTATAACCTCATGCAATAGAACATTTAAAAGCATGTTTTCATTGGAGGTTAATCATTTATTTAGTCCAAAATATTTTTTTAAAAGTTTAAAAATAATCCAAGCTTCACAAACAATTAGATCTTGGTGTTTTATTTTGATTTTATTTATTTAGTCCAAAAGATTTTTAAAAAAGTTTTAAAGTAATCTAAGCTTCACAAACAATTAGATCTTGGTGTTTTATTTATTTAATTAGTCCAAAATCTTTTTTAAAAGTTTAAAAGTAATCCAAACTTCACAAATAATTAGATTCTTGGTGTTTTATTTCGACTTTGCCCTGTTGAAAATCCATAAGAAGGGGTCTGAACGGACCAGACTGTGGAGTTGCAGTTTTACAGTCAACCAGTAGGTGTCTCCACAGGGGTCTGAACGTGCGGGTCTGAATCTGCGGTCTCCGGGTCTGCAGAGACATACTATTGGAAAGTCCACCGGCCAGCTGTGAGTTTTTTTTTATCTAATTCTCACCGTAGTGACTTTGTGACATTGTATAGGCTATGTTATATATCGTTATCCACTGCTCCATGTATTGATTATCCGCTGGCTTCATTGTAAACAAATGCACATGGCCAGACGGCCATGGGTGTGAATTGCAATCTGTCAAAATGACGGATGGCCTCAAAATTTTTCCGTCACCGTTTTAAAAAAAACGGTCAATGATGGAAAATATTCGGTTAACGCGACCCCTGATCGGATGTGCCTCTCGTTTAGACGAAGACAGCGTTTTTTGGCAAAAAAAGTGAAACCACCCTCCAGAGTGGAAATCTTAAAAAACACTCCACCGTCGCGCTTCCATCTAAAGGGTAAAAATGCAAATGTCTGCTCCAATATGGTCACATTGCTTACGCGTGTACATCACAGCATGTGCCAGTACAGGAAAATAACAACAAACATGTCGGATTATATCCATCCGTCTGACCTTTGAGTTGCCCTAGCAACTCTAATAAACATGCAAGAGTCGTTTCAGCAATTGTAGCAGTTTACTCAGATAGTTGGTCATTCTTGTACAGTCCCACTTCTCAATGACATTTTGGACAATGTAACTTTCAAACTGGAAGTACTTTCACACATTTTCATTGAGTTCCCCATGCCATCCTCATTTGCGCATCCTCAGTCAGTTTCTCAGAGGATCCCATGGCTGTTGTGTGTCATCACAGGACTCGAGCCAGAAAAATGATCTATTCTGAGAGTTGTCATGTCTGTACGCCACATTGAGATAAACGGATGCTAGGTGTTTAAAGTTTACTACATGGTATCAATCTGACAATCCAAGACTCAGCAGGAAAACATATTTCCCAAAAACATGATGTATAACAGCATGTTCAAGCCGTACAGCTGTGTGGGCATGTTCTCCACATGGGTTCTTTCCACCCGTCCAAACACATGCATGTTAGGTTAATTGGAGACTCTGAATAGCCGGCAGGAGTGAATGGTTATTTGTCTCTATGTGTCGCCCTCCCTCCCATGTGATAGTGCTGAGTCCAGGATGTAGCCACCCTCACCCTGTGTCAGCTGGCTAATTGGAAGATGGATGATACAAACAAGAGCAACAAATGCTCATGTTTAAGGATCTGGAGGTGAGGTTTAGGTTGTTGCGTATTGATAAATTGCTTAATTTTTGACTATCAATTATCCATTAATCAATCATTAAGATGGTTGATTACTCTCTGTTCATCAGTTTAATACAATATACGTACCTCTCTGGACCACTTCAAAATGATGATAGGTTTCTCTGGTTTTAATATTTATAGGCATGTGTTTGATTAACACTTGTTTAATTCTATAAACTACTGACAATAATTCTCCCAAATTGGAAATAAAAATATTGTCATTTAGAGCATTTATTTGCAAATGACAACGGGTCAAAATGACAAAAAATCTGTGTTTTCAGACCTGGAATAATACAAAGACAAGTTCATATTCATTTTTTAACAACACAACACTATTATTATTAACTTGGGAACAGTTCAGAAAATTTGTGTGCTATAATTTTTAATTATAGCAGTGGTTTTTATACTCCTCCACACTAAAGAGGAATTATGCACAATTTTTACCTTAAGCTATAGTTTTACCTTAAACAGCTTGGGAGTAATTGTGATGGTCTAATAAACTACTTGTATCTTGTTACAGGGAGAATGGAGGCTCTCTGCCTCCCACTTCTCTTGGCTGAAAACCAACCTTGTAAGATCAGAGCCTCTGACCCGGTGTCCCAGCTCTCGTCTCGGGCAGCACCGCAACACAAACGTGTCCTGTAACCTGTAATCTCTTGTTTATAACAGATAAGACTACACAAAGATACACATAATTTGATATATAACATTATACCGCTGAAACAAATGCACATGGCCGGGAGGAGGGTTAGCAAAAGACTATGGAATGGCTGCCATACATGTAGAGATGCTGATGCTGCAAGACAGAATAGCGATATCTAAGTGGTTTGTGCTGAATAAAATGGGCGTAATTGAACTTTTCACTCCATAGTGAGAATGCAAAGGATCAGTGTGGGGGTTTTAGTTAGGAATAGCTGAGATGTTTGCACCATGACAATTTAACTGAAATGAAATTTGAGAAATGTACCTAGTGCGTGGGGAAAAAAAGAAGGAAAAGAAAAAGTGTCTGCTGTGCTGTGGTTCAGCTTGCATCCTGGCTGAAACTCCTCAGTCATGTCTATTGAACACAGCAGTGATACGTATAGAGCTGAAAGCTGCAACAGGCTTTCTGCCCAGAGAAGAAATCCCTGCAGGCCCTGCCACTGTAAATCATATGTGCCCTATATCAAGGTTTCTCTGCAAGGATTGTTAAACTTGGTGTGAAATAAGCTGTAGAATATGGGCTGATCGCACCGTGACAGATTTAGGGTCGATGTATAGAGAGCATATAATATGTGAGAAACGCTCTGCTGTCGCATAGAATCGATTTTCAGTAGCAGATAAACTTTGCTGGGAGAAACTCATCACAAAGCTGGCTCAAAAGAAAGGTTGGAGTGAACATACTGGATCATATGAAAATGAAAATTTATTCTTACAAACATTATTCACACAGATCATACTGAGTTCAGCACCCACAGTGTGTGTTTACAGGATCTGTGTTTATATTTATTTCCTCAGGGGAAGTCATCAAGTCTGATAGTTGAGATTGAACGGGTCCCGATTTCCTTTAAAATCTACAGGGCTGTGAGTTACTGTAATGAAAACTGATAGCCCGGGTTATTTAACATGGAGCTGTGCAAAAGAGAGGTTACAGTACATAGAGTCAGTGTATCAGCTGCAGGAGACTGGGATCAGGATGCAGCGTTTTTAGAGAAGCAGAGTGATGAGCTGCTGTGAACGTGGTCGTCCACAGTAACTGTGCTGTTGCCACTTTTTAAAAAAAACTGCCTCAGAAAAGAAGCTAATAACAGCTGCTGTTTTTTATTTATTAGTATTTAGTATTTCCTGTCTGCTTTGTTCTGCTGTCAAACAGCACTTTGCTTTGGAGCTATGACAGAATAAGTGATTTTGTACAATTAGATAATATAAACGTGTGCTCTGGAATCACTTGTAAAATTTGTAGTTGTGTAGCTGTAACCCTACCCTCTCCCTCTCTGACACATGAACTCTTAAGTTGTTGTAACTCAGATAGATTTGATGAGTTTAAGAACTTTGTTTTTAGGAAAAATTGTTTAATATTCGTCTTCTTGTCTCCTTTCCAATTTCTTGTAGCTACACAGGCTCCTTCCTCTCTCTTCTTCTTCTTCTCTCTCCACGTATAGGTCTATAATAATGTAAAATGAAGTTAAAATAGTAGTAACCTTAAAGGGACAACGAGGAGTTTTGGAAAAGCGAAGCGTTTTCACACTACATTTATGAGCCTCCACGCGCACCATAGAATTCTTCAACCGGCGCAAGATGGACTCATGTTTTCATTTATCAAGAATTAAAGTCAGAGGTTCAAAGAGGTTCAGTTACCGTCGTAGTCCCGACCATAAACGGCAATACGGCGGCGTTATTCTCATGAGCGTCCGCGAAACCGAAAGTAAGGAAACGCTGGTCGGCTCACCCAGCATTTCCACCATTAATTAAAATAACAAAATAATGATAGAGACAAAACGATATATTTATTGAAAATGGAGCCATTAACAAGTGTGGGTAGCGTAGATTCATCCACATTAACGTGAGACTTTTTTAATAACCAAATAGAAACTCCTCGTTGTCCCTTTAAAGAAATCTCTAAATTAAAACATAGTCACTGCAAGTGGCATGCATTAAAAGATGGATCTAAGGATTTTATGAATCGATATCAGAGTTTTTAAAATAAAGATCGATATGAATTGGAAAATTGATTTTCTTTAAACCCACCTACATAAACAATAATTGAACTTTATATTTTCTGCTGCACCCTTACTATTTTATCTGTAATTTTATCTGACAAGCCACTCTATTCAGTATGTCATAAATAGAACTTTCCTTGATGCTTGTTCACATCACAAAAAGAATTCATGGCTAAAAAGTGTAGTTTTCTGCTGTAAAGTAATATAGATGCTACAGATAGAATGTATGCTGAATCAAATAGTGATGCCCCAGATTTCTCTTCCCATCCCTGAGGGAAAACCTGACTCCCAAGATAGGAACTACTGTCTTAATGCATCAGTAATTTATCATTTTCAAATGGTCCATTTTCTGGAGGAGTGACTTTTATTTCCTCCAAACTATAAAAATATCTTGGATTAGATCAGTTGTCTTTTTTTTTTCCAACTTCATTTCTTTTCATACTTGTACTGTTGTTTTCAGTCTGACCAGATGGTGGCATCATAGCACCACAGTATACCACCCTGCCCCTCATGATGTGTTGTGGCCCCTATGAGAGGGTGATGTGACATTAGGGGAAATACTTTTCTCAAATGTGCTCCACAGAGTATGTATATAGTAACATACAGTCAAATCCTCTCACAAGTAGCTGCTCCCATATGTTATATTCTAATCAACTGGTTCAACGTGTATAATTATTTAATGTAGGAGGATGTTACAGTTTTTCTCTATTGGTTTGGCTCAATTCTTGAAACAGAAATTACATTCTCAAAATAACATGGACAAATCTCCAAACCACCTTGCAAATGTTCACAACAGAATGGCATTTCTCATTGATTTCATCAAATTGCAAATGTCTTAGTACATGTCTCAAGTGTCTTAGTGCATCTTTGCAAATGGTTATGTACAAGTACCCTAGAGTTAGCACAATGAGCATACATTTAGCACATTTTCCAAATGAATAGATATTGCTGATCTAAGCTGATTAGTTGATTCTCAGTCTAATGGTTGCTCTCTCCAAAACATGTCAGCATGATTTCACTGTGTAAATCATCATATGCACAATAGTCTGTTCAACTGTCAAAATTAGTCAACATACTGTAGGCTAATACCATGAAAACCATATGAATTTCTTGCAGCATTTCATAAATTCATGACAGTAATTGACAGTCAGGTGAAATTAGAACTTGACTAACGAAGGAGGAGTTCCTACATCTCAGATGACCAATCAATCAGCTGTTTAGCTACCTGACTGGTGCTGTCTATGATTGTGAATGCTGCCAAACGTGTATATATAGAGCTTGGCTAGGGCCTGTACCTTTTGCAGTATAAACATACATACACATACATACATGTACAGAGAACTGTAGGCCTATACATTTTGTTTTTACAGTACATAATCTTGAGTTACTTTATGTAGGCTATATGTGAATAAAAATGGTTACAATTCCCTTGGCAATATGAGTGCAGTGTGTGTGATGTCAAACTTTGGAGGCTGCTCTTACTGTAAAGTCCTTTTCTTAGGTTTTATACGTCTCTGCCATAGTGACAAAACATCTAAGCATTTTGACTTGCAGTGCTCACAGAATGCCACAGGGATGGTGCATTTTGGGGGCACTGACTACTTACATGAGAAAGAAGTTTGGTTTTGACACATAAGTAAACTGTTTTGGGAGAGATATGAGGTTCTGCAGCTCATCCATGGTTGGTGGATGGTAAGTTTATTGACTCCAACATAGGCATACTTTTTTGTATGGGCTGTCTTATGTTCCTTCATCATCATCATCTTTATTCACATATATAGAAAAGGTATTAAAATCATTAAAATATTTGTAATTTCATATGTGAAATGGGAAACCATGAGAAGCTCAAGAGCTATTAAAAGGGGCGCAGACAAATGTCCTATGTTGTCCCAAAACTTTATTTTCACCCATCTCAAAATGTTTATTATTCAAAAAGCTTTCCAATATAAGTGAGTTTTTTTTCCTGCATGCTATAATAGAAAATGTCTTCACTGGACAAAATTAACAGCGTTTACAGTAAAGTTTAAGTTCCATTGGGTGAGTGCTTGCTAATTTGTGAGGTGGAGTAAATTAAAACATCAGGTCCCTTTTTAAAGAAGTGAAGTGAAAGCAGCAGTTCTGCTAATAAAAAAAAGTTCTGTAATCAACTAAAACCTTCTTTGAAATTAGTTGGAATTTCCCATTTAACGCTCCCATCTCTTTCCACAAATGGATCTAGAGTTCTCACTTTCTCAGTGTAAAGCTGTGTTATGTGATGTGATTTATCTTATTAGTTGAATCAGGTGGTGATTTACTCAACACCACATGCACTATGTACTTGGCTGAGTTCACCAACTTGTTTTCCATCATCTTACACGAAAAAAATAAAGAAAAAGAAGATGAAGCTGTGGTATGTAGTCCTGGGCTCTTGAACTTATTTTTCCCTTTTATATTGATTTTGTTTTATTTGTCCATCTCTGCCCTGCAGCCAATATGAAAAAGTACAATCAATGTACAGTGGAGAAGTTCACTGCTGCAGCAGCCGAGGAAACAACCACAAAGCTGTTGGCCACTAACAGCTCGCTTCAAAACAGGAGTCGAGATGATACTGGTAGTTTGTTGCTCTAAAAATGAGCTCACAGCATCAAGACATAATAAAAAATAATAGATAATAACCCTC
The DNA here is from genome assembly GCF_045865225.1 of Trachurus japonicus. NCBI lineage: Eukaryota > Metazoa > Chordata > Actinopteri > Carangiformes > Carangidae > Trachurus > Trachurus japonicus. Next base: position 22,057,355 of record NC_140923.1, read on the forward strand.
CATAGCTGAACAGAAGAAAGTGGACAGATGCCTGTGACTGGATGGATGGATGGATGGATGGATGGATGGATGGAAGAATGAAACAAGGTAATGTAAAGGACTTTGTTTACTGAGGATGGATTTTGGACACTACAGCTAGATCAACAATAGCAGACAGTAGTAGAGCTAGCATAGAAGTTGAACTATAAAAGGGGTTTATTACACATTAAAATCATCAACCATAGCTACAGTCAATAATATTTGAGCGTAACTATGCTGAGACAATGCACTGGTGTGTGTGTGTGTGTGTGTGTGTGTGTGAGAGAGAGAGAGAGAGAGAGAGAGAAGGACGGAGAGATAGAAAAGCAATGGGTGTGTGTGGTTGAGCAGCTGTTATCCTGCCACCAGTGCAGGGGTTCACTTCAGTTGTCACATTTAAGTGTTAAAGAGTTGGCTGTTTGAGAGGCAGAAGAACACTCAGCTGTTGACTGTCGTCCTCCTGAAGTCTTCAAGGTGTCTGTCACTCTGTGATGTCACAACTAAGTAGTCACCGCCAGAGCGATAGAACAGAGTGGCGACACTCCCATAGGACTCCGTTGTAAAAAATGGCGGGCCGACTTCCAGGTTATGGAGCCCTCAATAGTTCCAAACATTCCTCCCGTGGCGCTGGACCACGTCTGTTTCTATGGCTGCACAGCAAGAAACTACTGAGCTACGTTGATGAAATACCGACCAATTTTAAGTTATAAAGTGGTAATAATCTTTCCCAAGTACAGTAACCATGTTGACTTAACAAAATAAAAATTATTAGACTGATCGGTTCATTGAAAAAACATTTATTTATTTACGTAACTGTGGTGATTTCAGTCCGTAGCCCAGAGGCAGCCCTGCTTGCTCACTTCACATTCAAACTAATGCCACTGCCACAGTTGTTAAATTTCATCAATGAGACTAACATTGACTAAAAAGAATTTAACCAGCCAGCAGTAAACCCCTAAAAGCATGCGGATACGTTACTTGGCTCGTTTTCTCCGACGGGAGGACGGACGGTCGGCCCCGGCAGATCAGCTCAGTAGAGCGGCTGCTGCTGCTGTGACAGCCGCTGCCCCTGGTCCCCGGTCTGGGCTCACACAGACTCTGCACTTCTCCCAGAACAAACATCGGTGCAAGTTCCTAACAAACGTTATGAACTGACCACAGACTCCGGATTAAACGGTGACTTTCTTGCATGAAAAAAATATTAAAACTGTGACGCGTTGACAGCGCTAAAGCCAGGTTTTGGCAGCTTTACTGCTATGGCTCGGTTGCCGCGAAATGGCGATATCGATGCTAATTTCTGTTAGCCCGTCTATGAGGTTTTGCATTATACGTTAGCATTAAGCTAGCGGGCTTTATGTTTAGTTGTGATACTGGCTGTGTGTGTTTTGAACGTTGTTTCAAACTGTGTGGGTTTGATTGAACATGTTTGGTGCTTAAACATATATATTCCCGCTTAATATATTGCTTTACTCCTCTTCTTATGCTGTTTTTACTGTAGGGCAGGCTAATCTTTTTGGAGTGACAAATAAAACCTTGAAGCAAGAAGATTTTGCCTTTTGTTTGAAAACTGACATTGATTGGCGGCGACATCAAAGGCTGTCGCCACTCTGTTATATCTATCGCTCTGGTCACCGCTCTTAACCAGGCCCCGCCCACCTGGACCCACCATCCAGTCTGGCAGGACTTGAGCCACGTTTTCCGGACTTTTTTGGGGCGACGCGTAACAGTTTCAATCATTGCGCAATTGCGGCTACTGACTTATCTCTTTTTTCTAGCCGTGCAGACCCTTTTTTTTTTATAACGCTGGGTTTTAAAGAGGAACTATGCAGGATTTGTAGCTTAACTATGCTACATTTTTCCTTAATTAAACAGCTTTGGAGTAATTGTGATGGTTAATGGTATGGCTTAACTTGTTGTGAGGGAGAATGGAGGCTCTCTGCCTTCCACGTGCGTGTCACTTATTGCGTCTCTAACAACCACACCGCAACACAAAAACACAAAGACGCCCCGTAACCCGTAATCTCTTGTTTATGACAGATAGGAAGACTACACAAATATACACATCGTAACATTGTATATGATATAAAACGTTAGGCTACTTACCGCTCTATTGATTGCTTTAACACCAGCTGTGTTGTAAACAAATGCACATGGCCAAGAGGAGGGTTAGCGAAACAGCAGAAAAGCGACTGGATTTACATAGTTCCTCTTTTAAAAATTCAGCTTATTTCGGGGCTTTCTCTTGGTGTCACATCCCCTGAGTATGCCCGAGTTTTTGGGGGCCACTCTGTGTACCTACCTACCTTTTACCACTTGGGGGCCACTCTACCTACCTACCTTTTAGCACTTAGAATATAATTCTGCTTAATCTCAGTTTGCTCTGTGTTTTAATGATTCTTCAGTGTGACTGCTCTTCCTCTTAGGCCCTGGATCTTTTGTTGTTGGCAGGTACTGTGGACATGCAGGTAGAATCACTAACAAGTTCTGTGTTCTCACGTTGTAGAATGGGTCTGTTGAAATCCTTTTACTCCAGCTACAGCCTTTCAATCAGGGCCTTGTCCAGTCCAATTGCTTGGCTCAGCATAGCTTCTGTCCGGCCCTCTCTTCAGTGGAGGCTTTTGTTGGAGTAAAAAATAATGGTCCAAATATGGGCCAGTTGTGATCAAGGACCATTTATTTCCCACATTCAATAATACAAGACTCAGAATCTCAAAAGGTGTTCAACGGGTTACAAAAATGCTCAACAAAGTGTCAAGATAACTTATTCAAAATGATCAGTCAGAGCTAGGTGCAGTAGAGTTTATCCCACTGGGAAATAAGTATAAACTCGAGTCAGTTCCTGACCAGACTGAGTTGTTGGTCTCTGTACCTCTTTTTTTTTAATACTATTCACTACTATTCTCTTAAATCAAATATAATTTGTCCTAAAATATTGGTGGAGTCTTAACACTGTGGCTTTCTTTCTATAAAGTCCCTTTCCCGACTAGGTGGGGACTTCTTTCGATGCTAATTGTCACGTTTTCTTCTTATACAAGGTTCAAATTAAGTTAGCCCTATTTGTGCTGACTCCATTATTTCCTTGCCAAACACAAGTAGTATTTTTCCAAATTTCATTCAAATGTCAGTTACTTTGGATACAAGATTAACCAACGTTCTGATGGGTGCACATAATACATCTCATTGCTTTGTTGTTTTACGATCTCAGCTTACTGCTATTACTCTGTCTAGGTTACTTGTCCTTCCCTTACAGTGTCTTTGTGTTCACTCTGTCTTGCAAGTGGCTGCTATCTATTATTCGGGGTCATCCCTATGTTCCCACAGCCCTATGTTCCCTCAGCCCTATGTTCCCTCATTTCTAACTTTTGTTGTCACTGAAAATTAGGCCCTATTCCCACAGCCCTTTGGTCCCACCATTGGTTGGGTTTAGGCAATGAAGAAAGGAGTTGGTTAAGTTTAGTAAAAAGACCAGGTAGAGGCTAGACAGGCCAGATAGACAGAGTCCAGATAGGTAGAGAGAGTCCAGAGGGAACATAGGGCTGAGGGAACATAGGGCTGAGGGAACATAGGCACGCTCCCATCTATTCTACCCGTCCTTGAACCTCTCTGCTGGCTGGCTACTTATGCAGACACTGTGGCTTCTCTTGCTAGTGCACACACACTCACCGCCCCATTCTCACTCTCTCTACTTTTACAGAGCTTATGTTTTTCTTTCTCTTTTTTCCTGCAACACTTAATAGGCCTATTCTTAGTATCAACATCCACTTTTCTGACCTTTTTAACAAAGAGGGAGAATCTTTAGCATGAGGCAGTAATGAGTCCAATAAAGTCCAACATGTATATGACTGACCTCACAAAAGACAACCTTTCAGGCGATTTCACTGTTCACTGTCAACAGTCTTTTTTTTTTCTTCTTTTTTTTTGGTTGTCATTTAGTGTGCTCCTGTCATTGTATGTGTTTGTATTTTGACATCTCAGACTTTAGTCTGAACCATCCTCAAAGATAAAACAACACATAAAAAAACATATTTTGAGCAGCCAGTTTTTAGCTACATACACATGGAAAAACTTCTAGTACTTAATTTTTATCAGTGTAGGGATGCACCAATCCGTCTTTTTTAGTTCCAATTCTGATATACCAATACCTGGGCTTAGTGTATTGGCTGATCCGATACCACTATTGAAATCATAAACTGTATACAGTACCTTGCCACATGGAAGACAGTGAAGGCATCAGGCTTGACCTGAATATTACTTTCCTAATTGTGTAAAACATTGTTGCTTTGTGTTTGTGCTAGATTTAGCTATTTAGACAATATCGGTGCCGATACCCGATCATCATATCAGATCTGTGCATCCCAACTCCTAAACCATATTTTCAAGCAAAAGAAAAGGGTAAGAAAAACAACAGTGTGAAAATCCATTGAGAGTAATGAAGAAAGTTTTCACTGACAGCTGTTTTACTGAAGGTACAGCAGCTGGTCACAGTTCAGGAATTTCCACATCAAGATGTCACTCAGCTGGAGCCAAACTAACAAAAGATCAAACCCAGCAGGTGGAAACAAGGAAGCAGTAGTAGAAGGTGGTGAAGACAAATCCAATGATAGGCCTATACAGAAACTAATTGGCTTAAGATAAAGGGCTATCACAGATTTTTTTAAAAAGGTAAAACAATTATGAACACATGAGTTAAGTAATTTCAAAATAAAACAGGAAACGACTACAGAGAGTGCAGGCGGGAAGCCCCACACACGCACATGAGCAGATGTCACGGATCAAACTGTCTGCCAGTCTGACTGAGTCACACATGACATGAGCTGACACATGAAAGACTGACATTAACATCTGACGACATACAGACGTTGCAGATGTTGTTGACTTCAGTGGCTCTCAGTGGAGATGTTTACATCGTTGTGTGACGAGGCAGTAAATGTTTGCCTGTGTGACCTTTTCAGATCAAGGAACGTGACATTTTGCTGTCATATGGCCCATCAGCTGTGGCACGCTTTTAATTGAATATGGAAGCACCCAATCAGGGCCCCGATTTGAATAAATGAATACTCACGATGTGTGAAGTGCGTCGTATGTGTGTGAAATGAAAAACTTGTGTTTCTGAATGCTATCCTCTCCTCTGTAAATTTATGCCGTGTATTAAAAGTATGAACTATATTATGGATGGTGAAATGTGGGTGTCAAATAAAAGTGAATTTCTTTTTCCCCACTATTCAGTCACAACAATTTGCAGACCAACAAAATGAATTTATTGACAAATGTGGTAGTAATAAGTGTTAGATAGAGCACTGCCATGACAACAGACAGAATAATCTGTGGTTAACCTCAGTTTACCTCAAAGAAAAATGAAAAAGTGCAGAGGAGTTTTACCTGCCTTCCTAACAGAAAACTGTAGAAAAAGAAAATCACAAATGCAGAAAGGCTTCTAAGGTTTCACAGTGTTCACAACGGTTTCAGGTCTCAGAACAGCACAGCTGGTCTGGTCAGGAGCCAGAGAAGATGCAAAGCCAAACTGGATTTGAGAGAAAGAACAACAGAAACACTCAGATCTATAGAACCAGTATAGACTAGACCAGTCTAGAGGAAATGTTGCAACTTCAGTGTTGAACTTTTTATTTGTGACTGCAAAGGTGGAATCTAATACTCATGTTAACTCTTTCCTCTATACCAGGGGTCGGCAAGCTTTGTGACATGGAGTGCCAGTTTGAAATTTTCTTGTCAATGAGTGTGCCACTACAAAAACACAATGCTAGGATATGACACAAAATACAAAAAATGTATCACACACAAGTCACTGAGACCACCCAGGATTTAATGCACTGCACTGCTGCCACATGATTGGCTAATTGAATAATTGTACCCTTACAGAAAAACCACATGAACTTCACATGTGATTCACAAAATTTTGCACATGGAAAACGTGTTTTTGGCCCAACTGTATGTGAATCACACATGATACATGGTAACACATGTGTTACCACATAGCACATATGTGAAACATGTTACCACATGTGGAAAATGGGTTCATGTGGGAATTCACATGTGATTCATATACGATTGGGCCAAAATTTCCAATGTGCAATTTTTCCCATGTGCAAAATTTTACACATGTGAAGTTCATGTGGTTTTTCTGTAAGGGTATGAAAAAGCAGACATAGAGGTGTTTCTAGTAAAGTGCTGATCTGTGTATTATGATCTTTCTTTCATTATTGTGAACCAGAACGTTCAGATACACAGGGAGGGAGACTGAGCATGTAGCTGAGAAGCAGAGCGACCAGCCTGAGGTGTTTTATCAGCTGCTGACTGACTGAGAGACAAGCAGCCGGTAAGAAATGGAGGCAGAGTTTTGAACAAAAAGTCTCTTCAAGAGCGAGCTTTATCACCCCGGCTCTGAACTCTCCTCGTGAACGGGGAGACGAGAGCGAGACAAGGAAGGTGTGTTCCTTATCTTTGACAGAGGTCAGCTCCCACAAGGAAAATATGCAGCACAGGGCCTATAGGCAGAGAAGGGATTAACTCCAATCCTAATTACGGTACGCCTGGAAATCATGTCCCGGCCAATCAATGTGGAAGGTCACGGTAATTCCTGTTTGTGTCACAGCAGGACTTTAAATGGAAATTGGTCGCTTAGTTACTTGAGAGTCCACCTCCCGCACTCTGCAGTAACCTGGAGACAGGACAAGCATTTTAATCATCTGCTCCCAGATTTCATTCATGTACAGTAAGAATAGAAGGTAACACTTTACTTGAAGGTAGCGTCATAAGAGTGACATGACACTGTCATAACAGTGTCATGTCACAGTCATAAACATTATGTCAATGTCATTAAACATTTATGACTCATTAAGTGTCATTCGTTTTTGTAATGACAAGTTGACATTATTTTGGTTGTCTTGATTATGACACCTTGATATTAATCAAGGTGACATAACCAGAAGTCGTCTTTGTCATGGCAACTTGACATTACATTTGTTTGGGATGTCCTTATTATGACAACTTGACATTACTCAAAGTGAAATTACCAGAAAAGGGCCTTGTCATGACAACTTGACATTAATGAAATATTTTCTGTTTAGTTGACATAATGATTATTAATTAGATGTGCAAGGTTACAGAACAAATCTAGCACTTGGTCATTGTTGTTTGACAGGATGTGGACAGGATACCCAAAACTGACTGTCATGACACCATTATGACAGTGTAATGAAGAAATTCTCTGACCTCAAGTAAAGTGGTAGCATTTGTATTTGTCATTAACATATCATGAAGGATAAACTGACTGTCACGACACAATTATGACAATGTAATGAAGATATTCTGTGACCTCAAGTGGTAGCATTTTTATTTGTCATTAACATATCATGAAGGATAAACTGACTGTCATGACACAATCATGACAATGTAATGAAGATATTCTGTGACCTCAAGTAAAGTGATAGCATTTGTATTTGTCATTAATAAAACATGAAGGATAAACTGACTGTCATGACACAATTATGACAATATAATAATTTTTTCACATCACGTAAAACAGAGATCAAATATTTTTGAAAGCTTGAAATTCTAAAAACAATTATACTGACAATAAATAAAAAACAAACATATAATAACAGTGTCTAAAAACCATAAAAAAAACATAAATAAATAATTCAATTTCCAGGTGGAATTTTATGTCAAGGCATGCCTTGACCTCAGCTGCAGCGCTGCAGTTGTAGCCGGGACGGGACGGGGGGATTGCAGGTTTTTGAACGCGGAAGTGAGCTTCACTTCTCAGACCGACAACTGCCCCCTTGGTTCACACTCAGGTTTATTCCTGTATGATGGCGACATAAAACAAAATGGATGTGAGTGAATCTTCTCCATAAAAGTCCTACCACAAAATAAATAAAATACAGATTTAGCAAGTAGACTAGTACATGGAGGACGCACTACCACATGCACACTCACTCATGCACACACACAAAGATAAGGAGCACACCTTCCTTGTCTCGGCTGACAGTGTCATGTCACTCTTATGACGCTACCTTCAAGTAAAGTGTTACCGAATAGAAAGAAAAGAGCTGTAGTACAGTGAGTAAGAGAGGACATCATGCATTTCAAGAAAAGCTTGAAGTCCCCCTCCCGCGACCATTTTGGTCATTTTAAAACCAGCTCATTAGCAATGCACATTAGCAATGCACCTCTGGAGGGTGGGTGGAGACTGCGCTGCTCTGCACCCGCCCAGCCACCTCCTCGCAACCCACCCCCCGCTTGCTGACAGCTGGACATTGTACAATTACAGATTCAGCGCGTTTAGCGCAATACTCCCCAGTGTGGAGTTTTACTGGAACATAATCCTTGCTCACGGTGCAAGCTGCTCTACCGGGTGAGCTATACCTGTTATACCTTGACAGCTATACCGAGCTGCCAAGCCTTTCACCTCTGAGCCAGATGCAGAGCGGGGCGGGAGCTTGTAGCACTAGTGCCCTCCCCTGGAGGTGTGACACGTCATCTCCAGTCTCCTGCCAGTTTGCGTCTGCCATTGGTTCACAGCAATTTGAAGGCAGAAAAACTCAGAAATGCAATTTTGCACTTCCTTTTCTGCTGATATGTGCTCTAACACAAAAAAAATGCCACAGGAACATGTGAAAAGCACGAAAAACACGATTTTCATGGGAGGGGGTCTTCAAAGCAGAAGTAAGCGGAATGTTTGTGTTCCAACAGCAGTCACTTACATAGAGTGTTTGGTCTGAAACACGGGTCTGTCAGTCACTCTGCTCTGCTGTAAGTCGAGGAGAAAACTTTCCTTGTATCCTACAACCTTTATCCAATGAGGAGAGAGAACGGCGGAGAAGGGGCGGTCCTCTCTGTGTGTGCAGCCAAGGGATGCGCGTGAATGTGGTGACGTAGGGACGAGGGCGGGGACTGCTAACTCCGGTTACATGCTGCTATTCCGACATGCCGCTATTTCGACATTGACTTCTAATTGTCGGAATAGCGGCATTAACATTATTTTTCAAGTGTCCCACTATTCCGACTTTTTTTTTTTCATTGTCGGAGTAGCGGCACTTTACTATTTTTCATTCCGCTTTTCCGACATTGATTGATTACGTTAGTCAGACGTGTCTTTCTGATTTTTCATCTGAGACACTGTTTCTCATACATTCTATAAGAGAGAAGAAAAAAAAAACGCCAAGTTTAAAAACACACCGGCAGCAGCGCACACTGATCTGCAGCTACTGAGACTGTTATTATTCTGTCACCTGAGTTAACGAGGTGCACGTGTCGTGTGTTTGGAGCTGACGAGAGAATAAAGAGTGAGACAACGCGGCCCTGAGGAGGAACTGTGAAGGACTCAGCTGTAATGGAAAATGACCTAAACCGAGTCCAGTAGAGCTGTAACTGTGTAGTGGAAAGGCGTTCAAAGTAATGGTAACTATCGTCCTGCTTTACATTGTTTTAACGGTAAAAGGAAAAAAAAAAGATTTTCTGGGATAAAGGGGCAGATTACATAAGATTATTCTTCTTTCTGCTCCCTTTTGTTGAGATTTGGGAGGTTTTTGTTTTTTTAGTAGCTTATTAAAATGCAAGATAATTTTTCTGACTGAGTTATTGCCCGATGCCATGTATCTCGCTCATTAATATGCACGTGCTGACCATTTGATATTTGATTTATCAAAGAGAAATTGCGGAGAGTTGTGCACGCACATTTTAATAGATCTGAAAAAGGTGTAAATATTTTGGGTGTCTTTTCGCCGTAGGCCTAAGCAAAACATTTAGTAGCAGCAGTTTTACACTGCTTACTAACACTTTTGCCCCAGGCCCTAAGCCCAGACGCTCACAGATGCAGCTCTCCGTGGCTCATCCGCGGCGCTGTCCGTGGTGCTGAAGGTCACAGGTTAACTTGACAAACAAACTGCAGCATAGTTCTTTGTTTATCATGTGTGTCAGTTTTGTTTGCGACTTGATAGTTGAGTTGTTGAGATTAAGAACATCACTCCCTCATCAAACCGGTGATAGGCATGCTGAAAAGAAAAAAAAGAGAGAGACGCGCCTGGGTATCGCAGCTGTAAAAAAAAAAAAAAAAAAAAAGATGACGTGTCGGACTATCAATACCAAAAAGTGTCGGAATAGCGGCATGTCTAGATAGAGGGATGTCGTAATAGCGGGATGTCTAAATAGAGACATGTCGGAATAGAGACATGTCGGAATAGCGGACGGACCCCCTAACAACATTCCATCTGCTGACAAGAAGTTAGCCAAAACGACCTAATCGCTTACTTCTGCTCTAAAATTAGAGTTGTTGGTCACCGCTGAGTAGTGATTTTTTTTTTTAAATAGTCACACACATGGCCACTATTCAAATAAACATTGATACACATACATTTACTATTAAACTAATTCTACATATAGAACATGTAGACCATTTTACCAGAATCATAATGGTAATATCAATTATAATTTAAACAGGTCAACTAAAGACACAAAAAATAGATAAAGCGTTTGTCTGAGATTTTGGATAATCTTTCAGCACGTTTATTTGAGAATAATTTATAGAAGGTATTACTAGGCAGCACTTTATTAGGGTCCGGGCAGCGCAGCTGCCAGGACACTATTGTATTCCTAGGAATTCTTCTTCTTCTTCTTCTTCTTCTTCTTCTTCTTCTTCTTCTTCTTCTTCTTCTTCTTCTTCTTCTTCTTCTTCTTCTTCTTCCAAGGAAGTCATACTTTCCATGGGCGAAAACTCACCAAACTTCACAGAAACATCCGACCCCATGCCAGATTCACTCAACTCCAAGGACATGTGCCCCCCCCCCCTCCTAGGGGGGGCACAATAAGCGTTTAAATTTTAAAACTTTAAAAATTCCTACCAAACCAACGGTAGATGCTATACAGTTTTGAAACTTCACCACAGTGTAGCCTCAATACTGCTGAAACTTTTGTCAACTTAAACTCATTACAAATTATGAAGTCCATCACTCTGTTTTTTTCAATAACTGTAAAACTTTTAAAATGTATCTCCTCCCACAATTTTTGCTCAATTGACACCAAACTTGCTACAGAGCATCTCCAGACTGTCCTCCACAAAACTTGTTTCTCAGATTTTTGATTAAGCAAAAATTGAGCCTACAGTGCATGAAAACGTTTGACTGTAAACAGTACTGTAAACATATACCATCAAATTCTTGATAAATACATGTTCAAACTTCCTGAAAAAAATGACAATATTTTGGAGTCATGGTTGATGTAGTTTAGCAAATATCAGAATTTTAATTCAAAAACTGAATTTTTGAGAACATTTTGAATTCTGCTCTCATGGGAACAACTGCAGTCAATGTGAGTGTGGGATTTTTAAACATCAGATTTTCTCTTATGAAGCAAAACACTTATCATTAAAAACACATCACCAACATTTCCATGCTGTCAAGATGCAATTTATGTATTATCAGATTTTTGTTTAGATTACTGAATTTCTGACATTTTGACCATTTCATCACAACAGCTGCCCGGGCACTGACTCACCTGAGTGGATAAATGAAGCTACACAGCAGGTCTCACTACCAGCCAATTAGCTCAGCGAGTTAGGAGCTGGTTCTTGGTGTCAGAGATTGTGAGTTAGAGACCCAGCAAGGGTGATGATGATGATGACAGATCAAAATGTCAGATGTCCTCAAGCTGTTTTGCTGTCTAGATGCAATTTATGTATTAACAGATTTTTGTTTAGATAACAGAATTTCTGACTTTTTGACCATTTTTGAAATCTGCGTTCACAACAGCTGCCCGAACACTGACTCCCTGAATCTATTTGAGAAGACACACACCATGTCTCACTTCCAGATAATTAACTCACTGAGTTAAGCGCTGGTTTGTGATGCAAGGGGGTGTGGGTTCAAGACCGAGCAAGAGTGATGATGATAATGACACATCAAAATGCCAGATGTCCTCATGGTGACATCACAGCAAGCCTCTAAATTAAAAAAACAAATAGCTTGGACCGGACCATGGGCGAAAGCTCACTAAATTTTGCACAAAGGTCCAGTGTCATCTTCTTCTTTCTACTTCCAAGGAAATCATACTTCCCATGGGTGAAAACTCACAAAACCTTACAGAAATGTCCAACCCCATGCCAGATCCCATGTATTATCAGATTTAACAGAATTTCTGACATTTTGACCATTTTCGAAATCTGCCTTGACAACAGCTGCCCGGGCATTGACCCCCTGAGTCGATAAATGAAGCTACACAGCAGGTCTCACTACCAGCCAATTAGCTCAGGGAGTTAGGAGCTGGTTCTTGGTGTCAGAGGCTGTGGGTTCGAGACCCAGCAAGGGTGATGATGATGATGACAGATCAAAATGTCAGTTGTCCTCAACACGAAACACAAGACAATTGTCCTAATGGTGGCATCACAGCAAGCTTCTAAATTTAAAAATCCAAATAGCTTGGACTGGACCATGTGCGAAGGCTCTTAACATCTTAGAGTCACAGTAGATGTTTAACAAATACATATCATTATTTTACCTCAAAAACTAATTTTTCTTTTTACTGTGGTTTCAAATCTGCCTGCGTGACAGTGAATGGCTTACTCAATTTGTGAAGCCACTGTTGAACTGTCACTTGTCAATTAGCTCAGTGCGACAGACAACGGTCTTTGGTTCCCGAGGTTGTGGGTTCAATCCTCAGCTAATGCAAATTGGACATTATAAGGACAACTGTCTTGTCTTCCTATTCTCCTGTTTGTTGCTCAGAATTGCCTAAATTTGCCCAAAAGTAGCCCGGACCCGACCCATCGCTGCGCAGCAGCTATAATGTTATAATTACAGTTGACTGGTTTACAAAAGTTCCTAATAAACAACAAGCAAATTTTAGGTTTTGCATTTTGTTCCCATACTGTACCGAAAATCATCCGAACTGTGACCTCAAAACCGAGGTACGTATCAAACTGTCATTTTTGTGTATCGTTACACCCCTACTAATGATATCAATTTAAAATCCATTACAAGTACTGAAAAATGAACATCTAAAGTTCAGTTTAAATGTTGGACTGTTACTTGTATATACAGTGTTTTTTTTTAAAGGTACGATATGTAAGAATGTGGCCAAAAATGTTGCTGCAATCAAATTCAAAACACAGCAGCGCGTTGTCCCCCCTCCCCTACCCACCAGACTCCAGGTTGCCAGACAGCGACGCGCTAACCCCCACTCTGCTCACTCAGTCAGTCTCACAGCAGAGTAAAAAGCTAAATATTCATCAACAACCTCACTGTTTTATTGCTCTGACTCACAGTAACTACGAGCGGAGTTCACGTCACTCAGGTGATCTGCAAGTTGTTGATACATTCACCGCTCTGACGCTGTGTCTGTGTGTGCAGCGCTGACACACACACACACACACACACACACACACACTACCGGAACCTTAGTGCGTGTTAATCACGCTGTAGATGAGCCAACATATGAGACGTCTTACTGCAGAATAAACGACGCGAGCCGCTCCGTTTCTCCTCCACTTTCTGACGTCGGATCATAAAACATGACGACTGGAGACAGGCGACCTGACCGGGCCGGACTCATCTAATGAACCGCTGGCTCCTCACGTTCACAATCACTTCATTTACCATCGGCTCCATTTCGCCACATTTCTTCCCTCTTTTCTAACTTTCACTTTGTAATTCTTCCCTTTAGCTTTAGCTTCAGCAGCAGCTCAAACTAACTAGGCTATGCTCACAACAACAAGCTGTGTAGCCTATTAAATGGCAGAGCGACAAGCCGCTTATTTCTACCGTGTGATATCAAGCAAATATGACCATAATAACCGATAATAGAACACAATCTTTTTTTTCACGATCTTGTTTTATCTCTCAGCCGTATTTGCAGCTCAGTGGAAGCTAACTGGCAACCCGGAGGCTGAAATGCCACTGACGCTGTGACTGGGAGAAAGCGCTGGGTGGCGACACATGCCAACCATAGAAATTCAAAACATAAACATGATTTGCGGTCTGCAAAAAAAATCTTTTAATGCGAATATCTTGGCTGTAGGATTGTTGTTGGTGAGTTCAGTATGTTATATGAACATTATTCCTGAGTCTCTGTTACATATTAGGACGATTTTACAGCCAGTTGCTTTAGATTTCTTACATACTGTACCTTTAACTATGGTGTTTGTTCACTACCTAAAAAGACATGGTTATTTGACATGAGGTTGTATAAGGTCCTTAGATACAGTCTGTGTATTGATCTGCAGTAGATTCAGGTGGGAGGCCCGTTCTAAAAAAAAACCAAAACGGTTATGTGTACGCTTATTTCCACCGCATTCTCTCTCTTTCACACAGAATTTTGACTGAAACTATTATTCATCAAAAACAATTCACAGGAGGTTTTGCAATCAGAGGTCAGGTTGATTCAATGAGAGACAGGTACAAACTCCAACTAGCTGGTGGAAATGGTTTTACACCCACACATCACATACTGATCAGCTGCAGATGTAAGAGCTTCATACAATTCCCCACTGTTGTCTGATTTTATTCATGGTGTTGATGCTGTGCTTCCAAATGGGTTCATTCTTAGATGAGATTGAATTTCAAGTAATTAAAGCAAATTATTTAAGGAAGTAATTGAACTCCATCCCGTGTAGAAGTACTTGGTGGTGAGCGGAAACTTGTTAATTGAGGTGTGAGAAAGACCAGATCCATTATCACACTGAGCAGGCGGCTTTAATGAGGAACCACAGCAGCAGCAGCAGCTTCATTTGTGCAGAACTGAAAGTTCCAGATCAACATTTTTTACTTTGATGATTGACTCAAGAGTTGCTTAGCCGTTAGTTTCTGAACATGTTTATTCTTTTATTCACAACCAATAATACAAAAATAGGAGTCTTGGGATGACTCAGCATGTCATCTGTATGATCTCTATATGACCTCACTTTTACTTTTGCATCATGCATCCATGCATGGACCCCAGGAAGAATCGTCACTGCTGAGGCAGAGACTAATGGGGATCTATAATAAACAAATCAACATATTAGACCTATCAATACAAAACTCAAGACTGGGATTTTGAAACTTATGTGTTTATAGAAACATAATCAAAGACCTGGACCACCTGTTTCATCTGTCATCCTCTGGCAGCCAGGCACTACCGGACAATAAAAAGACAGATCATGCACATCAGGTACAGCAACAGTTTCTTTCCAAAGGCCATCTATTCTTGCTAACTCACTCATTTACTGAGACAATCAGTTTATATGTTGTTGTTTTTTATTATCATTGTTGTTTCTTTTGTTACTATTATCTAATTTTTTAAGCACCATGAGAGTTGCCTCAAAACTTGTTGTTTGCACAGTTTACAATGACAGTAAAGGAATTGAACTGAGTGGGAACTGAATGGAATTGAACTATACACAACCATAGAGAGAGTGTCATGACAAACCTAGCATTCCCAGATTGTGATGGATTCCTAAATAGCACAAAGTAGAGTCAGGCAATCTTGAATTTGTCCAATCGCCAATATATTATAAAAATGTAAAATTGTGATGAAATCAAAATGTTTAAATTATTTTGCCATACAAACAACTGCAACTCAAGTCTTTCCAGAACTAGCTCACCCTTCCACCATCTCCTGAAGAAGTTCAGTCTGTAGAATGCAGTCAGCAGATTCTGATGTGGTCTGTTTCTCTTATCTCTTTGACTTGGTCAAGCACATGTTGTTTCATGTGAACACTTAAAGCAATGCTCCATGTTTATATGCTGTGACATTTTTCTTGAATCAGTGTGTGACTTGCTGCCATCAGTGTGGTGTGTGCCCACTGCCCACTCATCCACCATAATGTCATACTATCCTTTTACTGATTTTTTCTGCTTGTTTTGCAGCCAGTGCTGTCCATTAGCAGAGACAGTTTTAGTTTTTCTGCACTCGTTAACCTTGTTTTGTGGCCATTTGGGCCCAGTCACAGCCAATAGGGCTCTTCCATTTAGGTTGTTTTATCAGTATTTAGATTTGTTTTTTTGTGTCTTGGGTGACAGCAGGAGCATGGCGCTGATTGTGATCCCCTGAAAGACTGTAGGCAGTCGGCCAGTGTCAAAGAGCTGTTGCTTGATCAAGGATCATTTGCAAATACGTGTCTATCTTACATGTTGCAGTCCAAATTGCCTGGATGGTAATGGACTGGGTTCTTTTTCCCTTCACATAAATTAGACCATTTGCGGATTCGACATGTATTTACAATCAATCACATCCAGGAGCTCAGGGAGGCCAATATTCACCCAGATCTCTGGTTTAATCTGTGCTTGTGCTGGCAGGTGTCACTGGGAATTTAATGAACTCACTGGCATGCTGGACAGGGCTTGATGTAACTGTGTGTCTGGCCAAACCTGCGACGGACTTGGATATGTCTCCGGTTGAGTTGGGGCAATGCTGGAATGAAAACTGGAAAAGACAGCTCTGTGGTGCAGAAATGGCTGTCACAGCAACCTGGAGAGGACGGGGACAGATTAGTCTGCAGCTCATCTGCCCTGGGACTGTGGATGTCCATCACAGCCTCATGGGTAGTGTCTTGGCGGCCTGTTTTAATTTTTGTCTTTGTGTCAAACTGTCTTTTTAGTTTTCATTAGTTTTAGTCACATTCATACTTTTTGTCTAGGCAAGTCTGAGCATTTTAATTTAATTTTAGTCAGAATAACCCATGACTATTTTTCGTCTAGTTTTCATGGACGAAAACTGATGACATTTTAGTCTAGTTTTAGTAAATGATTTTAATCTCTTTTAGTAATGCAATTCTATTTAACCCAGTCAATGTAGTATAATTACCTGGTATACTGTAGACAAAATCAAATTTTTCATTTAGTTATCGTCACATGACCACAATTTACGTTGCGTCTCGTCTCGTTTTTGTCACGTGATAAAGGTTCGTTGATGATGATATTTTGTCATAGTTTTCGTGGACAAAAGCAACACTACTCATGGGTTAGCTGGAGCCCACAGTAGTAATTTTTGCTAAAGGCAATGATGTTGAAAAAATGTTTTGCCCTCTTCTGACTTATCCAAAGGTTCAAAGGTGACAAAGTGAGAAAAGAACAAAGATTGGACGTTTGGGTTACAACAGGGGTTCCCAACCTTTCTATCACACAGTCTGGGGCAGTTTTCTGTTACGTTTTTAATTCAATTAATACATTCTTTTTTACAACTCATATTAGTAATAATCAGTGGGAGACCTTGGTTGTTTCCCTGCAGCTAAACGGCCCCATTGTGGGGTGATGGTGTTCCCTATGTCCAGTCTACTCCGTAATCTAGTTTTGCTGCTGTCACTGCAGAAAACCCCACTTCACAAAGATACAGTAGAATATGTTTGTAACGGAAGCAGGATTTTTAGTGTTTGTGTGGCGATCTCAGGATATCTGCTTTAATCCAGAACAATACCACTCCTCGGCCCGGTGGTTAGAAACCCCTGGGTTACAAGATCATCATCAGCACTGCTACGTGGTTCTCATGCAGTCTATAAATAGACTGATAGGCTCCTCGTGATTGGCTGTAGTAAAAGGCACACAGGTGGAATCTACGGGGCAATCAGAAGGTCATTTAGTCAATTACAGACATGATGAACACAAGACTCATCAGAGGCAGAAAAAATCCAGTGAAATCCCTGAAAACAAATGACATTTAACACAACACGCCTCCCATGAGTCCCTACAGAGAGAGGAAGATTATTGAATTTTGAATTTTTGGTTTTTACACCATACATCTCTCTCCTTTTTTTGCATCCTATTTTTATAGCCTCTCCATTTTGTTAGTGTCTGCAGGCCTCTCTTCCTGATAGTCTTTGTTAAGGGACATAAGTGTGGCTCTTTGCTGGTGAACACTGTCTCCAAGACCTCTGTCCCTTCTTGGTCATGACAGTGAAAGGTGCTGAAACACTTGTGTAGCCTATAGTTACAATTGACCTATGGCTAAGCCCCGCCCCCTCCACTCACTCGGACAAACAGTCAACACTCGGTGACAGTTGCTATGGCAGCTGTCACAGTAGGAGACATTTCACAGGAGGCAATTGATGGTTTTTGGAGACAGAAAGATTAAATATCATCTCAAAGTCACCAAAACTTAACTTAACTTTACTGCTATGGCTGCCGTTTGCCGCGAAACGCCGATAGCGACGGGCTAACTTCTGTTAGCCTGTCTATGGAGTTTTGCATTATACGTTAGCATTAAGCTAGCGGGCTTTATGCTTAGTTGTGATGCTGGCTAACATCTAAACATCTCTGACAATATGTTGCCTCAAATAGGTTGTTGACTGAACTTAGAACAGATGTAGACATCCTTGTTAAATTTATCCACGTTTAGTTGGTGTAGTGGTCTACTGCATAACTTTATCCAGAGCAGACACGAACTCTCGGTTGAGATGTGGCTTGGGAAAAGGTAAAAAAAATACATCCCGTCGCCCAGCCTCTCGGGATACCTAGTGTCGGAGTTGCATGTACCCCATGCACACCGTTTGACCATTTGAAACTTAAAATGTCAAGAAAAAACATATAAAAACAGATGAAAACTGACTAACTGCAATGCATTTCAATGGACGTGGAAGCAGAGAATGTCCGAGTGTATGGGCTAGCTATGCGCACTGTGATTGGCTCATCGTGTTTGGGGGCGTGGCTTAGCCATAGGTCAATTGGTCAACACATTGGACCAGGTTTCTGCTGCTTTACTGCAACAAGTCCATGGGTGCTGAAATGACATTTTCCATTCAATCGAAATGAGCTCTTTGAAACTAGTAAAGACACTTGTGATGTAGGTGCAGGATTGGTGTTAGAGCCCTCTGGGTCCACAGCCTGGGTAAAGGAATGAAAGCTGACAGTTAAAGTGAGCAGCAGTTTGGCTGTAATGTGTAGTTGAAGACCAGTTAATGGCTTATGGAGGTATGGTGGAGAAAGTTCAGCATCCATTATTGATCATGAGTCTTTGGGCCCAGTCTTACATTTAATACAAAAAACATTTAATATTTTTAATGTGCCATTACTTCACTGTAGAGCTGTGTGCAGTGTATTGACTGACTTAACCAGTGACAATGCATGTGCAGTCAGGAGGCCGGTGTAATAGGTGGGAGTGCTTCTTGTCAGTCAGATCTACTCATCACAGCCCCTTCTTGACCTTCCTCAAAATGGCCACTAGTGGATCCCAAAAACTCAAGATGGTCAGGCTCAAAGTTTCAGAGCTGTGATTGACGTCACAGTGGGATGTTCATGAGGATTAAAGCCAAACAAATCAGGCAGTAACCTGTCCTTACTTAGAGAGGATGAAGATATGAAGCTAATTTCTTAGTAGGATTCAAAGGGTCAGCCCTTGTAATTAATTTGTCCTCATTTGAATGCAGCGCAGGCTTGCACTAACAGCTACACTGTGTGGCAAACATTATAGTTTCTAATGGCTCAGAATGGCAGCCAGCTGGTCCTGTTGCTGCTACTGGTTTCACTGTCCATAAATAAATAAAATAGCATTTTTCTGAGTTGAGTTTTGATCTTATCTGTGTAGTTTTACATCTTCTCTCTTAGGCCTCTCTCTGGAGCCTAACAACACTCTCCTCTTAAAGCAGAAGTAAGCGATCCGGTCATTTTGGCTAACTTCCTGTCAGCGGATGGAGTTAGCAGCCCCCGCCCTCGTCCCTACGTCACCACTAGACCACTGGAAAAGAGAGTAACGACACCACCATTGACTCCCGTGGAAAGGGTTTTGCGCCTCGAGTGGCAGGATATGGGTATTGCAAAAGCGCCCAGAAAACCCATTCACTCCAATGTATGTGTGTTTCCCACTTGCTTGTAAATTGATGAAAATGCCCGTGTTTTTGTTTTTAGGTGTCTTGGCCATATCAAATTATACTTATAATTTGTTTATTACAAAATGTAGATTTAAACATTAATGTAGACTGTTTTTTTTTTAGGTTTTTTTTTTTTGCTAGCATATGTGTTAATATTCATCTGTAAAGGATCCACGATGATGCTATTAACGTGGGTGATCTATAAATGTCCTTAAATTATTGAAAATACCGCACTTGTTAATTCACCAACAATGCAGAGTTGTCAGTTCTTGGGCGCTTTTGCAATACCCATATTCCGCCATCAGGAGGCGCTTCCATTGGACCAATGCGTGTCGTTACTCTCTTTTCCAGTGCTCTAGCCACCACATGCACGTGCATCGTCCTCAGTCTATGCAACTGACCCCTTGGCTGCACACACAGAGAGGACTGCCCCTTTATGCCGTTCTCTCTCCTCATTGGATAAAGGTTGTAGGATACAAGGAAAGTTTTCTCCTCGGCTTACAGCAGAGCAGAGTGACTGACAGACCCGTGTTTCAGACCAAACACTCTATATAAGTGATTGCTGTCGGAAGATATAACTATGACTTATATTAACACAAACTTACTTCTGCTTTAATGGCTCATTGTTTTCTGAGTGATTGAGTGCATATATAGCAGATTTCAAGTAAACAGAGTAACTGAGAGTGGTGACTTTGGTTTGTTGTGACATCACAAAGTTACAGATTTTCCGAGGGCTGGTTTTAAGGCTCAGTGTCTGAGTACAGGCTGTGTGCATCTCTCAGAAGCTTTAATACTTTCACAGCATTAACATAGAACCCATAACTGCTTTATGATCAAATTAGTCATGGACACGAACCCTTCTACAGCATAGGACCTTTAAAGTCTAAAGGAATTCCCTAATTACTAAAGGTAAAAATGATGAATAATAGTGAACAATCTAAGCAGTATAAAGATTTTCTCAATAAGAACTTGTCTTTCCTCTCGTCATGCTACACAAAATGCTGGGTCATGCTTAGCAGGCAGCAGTTTGATTAGAGGGGAGAAAATGCATTGTTCGTTAATTCTCTTCAGTCAGAAAGCCCTGTGAAGTTTATCTGATCAGACTCACACTACTGTGTAATTGCATTATATTTTTGGATGAAATATGAGCAGTTATTCTCTCTCTCCCTGTCAGAACTCTTTGAATGATAAATGTATATTATTATTTAAATCCATGTTTTACTTCATGTTAGGAGGGCTGTGGTGATTTTACCTGAAATGACTCTGCACGATAAAGAGAATTTACACTTGTGTATATGACATCTGTAAAGTCTGTTGTTGTAGTCTTCATCCTAGAAAACAGCATGTTTTTATCTATGAAATGAGCTCTGGCTCATCATCAGTACCAAATCCTGTGAGCAAGAACAGAATAATGACTGGCCGTGACTGTTGTTTTCCATCTTCTCTCGCTTCATCAGTGCTGTGGTACACTGCCATGACTAATGCTTTGCAGTTGGCTCAGGCAGCTCATGGAGAGTGCAGTGCAGGAGCTGTGTGACCCTGCCAGCCCTTCAACCACACACAGTCCCACAGGAAATCACAGCTAGAGCCAGACAGCAAACAAAAACTCCAGGTGAACAACACCTGTCTTTGAAAAACAACTTCCATTAAAGCCCCAGTGTGTAACTTATTTGGCTTTTTATTAGCAAAAATCTAATATTGCTTTCATAAATACATATTTCACTGAAGTGAAATCACACCAGCATACAAATGAAAGCTTTCTCGTACCTTAGAATGAGTTGTTACAAGTCACTGCAAATACATAAGTGGGCGGCGCACCGAACCGAGGCTGCTATGTTGCATCGCCATTTTTTACATTGAGTGGCAGCGTGACCATAGGTAACCACAGAAACTCACCGGAACTGTCGGCTCGGGGTGAAAGTTTTCCAGGTAGCGCCTGTTAAAACTGTCACCACTGTGTAGTGTGAGGAAGGACGGAGGCACTGATGTTGCATTCAGTTGCAGTCAGGCAGACGGCCGTCGGCAAACCAACCGGATGTCATTTTACTCGACGAGAGAAAGACGGTAAAACGTGGGTCAAGTAAACAATCCGACATCACCATGACAACATATTGTCACGCCTGTATTGTTTTGCCTCGTGCTGGCTGACCACTTGTTTCTCTGACGTCTGCCCGATTTCACGTGAATGCAACATCAAGAATACGTTCTGATATGCAACTGCACCGCTAGATGGGGGGAATTCCAACACCATTCCAGCCAACACACAACTGGTTTCCCACAGACCAATGTACTGATTTAATTTCTGGTATCCCCACTGATCTGCAAATTTCTGATGTCCTGCCCAATTTTAAATGCAACTCCGAGCCTAGTCCCATACCTGATCTAATTAAAACTAGAGCTCATAAACATAATCATAGTATCCGCACTTGTAGGTACCTACAGCCTCTATTGCATACACCTGCAATCTGTAATGCGGATCCTACACCACTTAAACTGGCATTGCTAAATGCTCGCTCGATCACCAACAAATCTTTTATTCTGAATATTTTTTTCATTTCCAAAGAACTGGACTTTATGTTTCTCACTGAGACCTGGCAGAGAGGTGAGGAAGTTAATGAAGGAGTTATGCCCGCCTGACTGTGCTTTTATGTGTGCCCCAAGAACCACTGGCCGAGGGGGTGGTCTAGCCCTGCTGTACAAAGACAGTTTCTGTCTACGGAGGTAAACTGTGCAAAGCCTACCTCGTTTGAACTATTAATTTCTACAGTTGGCCGCTCAAACCCATTTTATTGTATCTTAATCTATCATCCTCCTGGTGTCAATGGTCAATTTCTGTCTGAATTTAGTGAGTTTTTAGCATCCATCACCTCATTTGGTAGAATTTTATTGCTTGGTGACTTTAATGTGCCGGTAAATGACGCCACCAACAGCTTTGTCAACAACTTCATAAATCTCACAGAGTCTCTTAACTTCACTCAACATGTCTATGGCCCGACACATGTTATGGGTAACACTCTTGACCTAGTTTTTACTCTGGATCTGGACATTGAGTGCATCAGCTCTCAGGAGCTGCCAGTCACGGATCATAGCTGCATCCTTTTTAACCTGTCTGTTATTTCTGATTGTGCATCCAGTAAGCGTGTGAAACTGTCCCGCATGTTAAACAACCTCTCTGCTGAGAAATTTTCAACTGTTTTTGAGAGTGTGGTACAGCCTTCTACTGTCAGTATTGATGTTGATTCTCAAGTGTCAACCTTTAACTCACATTGCTCTGCCATTCTCGATGAGATTGCTCCTCTAAGACCTCGTTTCATTCCCGCTGCGAATTCCACTCCTTGGTTAGTCGGAGAGCTGAGCGCTTGTGGAAATCAACTAAGCTTCTGGTACATCGTCTTCATTTTAAATAGATTTTAGTCAATTTAAATAGATTTTAGTCAATCTCAGGCTCAATTCTGTGGTTAAGGTGACTAGAGCCTCCTATTTTGCTAATCTTATTGCTTCAAACAAAAGAAACCCAAGGGTTATTTTTGATACCATAAATAACATTATTGGTGCACCAGTGCCTGCTCTACCTGTGTCCTCTGATAAGGACTGTAGTGATTTCCTATTGTTTTTTGTGAACAAAGTCACCAGTGTAAAAGTCAATTTAATGCCTGTCCTTAACTCCTCCCTGCCTGATCCTCCTCAACTGCAACCCATCATTGATAATTTCTCTCCAGTGTCCACTCTTCAATTAACAGACGTTGTCCAAAAAATGAAGTCCACTTCCGGTCCACTAGATATCCTTCCCACAATCTTGCTGAAAGATGTCTTTAGCACTATCGCTCCATCCCTGCTCTCCATCATCAATTGCTCGCTGGTTTCTGGTTCCGTCCCGTCCTACTTTAAACGTGCAGTTGTTCAACCTCTCCTAAAAAAAACCTAGTGTCACAGGATGACAGGTTGAGAGTGTGTGGGTGTGTCTGCCTGCGTACCTGCAGCACTAATTACCTGATGCTTTGCACGTGTGTAATTGAGCAGCACTGGGGGGAGGGCTGTGGGTGCTTCACTCTGTTTCATTCAGGAGCAGCAAGCAGTGAGGAGGCCAGCGTGGAGCAGCTCAGCTGACACGGACGAGGGACACGGGCAGGAACGCCAGGAAGGATCGAGTGCAACCTGACGGTCGTCACGGCTGGAGACGAGTGAGTCTACCTGAGAGCACTTAACGCGGCTGTGGAACGCCAGGAATCACTGCTGCACAGAGGGAGGACGCCATCGGCACGCCAGGCCGACCAAGAGGACGCACAGTGCGAGAGAGGGAAGCCGTGGGAGACAGTGGAAGGGTGGGGACGCGTTCCACCCTTCCTCCAGCTAAGTACCCTTTCTATCCCTCTCTTAGCCAAGGAATCCTATAACAGCAATTGCTTGAACTGGCTCAATAGTTTGGATGGGGATTATTTTGAGTTGTAGTGAAATTGATTTCTTTAACCTTTAATTACTTTATTTGTTTTGACCGCCCTGTGTTGGCTTTTGTTTATTTGGTTGAAGTATTAATAATCCCATCCCCGCCAAAACTGTTTGATGCCCCGTAAGCCAAATCAGCTGAAGACTGATGGACTAAACATCCTGACGGTTACCTTGTGTTCTCCTTTCTCCTCCTAAAGTGACTGACTGGCCGCGGTATTGAGGCCTGCTGCCCGAGAGATCAACATGTCCCTCACCCAGCAGTAAAACACACTGGACTCTTTTATCTGGACTCTTAAAAGTATCTTTTTATTTATTGATTGTTGTAATAAAATATATATTTTTAGAAGAAACTCCCCTCTGGTCTCTGTTGGTTGTGGTGGTCGCTCCCCTCAGAAAACATTGTGGTCTTGCACCCTGTCTCAGTCACTCCACTCGGTGACACTAGTCTAGACCCCTCTGTTCTCAGTAACTACCTGCCTATTTCCAAGCTCCCCTTTGCTTCAAAAGTGTTAGAAAAAGTCATTGCCAATCAGTTAGTCACTGCATTGAACAGCCATAGCATTTTTGACAAGTTTCAATCCGGTTACTGTAAATTTAATTCCACCGAAACAGCTCTTCTCAGGGTCTCAAACAACATCATGATGGCCTCTGACTCCAACAAATGCACAATCCTGGTTCTGCTCGATTTGAGTGCAGTGTTTGACACAGTAGATCATGGCATCCTTGTGGATAGGCTGAGAGACTGGGTGGGAATATCAGGGACTGCCCTAGATTGGTTTAGGTCCTATCTGTCCGAGAGGTCTTTCTCTGTAGTTGTTGGCCCGCACAAGTCAGAGTCGGTCCCCTTTTCTTGTGGTGTTCCCCAGGGTTCGGTTTTGGGGCCCATCCTATTTTCATTGTATATGCTGCCTCTCAGGGAAATCATCTCAATATTTGATGGCATCTCATATCATATGTATGCAGATGACCTCCAGTTGTATGTTTCCTATGACCCTGACAGCACAGAACTGATAACTTCTCTGCAGGACTGCTTTACTGCAATCAAGGACTGGATGGCCAATAGCTATCTGCAATTAAATGAGGCAAAAACTGAGGTTTTAATTGTTGGCCCCGAAGGCCTGGCCTCTAAGGCTGTCACTTGCTTGGGGGCCCTTTCTGCTAATGTGCGCACCAGCTCTAGGAACCTCTGTGTTATTTTTGATCAGTCCATGCTCTTTGATGAACACATAAAAACTATAACCCAGTCCTGCTTTGTTCACCTTAGAAATATTTCCAAACTCAGGGCAATTGTATCTCACTCAGAACTCGAAATGATCATTCACGCCTTCATCTCCTCATGCCTCGACTATTGTAACTCCCCCTTCACCTGCCTCAGTAAAGCCTCACTAGACCGCCTTCAGTTAATTCAAAATGCAGCCGCACGACTTCTGTCCAGATCCCACAAATTCTCCCACATCACTCCTGTCTTAGCGACCTTGCACTGGCTCCCTGTAAAATTCAGAATTCAATATAAAATCCTCACCCTCACATACAGAGCCCTCAATGGCCAGGCCCCTCCATACATAGCAGATCTCCTCTCTCTTCACCACCCCGTGAAGTCGCTGCGTCCCGCTGGAAGCCTACTACTCAGTGTTCCACACAGCAGACTGAAAACTAGAGGTGATAGGGCTTTTCAGTCTGCTGCGCCAAAATGGTGGAACTCTCTCCCTTTTGTGTTAAGAGCTGCTTCTTCCGCTGACACTTTTAAAAAAACTATTAAAAACGTATCTGTTTAGGGAGGCATTTGAATGAGTCAAGGGGTTTGTATTGGGTCGCTGTAAAATGTGGTGCTGCTTTTGTTGTTATTTATTTGTGTACCATTGGTATGATGTTTGTGTTTTTATGTATCTTGTGAAGCACTTTGTGAGTCTTCTCTGTGAGAAGTGCTATATAAATAAAAATGTACTTTACTTTTACATATACGCACAGTTTTGTTGGATGAACAATCAGTTATGGATATATACTGTACAGTTTCCATTAGCTGTGGATGGTACTCTCTGTGTGTGTTCTTCTCCATCAAGCTCAGGTCCTCCACCAGAGGCCTTGGAGCCTGACACAGTATCTAACCTGTTCATAGGACTGCACTCCACACACACAAAATTTGGGGGACAAACCCCAGAGTGTTCCAATTATCATAGGGACCATTGTTGCAACCTCCTTGTTCAATTTTCATCGTAAAAAAGTAGATAATGGAACAAAGGGGATGCTCATTTGAACTGCAGTTTTTCATTCAGTGACAATAACACAGGCTTAGTGTGTTTAACACGCTCACAAACGTCAATATACATTTGCAGTTACACAAATAGGGTGATGAAATTAGGTAATAGCCCCTAGACTGGTCTTTTTAAGGATACAACATGAACCACCAGTAAAATGATTCCACACCCTCAGAGCCTAGAGAGTGAATTTTTTATAATGTAAATGTTCAAATACACACAGTCTGGACTCTATTGTAAATGTTTAATTTAGCTCCTAGTGTTAATCACATGCTACAAATGACCATAATGTGATCGACCAAAAATAACTTTCAGGGCCGGAGGAAAATGACTCATCTCTCCACTTACAGCCATGATTTTTTGCCAGGTATCCCAGGAATTAATAATGACTTGGTTCAGTTTCTCTCATGAATCACACACAGCACAGGGTTAATTACAGAACAAACAACAAAAAGACCAACAGCCCACAGCCCACACATCAGCATGTCTCTTTTCTCCGCTACCACAGGTGTTCATCCTTCCTTCACTTCTCACCCAGCCATTATTTCTCTATTTGCTGTATATTGAGCCAATGCCCAGGTAACCGCTCGAGTGGGCAGCAGTAGTGTGTGGTTTTACTGCGGGAAAGAAGCAGTAATGTCATGGTTTAAAGAGCACTGCGAAGAAAGATTAAAGCAGAAGTAAGCGGAATGTTTGTGTTAATATAAGTCTTAAATAGTTATATCTTCCGACAGCAATCACTTATATAGAGTGTTTGGTCTGAAACACGGGTCTGTCAGTCACTCTGCTCTGCTGTAAGCTGAGGAGAAAACTTTCCTTGTATCCTACAACCTTTATCCAATGAGGAGAGAGAACGACATAAAGGGGCAGTCCTCTCTGTGTGTGCAGCCAAGGGATGCGCGTGCATGTGGTGACGTAGGGACGAGGGCGGGGACTGCTAACTCCATCGGCTGACAAGAAGTTAGCCAAAACAACCGGATCGCTTACTTCTGCTTTAAGAAAGAGAATGAAGATAGGACTGAATGGACATGACTAATGAATACTTTATAGCTTGAAGAGTAATTCCTTCTAATTGTTCCATATTCACCTGTTGTGAGAATTTCCAGTGTTGAAAAGTATACAGCAAGGAAAATAAGTATTGAATGCTTCAGTCTTGCACAGAAAAGAGGCCATGGTAGTTGAAAGCATTACTTATTGCTTTTCCCCCAAACAATATACCTGCTAATTCCAGGTCTGTTTAAAGCTCTCTGTGAGTGCTCCTTGGCTCTTGGACAACTCCTCAAAATTTTTCTTTTGACTTTGTCAGAAATCTTGCAGGAGCGACTGGGTTGTGGCCAGTTTAACAGTTTGACTTCCGGCCCCAACGGTGCATTCAGGGGTTTAGAAACACATCTAACCAACGCCGCCAGTATGTTTTGCAACGTAAGGCTGTGACGTTCTTGAACAAGCTCCTTGCGTTTACCTGTGCGACATCTCGGTGATGCCAAACCTTTTATAGGCATCAGTAAGGACTAAAGTAGTTGATATTAATGAGCGCTGATAGGAGACAGGAGGACTCTCTAAATACTGACAGATTCCAGCTGCTTTCATGTCTTTCATTCCTTTCTGCACCTCCTCCTTTTCTTCATGTGTCCAACACTTATTCCCTGTCATTTCACTTTGTTACATGTAACGTAATCTATGGCTTTCTTAATGTGGATTACTGACTGATGGTAAAAAAAACAAACAACTAATGACAATAGCCCCATTAGAGATATATTTACTGAGAATTTACTCCTTATTTTCCCTGCTGTATACTTTGAAATGAAATTGGTTGTGTACCAGTCAACAAAATCAACCCCACAAAGTCATATGTTTGGACTGATCTGAGCTGCAGTATAAAAACAAATCAGATTGGCTAATATGGTGGCTGTGCACTAAAACTGATGAGATGGTTTATACTGTCCCTGTGTGCTAATGGCTGCTAAATGAGGAGTGTGCACATTAGTCAGGCTCTGTGATCAGTTTGACATGTGTTTAAAGTTTTATTGCAGGACTTGATTGAAAATGCATCATGTTGTTAAACCTGCAATAAACTCATACAGATGTTCAGAGTCTGTTCTGTGTCACTTGTAAACAACAGTGAAGCTTTGTCTAGTGTTTTTTTTCTTTCATACTCTCACTGTCATGTTGGTGTGAAACAGTGACCATAAAGGAAGGCATGTGGTCAGCAACAACTACTGTGTATGTGTAAGAGTGTAACTTAAAGGGATAGTTCAATATTTTGGCAAATTGGCCCATTGCCATAATCGCTATAGTCATAGCAGTACGTTCGTTACCTTTATTTGTCAGTGCAAAATTATTTTTAGAACTGCCAAGCAGAGCGGCAAGCTGCTCAGAGCTTCGCTACGGAGGCTCATGGGATTTCTTGGTTTCCCTCATCAAACTCATCAAATACACAATCCAAAAACTCCAAAATGCTCTTGTGGACAAGTTGTGACCTAACCCTAACCTGCACATTCACCACGCTATGAGATAATAATGGAACGTTACTACGGAGTTGTTTTCAAGGTAGATACAGAGACTGCTTGCTGAAAAACTGTCCCTGAAGGCAACGCGTATCAGCGGTTTTGCATGAATTTACCTCTAAAACAACTCCTTCTCATAACATTCTGTTATTATCTCGTAGCGTGGTGAATGTGCAGGTCACAACTTGTCCACCAGAGCGTTTTGGAGTTGTTGGATTGTGTATTTGATGAGTTTGATGAGGGAAACCAAGAAATCCCATTAGCCTCCTCCGTAGCATAGCTTTGAGCAGCTCGCGGCTCTGCTCTGCCATTCTGCTCCGCTTGCACCGATAATTAAAGGTAACAAACCTACTGCTATGACTATAGGGATTATGGCAATGGGCCAATTTGCCAAAATGTTGAACTATCTCTTTAAGAAAAGTTTTTGCCCTACCAACATTTAATTTACATGTGGACGTTCAGGAAGGTCTCTGGGCTCATGCACTCTTATTCTAATAGGAGGTACAGTTTCTCACAAACGGCTGTGGTTCGGCAGGTGCATCGAGCCCAGATGTCACTCAGCTCTGCCTCTGCTCTGTGTTTCAGTTGGGGACAGGTGCAGGTTGGAGCTCGTTAACATGTTGTTACACACAGACACACACACACATGTAAAATCAGACTGGCACAGGAAGGAGCTCGTTAACAGACTCTGACATGTGTATCAGGTCAGTTGCCCATGCTGCCGTGGCAACCTCTGAGCCTCAGGCCAGAGCCACAGCTGAAACCAATTCATTAATTAGAGACTCCTCTGATGTCTCTGCAGTTGATCAGCTAGTTCACTGATAGTTCTGACACAGTTAACCATACATTTATATGAAGTCTCTTTGAAAAACACACACACACACACACACACACACACACACACACACACACACACACACACACACACACACACACACACTGTCTGTCAGGGACCAAACAGGAAAGGCTCCAGAACACAAGGTGTAAATGTACAAAAAGATGGTAATTTATTTGCCAACTCAATTCAAAGGAACAATATCAAAAAGTGTAATAATACAAACAGTAATTAGGAAAAATAACAACTCTAAATGAGGGTCCTAATAACTTAAACTGAGGTCAACATAAACAACTTAATTCAACATAACTGACCTAACAAATGAGACAATAGGTGGAGTTTATATAGACACTGGCTATAGCCAACAAACAATAGGGAGGGGAGGGGACAGACATAAACCATTAATTCCACAACGGAAATTATACATCATGTGAACAAAGACTACAAATAGAAACTTATTCATACTCAATATAAACACTCAAATTATGAAGCAACTTAACATTCTTAATCAACTTAAAGGATCCATCACCTGGTATTTATATTGGTTTTAGGTGTTGAAAGGGTCTTAAATGCACATTTCTGAGAAATAATATGCAACATTCACCTTTAAGGACTGTGCTGCCCAGCTGGCTGTGCCTCTCTGTACCATCTTCAACCTGAGCCTGCAGTCATGTAGGATCCCTCTTCTCTGGAAGACCTCGTGCCTGGTGCCGGTTCCCAAAGTGGCGAGGCCAGCAGGAATCAGTGACTACAGACCAGTAGCCCTGACTTCTCATATTATGAAGACTCTGGAGAGACTACTACTTCGCCACCTTCGACCTCAAGTACAGCATTCTGTGGACCCCTTGCAGTTTGCATACCGGGAGAACATTGGGGTGGACGATGCAATCATCTACATGTTGCATCGGATTTACTCTTACCTGGATTAACCTGGGCGACATGTGAGACTGCTGTTTCTAGACTTTTCCAGTGCTTTTGACACAATTCAACCTAGTATTCTGAGAGGAAAGCTGGAGAAGATGGGTGTAGATCCAACCATCAACTTGTGGGTCTATAACTATCTTACAGAGCGGCCACAGTATGTGAGGCTGGGGAATTGCATGTCAGACACAGTGGTGAGCAGTGTAGGAGTACCACAAGGTACTGTGCTCTCACCTTACCTCTTCACACTTGTCACTGCAGATTTCACATCCACATCTGAATCTTGCCATGTTCAGAAGTACTCTGACGACACGGCCATAGTGTCATGTGTGAAGAAGGGACAGGAAGATGAATACAGGGACCTGGTGGGGGCATTCACAGACTGGTGCAACAAGAACAACTTGTTGCTTAATACATCAAAGACCAAAGAAATGATTATTGACTTTGGCAGGTCCAAAAGATCCTTACGGCCTGTGACTGTGGATGGGGTGGACATTGAGAGGGTTCAGTCATACAAGTACCTTGGAGTACACCTTGATGACAGGCTGGACTGGTCCGTACACACAAATTATGTGTACAAAAAGACACAAAGCAGGCTCTTCTCTTTAAGAAGACTCAGGTCTTTTGATGTATGTAATGTAATGCTGTGTATGTTTTATCAGTCTGTCATTGCAAGTGTTACATTCTTTGCTATTGTCTGCTGGGGTAACAACATCAAGGTCAGGGACAGGAACAGACTAGACAGGCTCATCAAAAAATGTAGCTCTGTGATGGGGGAGGGAGCGGAGCTGGTAGAGGCTGTGGTTAAGTGGAGGATGGGGTGTAAGTTGAAGACCATCCTGGGTGACCCCCAACACCCTCTACACAAAACCCTCTCAGGTCAGAGGAGCAGCCGAAGCAAAAGGCTCATCTTCCTGACCTGCAGAACTGAAAGATTTAAGAGATCATTTGTTCCTGCTGCAATCGTTTTATATAACACTTCTTAAAATGTTTTTTGTGTTCATCTTTTTTGTCATTGTTGTGTGAGCTACTGGACTAACTTGAATTTCCCTGCTAGGGATGAATAAAGTATTCTCTATTCTCTACTCTATTCTATTCTATTTATTTGTGTACCCAATTTTGCTCTCGCGAGAAAAACACGCGATCTTGTTTTACAGATTGTCATTGAAAAAAAAAAATTCCATGCATTTACCGCGACTACTGAAACCATCGTCAGCAGACCGGCTGGCTGCCTCTGTGATGTCGCGGACGTTGCTCCACAGGTGGAGTTTAAACTCTCTCTGAAAAACATCAGAGCGAACTTCTAAACAGCCGTTATTTGGATCTAAACGGTTACTTTCTCGCATCAAAAAATATTAAAACTTAATAAAGTGACGTAATAACAGCGCTACAGCAGGAAATAAAACAGCTTTTTGCCTGTTTCACAGCTACTGCTGCCGGCTGCTGCGTACGGCGTGCGGGGGGGTAGTCCCCCCTCCCTCACCTGCTCCTCGGCTTCTCGGTGACGTCAGCGAGAAGCCCAATCAGAAGTCACGTTTTTTTCCTCTCCTGGTGAATTTAAGGGGGAGGAGGCGAGAGTGAAGTTCTTTGCCCGGAAAACATGTCAGCTATTGTCAGTGACAGAGAAGATTGAGTTATACATGCAATAACATGAAAAAAAAGTGATTTTCAGGTGATGGATCCTTTAAATCAAGATGGATCTCAGACAGCCTCCCCGCTGGCACCTCCAAGGTGGCCTCCTCCATTTCCTGCCCTGCTTCTACAAGAGGCCATCTTGGATGGCACTGCCTCCTTTCCTGGGCTGGGGAGAGCTGCTAACAAAAAGACACACATGGTGAGTTACTCAAACAAAGAAAATGTTCATTAACAGTCTGCTAACCAAAATGTGTGCACTCAAATTAATCAACAACTGTCAATAAACGTGATTTTTGAAAAGAAAAGACTGTGTGTGTCATAATTTAAGACAAAAGAAAAATAAACTACTTAACTTAAAGGTGGTCACTATGTGTGACGACCACACCGTCCACACTTAGGATATTTAAAGCCAGGGACACACCGAGCCGACCGTCGGGAAGCGTCGTGGCGGTGTGTTCCTGGCTTTAGTTGTCAGCCTGTGTTTGAGAGGTCACAGATTCTCACTCTCTCTGATTGTAGTCTGCCACACAGGTGTTTTAAATCAGATCATTAGGAACATCTAGGATGTTTGTGGTGTTC
This sequence comes from Trachurus japonicus, assembly GCF_045865225.1. Lineage (NCBI taxonomy): Eukaryota > Metazoa > Chordata > Actinopteri > Carangiformes > Carangidae > Trachurus > Trachurus japonicus. The sequence continues at coordinate 22,090,340 of NC_140923.1, forward strand.
ACAGTATAATCTGCTTTACTATCAAAGTCCAACACAGTTGGAAAAAAAACAACACTTTTTCTATTTATATATGACACTTGCATTTGGAAATCTCCTTCAGGAGTTATGTTAAAAACATTTGTGTTTCCTTCAACATTAGGGCACTGACAGCAATGAAATAGACATCATCTGTATAAAGTTGGCCGGTAGAAAATGTCATAAAATGTCTTTAAAATTTCAATGAAAGGAGTCTGCTGTATCTTGCCCCCTGTTGTTTTGATTGAAACTTTACCACAGGTTGGGGAGGACACTTTTATTTTTTATTCCCTGCAAATGTTAAGTTTAATACATCTGTAGTAGTCTTACACATAGATATATTGATGAGCTCAATTGATAACCGCATAAAACATCTGCCATGCTTTCATTTTTGCCTCAGCACATCACTGTCTGCCACTACACTGAGTCCAGATACTGATCACGGTCTGCCACTACACTGATCAAAGAAACTGGACTATGAGACATTTGGAAGAAATAGATGAGTAATGAGTTTTCCACATTTATGGCCCATCACATTATTGCAGCTGACACTGTGAATAGGCTGATGGTAAATGTAGTGACTTTTATTTCTTAACCAATCATCACAAATGGACAGCCACTGATGTAGAAGGGCAATAATCCTGGGATGCATACCTATTTAACTTCTGGGGAGCAGACATAAAAGAGATAAGGAATGTAAAGAAGAGTATCCCAGTGCAGATTAAATAATAATGACAGAATCAATCAATGTGCCAGAGCAACATTTGGTACTGATCAAAGCCTCTGCAGCGCAGTGTCCTCCTAACAAATAGTGAAGCAGAGAAAACAATTAACATTTATCCACATGGGTATATTATTCCTCCATATTAGAGAATTGAAAAATATCATTATGCATTATTAGGAAAGATTAACACACTGGGATGTTGAAGAATAACAGTGAACATAAGGACTAAGCTGCACTAATATATATATATATATATTTTTTTTTTTTTACAGTATATGAACAGTGGAATCAGTCCACACATTAAACATTTAAAGAAGCACATTGCTGCCATACCAAGAAAATTGATCAGTATCGTTTTGTCCATGTAGCTTAGATGGTAGAGCAGGCGCTGCATGACCAGAGGCTATAGTCCTCCCTGCAGCAGCCCTGGGTTCAATTCCACCCCTGGCGGCCCTTTGCTGCGTGTCGTTCCCCATCTCTTTCACTCCCTGTTCCTGTCTCTCTCCAACTGTCCTTTCGTAATAAAAAGACACAAATCCGTTAGAAAAATACTTGATATCATGCTATTACAACATACAAACAAATCTTATTATATAATAACTATGACTGTCAAAGTGTACGCATGTGATGAATCAAACAATAACGTGTTAAAGAAAGATTAATGCATGATTTAGGTAGAGCCTGTCTGTGTGTCTGTTGTCTAATAGGCCTACAAGATATAGTCACTTGGGGGTTAGGGTTATTATAGAAATATGTTTGGGCTTGGGTGTAATCTGAATTAAAAGTGTAGTCATTCTGATGCTCTTGTGAACCTAAATATGTCATGGCTGAAAGTATGTCACACTGTTGAACTGATGAGGAACTCATAAGCTGTGTAGGGAAAACATGAATTTCATTGCAGGCTACCTACTTAGGTACAGGTAGCCTCTCTCTCTCTCTCTCTCTCTCTCTCTCTCTCTCTCCAGGTAGCAACAGCTGTTAAGTACCAGATTTAAGGACCTCAGATGGCTGCCCAGAACTGAGAGGAAGGAGGTATGGAGAATGCTGCGTGAGGTGTAGAACAACATGGATTATGATTGATTATGTCTGCCACTTACTTTGAAGTTCATCCAGTTTGACCAGAATGATTTGCTGTGGGGAAAGGACTTAACTTGAATCAATATGTGACAAGGCTGCGCCGTTAAATAAAGACAAAAAAAAAAATGCTTGTGCATTGAACCAAATAAACTCTTCTGAAATCAATACGGAATAGATATTGTTGGCCATAATTACTGCAACAATTTTATTTAGCACATTATCTGAATATAGACTGAAATCATTCACATCCACAATAATATGCCGAGTTGGTTGTTGACACTAAGATTTTGTGCAGTGTGAGGAGGCACAAGATGAAGAGGCGAGTTAGTCAGTTATTGATTACTGTAAATTCTGCAGACAAATAAGGAAATGCTGCTAGTGGAGTAATGAATGAGACAAGAGTTTGGCTGTGGTATTTTTCACATAGTTAATCTTAGAAATAATAATTTACTGAAATTTGACTTGACACACACACACACGCAGGCACGCCCGCACGCACGCACGCACGCACGCACACACACACACACACACACACACACACACACACAGCTTAATTCTACAAAGAAGATAAATTGGTCCATATTTCAGCTATTACTCTTCCGAGTTAAATTCACTTAAAAAGCTATAACACACAATTACTGATTAAAGCCCCCAAATTTTGTTTACACACTAACACTTGAGACTAACTTACTCTACCAGCATATTATATAGTTGTTTAGGTCTGTTATATTTCTTAAAAAGATATTAGTATGTTATTTATTGTATGTATGAACAGTGGTTGAAAGATAACTGGCTAAGTGAACCAGTGTGCCCAGTGTGGCAGATTTTAAATACTTAAATGGAAACCAAACAAATACATAAATAAAAGTGAAATACAATAATCATTGTTATTTTCATCTGCCTATCAAGTCAATGATTTTTTCTTTTACTTTTTTTTTTTTTTTTTAATTATTTGTTCTTTGGTATAGTATTGCTTTTCTTTTCCATGACACATTGAATTAATCACAAGGAAACACTCAGGACAACAGACTTCTATAGGCCAGTTGGAAGCAGGTAAAGTTTTCACATCCTTTCTACTCAACTACATTTCTTCATGAAATGTAGTTTTTAGTTACTGTATTAACATATTATATTTATTGAAATGTGATGCATCATTATGGACTGAATAACATAATGATTGAATAATGATAACAGTACAGTTGCCAATACAGTATCATGTGATCCTGCATAGTGATACAATGTCTAATGAAGGTGTTTTAAGACATTAAAAAGTAGAAATATGATGTGTATTTGTTTAATACCTATGTGTAATGTTGAAAAAGGAAAATGTGCTTCCTGATAAAGCATGTTTTCCAAGTTTTTAAAAAAAGTGTGAAAATTGGTCTGTATGGTCTTTTGAAAAGAGCTTTGGACCAGATAATTGGCTCATCTAGAGATAAAAGAGAATGATAGTGGTGTCTGTAAGAGATTATAAGAAAAGACTGCAAGGTAGGAGAAACAAAATGAGAGAAGAAAAAAAAAACATAAGTTGAAAAGTTCAAAAACAACATGTGTTCAAAGTTATTGGGAGATGCCATACTGTATATCCAGTCATTCCTCCCTTTCCCCTAAAATGTCCTTTTCCAAAAGAAAACAAAGACAGTGATCGGTAGGTAGAAGGTAGAATGACAGAGGGAGTGAGAGGTGCAGCTTTAGGCCTGAGTCGACTTGATGTGCGAGTTCATGAGAGTTCACGGGTTTTTAAGTTTGACTCCTGTCACTGGCTGTTGCTGTTAACCTCTCCTAACATAAATAATGTAACATTTTGAGTTTTGATCATACCTTGCAGGAAAGACACAAAGAGAAAAATATAGAGTCAAGCAAACACTTTGTAACTTGACTCGGTGGTAAACTTTTACCACCCAGCAAGACATCCAGCATCTGGGAAAAATGTCATTTTTACTTGGAGCGCGGTTCAGTCTTTTGATTATAGTTCACAATATATAGAAAATACATACAGTATACAGCACATACGCTTCAGCAGACAGAGCGCTTAAGGAGAAGAAAAGACACCATGTCATAGGAGCAAATAGGAAATACATTCAAACTGGCTCATGTGTCAGACTGGTTCCACTTTTTTACTATATTTACTCCTTTATTAGATGGAGAACTTTACTGAACCAAAGTTGTGCAGCTGATAGGGAAGTGATACCAAACAGTAATTTATCAACTAGTGGTGACACTAACCTGGTAATTTGGTTAGTAATCTGAATTTATAATAGATTCATTTATTTAAATTAGAGAAAATGAAACAATTGACCGGTTAGAATATCTGAATTCATTTAACATAATGACAAGTGCTCTGTCCTGACTGATGTGCGGTACAATCTGTCAATCACACAGTAACCATGCCCTGAAGTGTGTCTTGCTTTACCATCTAATTGTCTCTACATGGGACCAGAGTTTACTCAATGAACATCATTCTGTATTTAAGAGTGCTTCAATCTAACAATGAAAACTTTACTATAACTAACTATACAGTTGGAGGACAGCTTTTTTGAGTTCTCTTTGATTTTGATTCTAAACTACCTGTACGGTATTTATTGCCACAATTGCTCTCTTTAGAAATTTCAATCTTAATGAAAAAAAAATATATAGCCTATTATTTTTAACATTTGTATTATTGTTATTTTGCATGTTGCTGCATGGTCTGTATGTGTGTCTTGTGTTGACTACCTTGTTGCTGCACAGAAAATCGGCCCTTGGGGATAATAAAGATTGATGGAATTGAATTGACATTTACAGACTTAAAATGAGCAAATAGCTGAGAAAAAACAGATGGCATCTTTAAACCCTTAAAGCCTGAACCATCAATTTACCGACAAAAAAATAAAAATAATTCTTTGAAGTCTTTTGAGTCTTTATTATTATTATTATTATTATTATTATTATTATTATTATTATTATTATTATTATTATTATCTAGGACCTTCAGACCTACAATTTTTTTTTATTTTTTATTTTAAAGTATATTTTTTGGCTTTTTGCCTTTATTTGATAGTGATGACAGTAGAGATAGACAGGAAATGGGGAGGCAGAGAGAGGGGGAATGACACGCAGGAAAGGTCTGCCCGACGCGGGATTCGAACCGGGGACGCCTGTAGCCTCAACATGGGGCGGCCGCTCTACCCACTGCGCCACGCACCGCCCCCTTCAGACCTACAATTTGAAAAAAAAAACAACGTAATATCATACTTACAGACATCTGGCAGTTTTATGTACTGCCCACAGTGGATGTGTTTAAATTGTATGTTTTATACATACATTTTTTTAGAAGAAAAAGTGCAACACCGATGATGTAGACTAGGTCTCAAAAACTGTATTTATCAAATACATGTGATGCACTTGGTATTCAAGGGTTAAAGCTTAAGTTAGAACCTTTATTATGGGAACATGCTAACAACACCGCCTACATGGCAAGTACAAAAAAGGTCAGTGGTTCAAAACACTGTAAACACCTCATCATTAACAGAAGTGAGCCTGTGTATTCCATCTGTGCCTCCTGCAGTCACAGGACCAAACGTCTGCTGAGGAGAAACACTAATAAGGAGGAAGCGAAACCAAATGAGCACAAGTCGTAGCCTGCAAAAAAATGTCATTAGACTACACAAACAGACCTACAGTATACATGTTTTCTTTTTGTTGCTGTAGTTGTGACAGTTATAATGAATGGCACGTCGGTTATTATTTGTCAACAAAGACAGAGTACATTACTGTGCAGATATCAGGCTGTGCGTGTGTGCACACACCAGAGTCATGACACGTGTGTATGGGGCCTGTCACACATACTTATTGTGGCAGGAGCTGATGGAATGCTGACACGGCTGACAGATAACAAATTATGTCAACCCAGAAACTCAGTGACAGACACAGTCACACTCTAATGAATGTTATAGATGCAGGAAAATGTTTGTTTGTTTTCTTTTCTCTCCAAAGAACACAAATGAGTTCTTGTGAGTTCTGTTGTTCAGAAGGTAGTCTGGTAACAGTGATGTCGGACTCGACATGAAACTACTCCAGTTAGCTCAATCATGTTGTAACTAAAATATCCGCCAGAATTTTTTTTTTTTTCATGGACCGTTTATTGACTCATTGAGTTATTAAAGTTAAACAGGTAACGGTTAGCCCTGCCAATTTACGATAACCATGACTAATTACAAAAATTGTTTAGATGGAGATAAACAAACACAGCCAACGCAACAGGCAACAGCTGGAACCGCCGGCATTTTTCCTGGATGAAAATAGTAGCACGCTCCACCGGTAGAATTGTCAACATGTGACGTATATTATTACATGCACAGACATTGTCTTGTAGCTGGAAAAACCATCAACAAACAGGCTGCGCCTCCTCAGCTCTAACCACGTCCTCTGCATACATCTCTCTCCATGGAAACGGTCCTCGCCAAGATCGCTCTGTGTGACTGTCTGCAAATATTTTTAGTGCACACACATGCAAGCACACACACATCTCTGTGTGCCGATTATATACACAACATTCACATATACAGTCATGGCCAAAAGTATTGTCACCACTTTTTTTTTTCAGATAATGCCCCAATTTTCTTCCTGAAAATAGTTGCAGCTGCAAATGTTTTGCTATTCAGGCGTGTATTTCTATGGTTTGAAATGGCCCATTACAGACAAAAACTGAAGAAAAAAGTCAAATCTGACATTTTACACACAGAACTCAAAAAGTGAACGGGACAAAATAATTGGTTGCCAGTGATTTGCCATGTTACGCCCAGCTCTGAGGCCGCAACAACACAAAGGGCAAGGCAGCGCGATGTAGCCAAAATACAATATACTTTATTGAGTTGACAACAAAGGAAATGTGCGATGGGGTGTGGGAGTGAGCGTCAGTGGTGTGTGCAGGTGTTTGAGTGGTATGTAGTATGTGTGGTGCATGTTGTCAGGTGCAGAACATAACAAAAGAGGTGCAGCAGGTTGAAGGTCTCTGGGATGAATAAAACGAGTTTGAAATTTTTGGTGAAAAGGTGATATTTCAAAATCCTAATTATAAAACAGGTTGAATTTTACATATATGGTTCACACACTCCCTGTCCACATATGTACCAAATTTTAGGTTGATATGTAAAACTAGAAAATTTCCTCTCGGGAAATTTTGAATGGGCCACGGGAGCTACTGCGGGTTGTGCCATCTCTGTCAACATGGGAATCAAACCCACGATCTTAAGGTCAAGACAGAGCTGATCAGACAGACACATGATCATCTTTCTATAAGCACTGATATGGAGGAGCTGTAACCACATTAGGTTACCTGTGTGTGTGTGTGTGTGTGTGTGTGTGTGTGTGTGTGTGTGTGTGTGTGTGTGTGTGTGTGACTGTAATCACATGAAGCTGGCTCTAGAGTCTGTGTGTGTGTGTGTGTGACTGACTTGACACATAGTTAGTTAGTAGCTGCATCCTGTGTCAGTCTGATTTAGCTGTGTCTGTGTTTATAAACATTTAAACGAGCGCCAGGTGGATTGTTTATGAAGTTAACGAGCCCTGGCCTGAGGATCAAAGAGGTTACCACGGCGATAGGGGCCCCCGCAGGCTGAGACAGACAGAAACGTGGAGAAAAAGAGCCATTTTCTGCCTCTAAACCGGCCTCACAATTAGGCTTAGCATGACAAAACGGTAACTCCTATCAGAACAAAACACAGATTAACGTTGCTCTAAGGACTTACTGAAAATTTCGGTACGATTTGGTGTTTCTACAGTAAATATTTTGGCGACGCTGGCAGTTTTAAAACATCAGGCCGTTCTGCTCCTCTCAGAAAATATTTGTATTGGACTCAATGAGGAGCAGGGACAGACGTGGCCGCACTCAGAGGCTGATTCTGTAAGTTCTGTAAGTCTCTCTGATATTTTGAGCACATGACATGAGAGATAACAAGTTTGTCTTACAAATTCTGAAAAAATTATGTCTGTAGAGTGTAAATTGTGGCCGTGGTGGCAATTTATCCAGAAAAAATACAGAATGTTTCTTCACTCTCTCCCACTCTAACCGATGATGTCACGCACTCTGACACGAACATTCCATGCAATACACACCCATTATAAACTCATAATTTCTCCAAAAATGATCATGGTCATTGATCAGGGATTGATCAAAAACTATATGACCTATCAAAACGTGGAGTAATACGACAATACACAAGACTTGTGTCTACTGTTTAAAGTTTAAATGGAGTCTCTAGGTGAAAGTATGCCTGAGCAGTAGACGTTTGTTAAACTCCAATGATTGGTCTTTTTCACTCTTTTTTTTCCGCCCGTCCCATTGACTTACATGCAAAATTTTTGCGCAGTTTTTCGCGACTACGTCGCGAAAAATTCGTAAACTGTTGAGAAAAGTAATAGCACAGCGATCCCGATCAAGACGCACGTTTTGATATATAATATGTCCTGCAACTCTTCGAGTTGCAGGACTAGTAGCGAATCGAAATCTGGCCGGAAGTGGAAAAATAATAACTAGGAAAAAATCCACACAATAACAGTAGTGCCCGGGCTTTGCCCGGGCACTGGTCCCTGCAGCTATTTCATAGCTGTTGGGACCAGTGCCCGGTGCGATTGCCCGTGGCCCTAACTACTGAGGCACTATAGAGTTTTTCCAAAGAGTGTCCCTTGGCGATGTCCAGTGTGCAAAACCTGTCCAAAATTGTCCAATTTGGCTAAAATGCACACTGCAAGATTTTAGTGAGATATATTTTTTTTTCCAACAGATAACCTATTGAGGCCAATCACAAACTTGATGGCTTTTAGGAACACTAGTTACATAAGTAAAATGCCATTTGAAAATTTAATTTAGGGGGATGAATATTTGGTGTCCAAAACCCATCCAAACATGAATTTATCTATTTTCACCTGTATTATATTGTTATTAGGGCCCGAGCGTCGCCCAGCGAAAGCCCTATTGTTATTGCTCTGTTTATTATTATGATTTTGCGTAAAATTTGGCATGCACATCAGGAATAGAGAGCCTAAGCGGAAGCAGGAAGTAACGGCGCCATGGGACCTCAACTCTGAAAAACTCGCCATTCAAATGAATGAGACTGAAAATTTTATTTCGTGATCCGATTGAATTGCGCCATGAGAAAAAAATATGTCCTCTACCTGTTTAAAACATCACGTTTCATGCCGAGAAATCAGCCGTTTATCATAAAACGGCAACAGAAGAATGTATTTTGTGTAAAGACCACTCTACGGACTACAGATCTGTGTCCCACAGAAAATACGTCACCAACTGACACGGGAAAGGGCGGCATTTGGTGTGTGACGTCACCTACGCGACTTGTAGTCTTTCTGGTTACAGATTCTTCTGAATTTTATTCTACAATAGCTTTACAACAAACGGCTGATTTCTCGGGATGAAACGTGATGTTTTAAACAGGTAGAGGACATATTTTTTTCTCATGGCACAATTCAAACGGATCACGAAATAAAATTTTCAGTCCCATTCATTTGAATGGCGAGTTTTTCAGAGTTGAGGTCCAATGGTGACCGTTACTTCCTGCTTCCGCTTAGGCTCTCTATGGCGAAAAATTTGATATTTTAAAGTCGTTGGGAATGGGCGTGGCCAAATGGCTAAATAGCGCCCCCCTAGAAAATTTCAAAACATCAGCCCCGCCTTTGTGTTTCTCCTAGACGCATGAAATTCGGTGGGCTTATTGAACATGCCAAGACGCACAAAAAATCCTCTTAAAGGGATAGTTCACCCTAGAATGATATTTCGCTCATTATCTACTCACCCTCATGTGGACTAAGGGCTGGAAGAAGTTTCAGAGTCCTCCGTCCCTTCTCTGAGTTACAGGGGGTCTTGGCGTAGCAGTGCATGTCCATATAACGGTTGTAAAGGGACACCAGAGCTCTTCGTAAAAAAACACACACAAAAAAACATCCAAATACCTCCATGCTGCTCGTATGTAATGTCCGTCTTGTGCTGAAGCCCCAAATTGCGTAATTGTCCCGAAAAAAATTAAATAAGTCTATATTTTAAGCTTGTTTGTAGCGGAAGCTTCTCAAAGCTCCTCTTCCTGGTCCGTCCAAATCTCGCGTGATTCGCAGTAACCGCACTGACGCCGGCGCAAATCACGCGAGATTTGGACGGACCAGGAAGAGGAGCTTTGAGAAGCTTCCGCTACAAACAAGCTTAAAATATAGACTTATTTAATTTTTTTCGGGACAATTACGCAATTTGGGGCTTCAGCACAAGACGGACATTACATACGAGCAGCATGGAGGTATTTGGATGTTTTTTTGTGTGTGTTTTTTTTACGAAGAGCTCTGGTGTCCCTTTACAACCGTTATATGGACATGCACTGCTACGCCAAGACCCCCTGTAACTCAGAGAAGGGACGGAGGACTCTGAAACTTCTTCCAGCCCTTAGTCCACATGAGGGTGAGTAGATAATGAGCGAAATATCATTCTAGGGTGAACTATCCCTTTAACGACATGGTGAAATCACAACAGGAAGTCGGCCATTTTGATTTGAACTTTTGACCTTTTTGAACTAACTCCTCCTACAGATTTCGTCCGATTGACTTCAAATTGGCTACAGACCATCGAGATGCCATGCTGATCAAAAGTTGTGCTCCGCAGGTCTCTAGGTCAAAGGGCGTGGCTTCTAGGGCCTTGTGAATTTTGGCGACTTTTCGTTTGCTCGCCATTTCACCTTCGAACAGCTCTCACACCCACATACTTTATCTGACCAACTTCTAACTCACTGGACATGATGACGGCTCCGCCCTGAACGTCCCGATGTATTAATTTCCTACGTCACTCATAGCGCCCCCCGGTGGTAACAGGAAGTGGCCAGGTTTTCCTTTAACGTGTACTGATAGTTGACCCCATTAACTTCATTCCACTTCTAAAACATGCAGAACAAGTTGGTGAAGCTACATCATGAACGCTGTGAAGCTACGAGTAATGGCGACCGTGTGGCGACGCGGCGACTATCGACCCTCGCCATGAAAATACGTTTGCCCTTTTGATGGCTTTAATAAACTCGTATCATCATGAAAATTGATACAGAGGTCCAGGGTGGAGACCTCTTCCATCTGATAGGCGTGTCGCTCATGTCGCCCCCTAGTGGAAACAGGAAGTGCCATTTTTTGCATTAACATTGTCCGATTTCCTCAAAACTTCACATGTGTGATGAGGGACTGACCCTGAACACACCTGCATGCATCCCATTACTGCCCCCTGGTGGATGAACCATTAATTGCTCATAACTCCCTCATGCTTTGATTCACTCCAAACTTCACATGAGTGATGAGGGGCTGCCCCTGAAAGCACCAGACCACAACTGCTTAGCGCCACCTGGTGGATGAACGAAACATTGCGTTTTTTTGCCTCCTTCCAGGTTTTTTCTCCCTTTCAACTTCACACCACAGCCCCAACATGCCTCAGGCCCCGCGGTCGCATGGGTGAGCGAGGGCCCGTCATCGCCGCTTGCGGCTTTAATTTTCCATTATAACTCTAGAAGTAAACATCCCACAACCACCAGTGATGGCTTAAATTAACAAGGACATTTGAAATAGAATAGAAATAGAATAAAACATTATTACATTAAAACTGGGGCAGTAAAAACACACTTTTTGTGGAGACTTGTATTGCTTACTTGTTGACACTAGGGGGAGAGGGAACCACAGGAACCAGCTGGGTGCAGGCTTAAGCTTTGCCCAATCAGGGATCATTATATATCAGGTCACACCTTAGGGTCTCTGCTATTGGACGAACGACTTTTCACCCCTGTGACTTTGATTGACAGGCGAAGAGAGATGCGCGAAGCGGGTGCGCAGTCTGACGGATAATGACTCAATAGCATTAGCACTGCGGGTAAACGTAACCTGTGATGGATTATCTGGTCACGATGGATCAAATCGAACATGACAGTTTGGTCGAGCACATCTTCAGCTTTAAAAAGAGGGTAAGCTTGTAATTTTATTCAGTATTTTAGTGGGTCTTTTATTGATGATTGTCCGTATTTTTCGGCACTCGAAAATGACTTCCGGGTTTGTTTGTGAGCAGGCTTGTTTAAACCTTTAATGGGATAAAAACGGCATTTTTGTTCTTTGCTTTTGTTTATATGACAGTATATGGTTTTTTGGTGGTGAAAGAAGAGGTGTACAGATGGTACATGTTTAACACTAGAACCGCCAACATTCTAATCCCCCTTAAAACGCCACAGCGGTCTCCCAGACCGTCACGTGTAATTACATTGTTTCCAGTCGCAAACAGTTCTGTAAGTGGAAAAAATAAGATTTAATTTTTAGTAGTGTTAGTCCTTCGTCATATTATGTTGTGTTGGGGTCTTGATTGGATGTGGTTGGGGGGTTAGACTGAGTGATGTTACAGCACCGCTTGTTGCACCTACAGCACACTCTTCTGCCTACAGCTGAAAGTGACGCATCTGGACACGTGTGCTGCTTTCATGTCAAGAGTCGATGTCGCTGTTCACTGGATTTTTATTTTTTCTAGGCCTGTTTGTTATCAGCTCCCGTGTTTTACAGTTGTTCTACCTGGATACTACGTAGTTTAGGCTCCACGCCCACAGAAACCCGTTATTACCGGACTGGACAGCAGTCGAGATAATTAGGCTATTATTACGTTATAATTCAATGATCATTATAAACGAGAGTGAGTAGGCTATATATATGGCGCTTTACAACTAACACAGACTAATCATGATCTAGTCTGTCCTGAGCCCACAAAATAAAGTTTGTGAAGTGTCTGTGTAACGGAGCTCCGCGCACCTCTGTTACACAGACAGTCCGCGCACCTCCGTTACATCTGCACGGAGCACACGTCAGCTGACAGATGCGTATATCTGACAGATGCAGCTTACAATTTCCTCATCACTACCTGAGCCACCAACCGATCCCCCCTCCCTCACGTCCCGAGGAGTCTCCTGGACATATCCTGTATTCTCTGATTTTCCTTTTTCTTTTCTAACCGGCCTGTTTCACTTATTGCCCGTATACACCCGGTGTCTCGTTCGTTCTCTCTCTCTCTCTCTCTCTCTCTCTCTCTCTCTCTCTCCTCATATAAAAATAAATATAGCCACATAGGAAAACAATAAGTGAAAAAAAGAAGCGCGATAACTGCAAAATGGAAACATTGTAATAATTGCTGTGTGATCACAGCTGGACACAGCGATCTATAACTGCCGTTTATATGCAGCGGTCTGTGGGACCGCTGCTGGCGGTCCGAGGTATAATTGCTCAGAAATCGAGTGTGTTTCATTTTAATAAGCTTCAGAAACCATTAAACACATATATTTAGGAAAAGTCACGGACTGGAAGACCTGTAGGTTTAATGTAAACAAAGTAATTTACACAAGAAAAACACAAACGGTCTGTGAGACCGTCTTGGCGGTTCTAGTGTTAAATCACCTTCGTTGTTGACGTGACGTCGCTTGTGGGCTGCCGTAGTCTGATATTGTTTGAGACATTTTCAGTGACTGTGAAAAAACCGTAGCACCTAGAAACTTCTTTTTTTTTTCCTACATGTTGCCGAAAGTGTCCTTAAAAGGTCTGTGGTGGAGTTTTAATTACACCATGCCTACTTTTCGTTGTATTAAGGACGCCCTTCATGTGTCGTGAACAAGTTAAGTTGTGCTCTGCGCGTCTATAGGTCAAAGGGCGTGGCTGCCAGCGCTCAACAAACTATGGCGTGCTCGCCATGTACATACGAATGCCTGTCACGCCCACATACTTCATCCAATCAACTTCAAACCTGCTGGACATGACGATGGCTCCGCCCTGAACGTCCCCATATATTAACTTCCCACGTAACTCATAGCGCCCCCCGGTGGTAACAGGAAATGAACTACAATTTTTGAAAATTACATACTTTGCCCGATCAACTTCATTCCACTTCTAAAACATGCAGAACCAGTTGGTGACGCTACTTTATGAACGCTGTGAAGCTATGAGTAATGGCGTCCGCGTCCTCTCCACCCTGACCCCGTTGATGCAAAGTGGGGCCAGCTCTGCTCTGTGTCTTCTAAAATCAATAACCAGCTCCTTGGTTTTGTCAGTGTTAAGAGAGGGGTTATTGTCTGTACACCAACCCGTCAACCTCTGGATCTCCTCCCTGTACTTGGACTCGTCCCCTCCCTGGATGAGGCCCACCACGGTGGTATCATCGGCAAATTTGATGATGGTGTTTGAGGGGTGAGTTGGAGTACAGTCATAGGTGTATAAAGAGTAGAGAAGGGGGGGAGGGTGCGGGTGGAGGAGCAGAGGGGGCCCATCTTCACAGTCTGTGGACGGTTTCTGAGAAAATCACTGATCCAGGCACATGTGGAGGGGGGGAAATCCAGGTTTGACAGTTTATGGATGAGTATGTCAGGGATGATGGTATTAAATGCTGAACTAAAATCAACAAAAAGCATTCTAACGTAGTTACCTGGGAGCTCAAGATGGGACAGAGCTGTATGGAAGGCTGTGGTAATGGCGTCCTCAGTTGATCTGTTTGCCCTATACGCAAACTGATAGGAATCAAAGGAGGGGGGAAGGAGGGTTTTGATATGGTCAGCCACCAGCCTCTCGAAGCATTTCATGACTGTAGATGTCAGTGCGATCGGTCTATAGTCATTGGGGCTGCTGACAGGTGATTTCTTGGGGATGGGGATGATGGTAGCTGATTTCAAACAGGAGGGGACAAAGGCTTGTGACAGGGACTGATTGAATAACTTGGTAAGGACCCCTGAGAGCTGGACTGCACAGGCCTTAAGTACTTTTCCAAGTACTCCATCAGGTCCTGGGGCTTTCCTGGAATTTACTCTTGCCAACACTCGTTCCACTTGCTGTTCTTGGACAATGAGTGGGGGGAGGGAGTTGGTGGAGGAGGATGGCGGGGGCCAGGTTGGGAAGGGCCTGTTCGTTTCGAAGCGGGCAAAGAAACTGTTGAGTTCCTCTGCCGAGAAGGTGTCACATCTTGTAGATCCAGGTGAGTTTCCCTTGAAGTTGGTCAGCTGGTGTAGCCCCTGCCACACTCGCCTAGGATCGTTGTGTGCGAGGTGGTCCTCAACCTTCCTCCTGTAATCCTCTTTGGCAGCTCTTATGCCTCTCCTCAGGTTTGCTCTAGCCACGTTGTACTGGGCCCTGTCCCCCATCCTGAAGGCTGCGTCGCGGGATCTCAGCAGGGACTGTACTGCACATGTCATCCAAGGTTTTTGATTTGGGTAAACACGTATTCGTTTCTCCACGGTGACAACATCTGTGCAGAATGTGATATAGGATAGTACAGCCTCTGTGTGCCCATCCAAGTCCAGCTGTTCAAATACATCCCAATCAGTGTGTTCAAAGCACTCCTGTAGTTGGGGCAGCGCATCCTCAGGCCAGGTCTTTATGTTCACTCCAAACTTCACATGAGTGATGAGGGACTGACCCTGAACACACCTGCATGCATCCCATTACTGCCCCCTGGTGGATGAACCATTCACTTCTTATAACTCCCTCATGCTTTGTCCGATTCACTCCAAACTTCACATGAGTGATGAGGGGCCGCCCCTGAACGCACCAGACCACATGTGGTGACTGCCCCCTGGTGGATGAACAAAACATTGCATTTTTGGCCTCCTTCCAGGTTTTTTCTCCCTTTCTGCTTCGCGCCACAGCCCCGACATGCCTCAGGCCCCGCAGTCGCGTGGGTGAGCGAGGGCCCGTCATCGCTGCTTGCGGCTTTAATTTAATTTGTATTTTAACTTCCCTGTGACTTACAGGGGAGTTAAAATACAAATTAAAGGAGCATCACATGACATCCAATGATTTCTTTCAGTTTTGAAAAGGGTCAATAATTTTCTCCAGTACATTTTTTGGAATTCTGTGTGTAAAATGTAAGATTTTCTGTTAGTTAGTTAGTTTTATTCCAATGCAAACTAAAGAAATACTTTTCTGAATACCAAAACATTTGTTGTTGCAATGATTTTCATGGAAAGTCTAAATGGGGCATTATTAGAAAAAAAAAGTGCAGCGGTGACACTATTTTTGGACTCCTTGAAGAGTGAACTTGTTCAGCAGTGTGAGCAACAGTATCTGGTTGGGAGCACATGGGCCAGCCTTCTCTCCCCATGTGTATCAATGAGCCTGTGGCCGCTTCACCACTGTTCCTTCCTTGGACCAACTGTTGATAGATCCTGACCACTGCAGACTGGGAACAGCCCACAAGAGCTGCAGCTGCAACACATGAGAGACCCAGTCGTCCTTGGAGAAATGGATCAGATCCTTAACCTGAACATTTTTCCTGCTTCTAACACATCAACTTTTAAAAAAAAAAACTTTTTAATAGTATTATTTACATGAAATTTACAACGAACATGAGGTTATCATGAGTGTTAAATAGATAGAAATACAATCCTTTATTGTCACTGTCAACATCGTCATTGTCAACAACAATCAGTTTTTAGCAGCTCCACATGGCAGCAAGACAGTAAACAGGAAAAAAAACAAAAAAAAACAATATAAAAAGACTAAGTGAAACAGTATAAAACAATAATATAAAAAACAATAAATATATGGTAACATGCAACGTGTTACAGTCAAAATCAAAATATATTTTTTGCATACATCAAGGTATAATGTCACACTATTCAAAGAGCATGCATTTTTCCCAGCATTCAGTACTACATTTCCCCAACTCAAGTCTTAAAACTGAAAGAGAATTAGGGCCACTGTAAATAAATAAATGAGTGGTTTTTTTTTTTTTTTTTAGAATTCTGAGGGGGAAAAAAAACAATATTTGGGTTATAGCTTTCCTACAACTAGTAGGACTGTTTCAGGTATTTTACCAAGATATAAAGTAACGAAAGAGTAATCTTACCCTAACCCCCATTATTTAGTTTATCTCAGTACTGGAGGGAGGAGGCTACAGACACACCAACTTTGAGGACAACATACCACTTGTTGCCTGATATATCCCACCCACTAACAGGTGCCATGATGAAGTGTTATTCACTTGACCTGTCAGTGCTCATTATATTATGTCTGATCGGTGTGTATATATATATGCCCCTGCCATAAAAGCAGCATCACAACATCAGGTGCACTGGACAGCATAATTAGCTCTTATACAAATTCAACACTTACACAACCTGAGGAGCTGAATACACACCATCTTGTCAGAGGGGCTGGATGAATGGCCTTGATTACACAGGACTTGATGCTACCGTGTCCACCCCCTGTTATTGACACTGTTCATCTCACACCACAGATCATTTGGACCCCATCTGTCTCAGCCAATGTCCATTCCTGTAGAGAAATCCATCTCCTGCTCACATCTGTGAAAAACTCTGCATTTTATATAATAACCAGTGACGCCGGGACACAGGCAAAGGGGAGTGTGTTGTGCAAACGAATGGAACAGCGCCTGCAGTCAGCAGGATTCAAATTTCGATTGCACACTCACACTCACTCACACACACACACACCTACACACCTACACACACACACACACACACACACACACACACACACACACACATGCACAAGGAGACACAATGCACATGTATTGCCTCCCCCTCAGAGCAGAGATAGAAAGGCAGAGCGATTCTCCACCAGCGTGTGTGGGTTGACTCCTTTTCTCCAGCCTTCTCTTCTGTCAGCGTCTGCCGTCTCCGGTTGCCGTTTCTCCTCTGATTTCACATCCTCTCTCAGTTCTTTTCACCTTCTTGTAGCCAGTGTCTTTTTCTCTATTACTGTGTTTCATTCTCTCCCGCCTGTGTCTTGCTCTTTCTCATTTTCTTCATCTGTCTCTTTTGCATAACTGTGCTGCCATGACCTGACAGAGACAGTTCTGGTTAAGTTTTTTTTTCTTTTTTTCCCCCCTTTTTCTAATTAAAAGAGGAGCAGCAAGACTAAACTGTGAACTTTTCCCAAAGAGAACAAAAGAGAAAAGAAAAGAAAATGCAAAGAAAAGAAAACAGTAATTTGTGTTTGCGAGGCGTTCAAGTGCTTCTGTCATTCAGACTTTCTCGGGACAACTCAAGCATCATCTAGTCAACAAGGACACGCCTTGAGCTGAAATTACAAATCGAGGCTATACGACAGAGTGGCGTATCTGCCTTGAATGAGAAATTACAGATCAACTTAAGTGACACAAAATAATTTCAGGAGCCACATTTCTGAGGACACGCTCTCTTGTCTTAAAGTAAAGAACGAACACCAGACGCCGCTCTCCAGCCACTCCTATGCCCCACAGCCAGAGTGTGTCTTCACGCTCGATAGTAACATGTAGGACGTGGCTCAACTGCAAGTCAGAACAAAGACAAATGGAGACAAATGCACAGCAATGGGCCTGATTCACATTAGCTAATTTCTGCCGGGGAAGCTTTTTGTTTTTTTTTGCTCCACCTAATCTCAGTGAGTGACTTTTGTTCACCATCGATCAGCATCAATGTCAGACTTCAAGGCAGCTGTGAAAAAACCTTTGCAACAACAAATCCCCAGCTGTTGGCTCCTATAGTTTAACTTCTCATATAGTTGTTGTTCCAACACTCAATACAAATTCATGTTTCATGTAGTCAAGAAGAAACAGAGGAATGAAAATGGATGTCCTTAGGCCAGGTTCAGACGACACGATTTTTTGTCTTTCACGATGGTCTCCATGTCAGATTAAGTAATCACAGTGGCATAAAATCTTGCCGCGTTTTGGTTGGGAGACTGGCAACACTACAGTACAGACCACATAGAAACCTATACTTACATGCTGCTGCTATAGGCCACCAAGTTCTGGAATTGATTATTTGGATAAGATTTGCACAATGCTACAGAACGTTACTCATTATGATTATGAATTATTTTTTGCAGCAGACATGAATATAGATTGGTTTTCAAGCAATTGTTCTTTGAAACGTAAATGGAGTGAGGCTATTATTACTGTATACAACCTGTCTCAAATTGTGAACTCACCCACCAGAATCCACATAAATCGTGAGGGTCTGTGTTCATCCACATGTATTGATCATTTTTTAACAAATGTTGCTGATAAATGTTCCAAAGCCATTTCTGTATCTGTGGGTATTAGTGATCATAATTTGATAGCTACAACTTGGAAAGCAAAGGTACCCAAAACAGGGCCTAAGATTATTTATAAAAGAATGTATAAAACATTTTCAGAGGATAAAATTGTTTATGATTTGAAAGTTGCAAATTGGAAATGGGTTTTGGATAGAAGAGACACAGAAGATGCACTATCAACTTTCACAACATTATTTTCAAATATTTGTGATAAACATGCCCCCAAAAAAAGGATCACTGTTAGAAAAATCAAAGCTCCTTGGCTTGATGAGGAGCTGAAAAAGTGTATAAAAGAAAGAGATTTACTGAAGGAGTTGGCTGTTGCAGTTGGTTGTCCTGATGCCTGGCAGAAGTATCGGATTCTTAGGAATAAAATAACAAAAATGAATAGACAAAAGAAAAAACAGTATTATCAAAGTAAAGTAATGGAATGTAAAAATGACAGCAAGAAACTATGGAGAACACTAAATGAAGTTACGGGTAGAGATTCAAAGAATAAAGTTCCCTCATTCATAGAAGCTGAAGGAGTGTTTATAACTAAACCTCTTGATATTGCAAATTATTTTAATAACTTCTTCATTAATAAAGTTAATTCAATTAGAAATCAGATGACTCTTGTTAGTGGTGGGCTTTCAGACTCCATTATAAAAAATAAAATTATGAAGGACAAGGTGTGTGAGTTTAGATTTACGAGGGTGGGAGTAGAGGAAGTGGAGAAGTTGTTATCTTCAATTCAAAGTGATAAACCAAGTGGAGTTGATCATTTGGATGGTAGGTTGCTGTGTCTAGCAGCCAAGTTCATTGCTGAGCCTGTTAGTCATATTTTCAATTTATGTCTTGATAATGGTGTTTTCCCACAGATGTGGAAGATTGCAAAGGTCTCCCCAATACTAAAAAACAGTCGAGAGACCTTCACTGGTCCAAATAGTAGGCCTGTGAGTATTCTACCTATATTAAGTAAACTGATGGAGAAAGTAATGTGTAAGCAGATTCAACACTACCTCGAAGTAAATAACATCAACACGGAGTCCCAACATGCATACAGAGCTGGGTATTCCACGAGCACGGCTCTAACATCGATGATTGACAACTGTTTAAAATATATCGATATAAGTTAATGGTTGGTGCCGTGCTTCTGGATTTTAGTGCAGCATTTGATATCTTGGACCATAAACTATTAATAAAGAAGCTATCGGCATATAAATTTGAGTTTAGTGCTATTAAGTTAATGGAAAGCTATTTGTGTAACAGGCAACAATGTGTGCAATTTAATGGGTCTATTTCAGACATGGTGACTGTGCAATGTGGTGTCCCCCAGGGGAGTTGCCTTGGCCCATTACTGTACTCAATTTATGTTAATGATTTACCTCATGTACTTACAACAGCAGCCATGGAAATCTATGCCGATGACACTACATTGTATGTCCCAGGAGAAAATGTTGTGTCTGTGAACAAACTACTGCAAGAGGAGGTACTACTAGTATCTAATTGGGTCAGTGAGAATAGACTTAAACTGAATGTTACTAAAACTAAGAGTATAATGTTTGGGTCAAGATATATGTTAAGATCTAATCCGGAACTCCATCTATTTATACAGGGTAATAGTATTGAACAGGTTAGAGAGGCCAAATTATTGGGTGTGATAATTGATGAAACATTTTCTTGGTCGACACATATTAATGGAGTTGTATCTAAAATGAGCAAAACCATTTCAATGATAAGGAGGGCTGCTCATCTTTTGTCAGGTTCAGCAGTTAAACTGGTATTGCAATCTTTAGTATTGTCATGTCTTGACTACTGCCCAATAATATGGTCTAGCGCCTCAAAACAAGACTTACAAAAACTCCAAATCACACAGAATAGAGCAGCACGACTCGCTCTCCGTTGCTCGGGGAGGAGTAGGGTAGAGGGGATGCATCAAACGCTGTCTTGGATGACAGTAGAAGAAAGATTTGCTTATAGTTTGGTCACATTTTTGTTTAATATTTATCATGTGGGAAAACCTAATAAATTGGTGTTACAGCTACAAACTACTAAGGAAAGGCACGGCTATGCAACAAGGCATGCATTGAGTGCTCATTTTACCCTGCCTCTACCAAGAACTGAGGCACTTAGGAGAACTGTAATGTACAGAGCAGTGACATAATTGGAATAGGCTCCCACCAAACATGACCAACATTGAAAATAAATGGAGATTCAAAAAGAAAATAAAAGAGGCCATTATTAGTAAAGAACTTAAATTTTTTTAAGGTTTTGAAAAGTCAAAGTTGGTTTATATTTGTAAAATATTTTTATTCTTATTATTTTGTTGTATTTTGTTGTTTGTCATTTATCTAATTCTGTAAGTTATTGTATTATGTTTTGATTGTCATATATGAGTGTCTGGACCCCAGGAAGAATAGTCCTTACCAAGGTGAGGACTAATGGGGATCCATAATAAAAACTAAACTAAACAGACCTGCCAACCTTGGCAAAATATTTTGAGTACCTTGTGTCGCACAGCTTTTTTTTTTTTCTTGCAGACTTTTGCAACTACTTTGCTTTGCACACAGTAATTTCCCTATGATTCACTGGCTGAAAATTGGTTATAAAAAAACCCCCCAAACAATGAAATTATATATTTTTGATTACTTTAACTAAATACGCCTTAAAATAATGTTAAATAATATAAATAAAGCAAAATAACATGTCAGTTACAATGCAAGCTGTGAGCAGGGTTACAAACATGCACATAATTTCATCCATCACAGGTAAATGGTAGCAGCAAAGGTGTGTGTGTGTGTTAATAACGGAGTAGATGTGTCCATATTAAATAACCTTAACCCTATATTAAATTATGGCAAAACAGTCGCAACACCGCCACCTACTGACATTGTGGGGGGCGTGGGAACAAGCCGGGAGCGTACCTATGTTCCCTGGGTCCTATGTTCCCCGGGTTCTGAACCCTCTTTTTGAAAATGGGTCCTATGTTCCCCGTTTTTTTTTACCAAAAAGGGTCCTATGTTCCCCCGGTCGCAATACATACCGGGGAACATAGGACCCTTCCCTGCTGTTGCTGGTCAATGGACTCTCTCTACTTGTCTGAACTCTCTCTATCTATCTGGCCTGTCTAGCCCCTACCTGGTCTTTTTTACTAAACTTAACCAACTCCTTTCTTCATTGCTTAAACCCAACCATTGGGACAATTCCACTTCTCACTCAAAGTCACAACTCAACTTCTCACTCAAAAATAGGCAAAAATATGCCAAGTCACAACTCCACTTCCAGGTATGGGACCAAAAATTGCATGTTGTAGCCATTTAAAAATTTTTAAACCACAATTTTTATTTTGTTGCACACACATCAGTTATGTTTACATAATTTGACTTGGTCATTTATTTTTGTAGAAGTTTATTGCGTCACTGTAGCATCACATTACTTGAATACACATCACTGGGGGGCGGGGCAAGTCAGAACAATGTCGGACAGGTGGATAGACTGTGGTTACATATAGTTTTTGACCACAACTATTGATTTACAACCTTTAAGTTTCCAATTTCGTTGACTGGATGGTTTTTTCGTTATCATTATGAACTCAACTTTTTCTATGTTTTTTGCTTGCTTGGAAAATAAACATCTAAAAGAAGTACCACGCGGTGATTTTTGTTTGGAGGTGCGTTCAAACGCCACAGACCGTCCCTGTCCACGGCATGATATGCCTGGGAGTATCAAAACTTGAAATAAAAATCGATTTTGATGCATTCGTATTTTTTTTGCAATGTCCGTGGTAAAAAAGTGCAACACCTGTGTCCCTAAGGATAAAAAAAAATCAATAATACCAAGAAATAAAGCAAAAATGATGGGGGGAGGCCGGAGGGGGGTTCAGTCCTCCAAGCACGAAGTGCAGATGCACACAGTGTGGTCTTTGCAGACACTTCTTCCACACTTGCAGCAGCTCCTTGGGCATTTGCTGCCACCACGGCAGAGATGATACCTAGGCCGGGGTGTCTGAGGGGCTGCGGCTGCGGCTTGACCGGCTGCGGCTTGACCTGGGCGGGCATCATCGGAGGGTCGCTGCGCTCCCTGTACCACCGCGGCAGCGCCTGGTGTACGGGGCAAACGTGCTCTCTGAGCCATCAGCGGGATGACCAGACTTGTGCTGAGCTCCTCCAAAAAGAGCCTCCTTCGGAACTTTCTGGCCTGATTCCAGGTCGGCTCTATCGCCAGCCAAAGCACGAGGGCGTTGTAGGCTGACAGATCCAACATCTGGCCGAACAGCACCATAGGCCAGCGCCTCGTCTTCTGCCGGCAGCTGTAGGTTGCAACAAGCTGCAAAGAAAAAAATCCGATAATAAACGCACAGAACAAATAAAGCACAATAATAATAATAATAATAATAATAATAATAATAATAATAATAATAATAATAATAAATGAATAAAATAAATTCCTACAGCCGCGCCACCCACTTGTCCCACACCTCC
This sequence comes from Trachurus japonicus, assembly GCF_045865225.1. NCBI lineage: Eukaryota > Metazoa > Chordata > Actinopteri > Carangiformes > Carangidae > Trachurus > Trachurus japonicus. Next base: position 22,113,683 of record NC_140923.1, read on the forward strand.
CGGATGGGAGCCAGCTTGTCCGGTTGACGTGCTTGGCGAGCTGGTCGAGTCAGGCGGTTGTCGAAGCGGAGGGTGTGGAACACGAGGCTGAATCTTTTTAGACACATTGTGGCCCGGAAGATGGGCCACGATGGGTTGACTCTCCCCGGGACCGGAACAGACCAGCCAGGATGAGGAGCCCCATGTAGCCCCTAATTTCGGTGCAGTCCACCCCCCTCCACATCTCACCCTGGACTCGCTGCCCCTCCAGGTTGGTCATCTGCACGATTATTTCATCCATGATGAAATAATCAAAACTGTCCCCTATTCCCCTATTTCGTTTGTGAACTAGCCTCCATCAAGCAGCTCATCTCACTTCTTCTCCAGCGTCAGACGGACCTCGGCTCCCGGCTATCCTTGTTGGAGTGTCCCGAGTCTACCAATGGGAGAAAAACACTCTGTCGACCCGTCTCCTGGCTGTTCTACTTGGACCTCGGTGGTTAAAAGTAAACATAGACGATCTCTTCCCCTCTATGATTCCCATGATGACTCCACTGAACTGGAGCTGTCAAACTTCTTTGCTCCTTTAGCTACTCTCCCAATGTCTCCTCCGCCGCCACTGAGTGGAGCTTGTGCCGAGGGAAATCTCAGAGCTGGCGGTGCTTCCAAAAGGCTGAGATATGTAGGCTACTCTGCTATGTGCATAAAATCCACATTTGAATGCATTATGTAGTGTGTGAAGGCCACAGCTACCCACAACAACCAGCTGGGCACCACCATACTGCTCAGTGTGCTCTTGCTGTAGAAGCTCAAAGAGCCTCCGGTTGACATTGGGCCCATCCATGGAGATGGACACCATATTCCTCAGGTTCAGTTTCCACACACACTCCTGAGAATGACATGGATATGATCATAATGGCACGACTGCCAATAGTTCAGTGTAATTTAACATTCTGTCTGCACGCATTTCTCAGTTAACATTTAAGTTTCTCTCTTCCTCACTCATCTAGTCCTGCTCTCCCGTTTCCTCCCTCTCTATGGCTCTCTATATTGATCACAATCTAATCACAGGAGGGAGCATTATGTATATTTAAATAACATGTTTATTTACTATACTTATGTACTGTTTACTGAGTATTGGCAAAAGTATGCTTGCCTGAGATGCAAAGCTTAAACATCAATGACCTCTAGAGGGCGTTCATACCACAGACATATTTGTTTGTGCCCGACAGATTAAAAAAACAACAACTTTGTTGTCATAGTGACAGGGCTCAACACAAACGCCACACAGACGTAAAAACACACTTAAACCAATGAGATTTGGATTTTTCACAAAACACAATATATCATGTAATATTAAATATAGCCTATTACTTACTTTTAAGTGGTGCAATAAATCTTGAGCTGTTGAATGTCCCAGGAATTGAGAATCCAGGTAACGGGAATGTACTTGATCTTCAACCCAATATCAGACATGGACATCCAGTTGTTTCTTCTTCGTGCTGTGATTCAGTGTTTCATCGAACATTAACACATACCGAGACCCGTTGACTTTGTCGAAGAGCAGGTTTTGGATGTGAGGTGCTAATCCATGTCTCGTAATGTATGCTGTTTTGTCCTTTCCGCAGGAAAATGTATTAGCAATCTGAGAATCAGGAAACATCACACGAAAAAGATCGCCAATCCCTTCATTTCAGGTGTAGGATTGATGTTTCACCACAGTGTTCAAGATCCATAACACCTCGGATTTTAATGTTGCTGTCCCGCCTAAGATTAGTGTCAGGTCAGTGCTGCTAGTAGCGGCAGTTGCTGCTAGCTGGGGTGCTGGACCCACACAGAACTGAGAGATGCCCGGTGTTTGTTTTTGGCTCTCTGCCGTGATTTTATGCTTACCGCACTGCGTGATTCGACCGCTCTAATTCCCATGGTGCCAAGTTTGAAATCCCTCTTACAAAGAATGCACCTGGCCTCCTCGGGATTGGCAACAGGCTTAAGCCAGCTTTTAAACCGGCTGTCCTCCAGCCAACGCTTGCAAAACTTGCACTTCCCCATGCTGACTGACCGGCGGGACGCGAGGAAGAAAGGAGAAGGGGGGTCCGCCCGCTATTCAGACATCCCGCTATTCTGACATGTCTCTATTTAGACATCCCGCTATTACGACATCCCTCTATCTAGACATGCCGGTATTCCGACACTTTTTAGTATCGCTATTCCGACACGTCATCTTTTCTTTTTTTACACAGCTGCGATACCCAGGCGCGTCTCTCTTTTTTTCTTTTCAGCATGCCTATCACTGGTTTGATGAGGGAGTGATGTTCTTAATCTCAACACTAAACTATCAAGTCGCAAACAAAACTGACACAAATGATAAACAAACAGAACTATGCTGCAGTTTGTTAAGTTAACCTGTCACCTTCAGCACCACGGACAGCGCGGCGGATGAGCCGCGGAGAAGCTGCAGCTGTGAGCGCCTAGGCTCTGGGCCTGGGGCCTCATTTATCAAAACTGTAAGTAAGTAGTGTAAAACTGCTGCTACTAAATTTTTTGCTTAGGCCTACGGCGAAAAGACACCCAAAATATTTACACCTTTTTCAGATCTATCAAACTGTGCGTGCACAACTCTCCGCAATTTCTCTTTGATAAATCAAACTGGATCCAAGAATGGTGCGCACGTGAACACACCTCATATTTCGCCCCCGGAACATCTAGACACAACCATATATGGTCAGCACGTGCATATTAATTAGCCATGTGCGCTCTGTGGAGCGGCTACAAAGTGACAACAAAGTGACAACGGGTGGAGGGCAGGGGAAAGAAAGCGAGATAGGCTACATGGCATCGGGCAATAAATAAGTCAGAAAAATTCCATCCATCCATCCATTGTCCGCCGCATTATCCGAGTTCGGGTCGCGGGGGCAGCAGTCAGAGCAGGGAACCCCAGACTTCCCTCTCCCCTGACACTTCCTCCAGCTCTTCCGGGGGGACCCCAAGGCGTTCCCAGGCCAGCCGAGTGACGTAGTCACTCCAGCGTGTCCTGGGTCTTCCTCGGGGCCTCCTCCCGGTGGGACATGCCCGGAACACCTCACGAGGGAGGCGTCCAGGGGGCATCCTATACAGGTGCCCGAGCCACCTCAGCTGGCTCCTCTCGATGTGGAGGAGCAGCGGCTCTACTCCGAGCTCCTCCCGGGTGACAGAGCTCCTCACCCTATCTCTAAGGGAGCGCCCCGCCACCCTGCGGAGGAAACTCATTTCGGCCGCTTGTATCCGGGATCCAGTTCTTTCGGTCATGACCCAGAGTTCATGACCATAGGTGAGGGTGGGAACGTAGATCGACCGGTAAATCGAGAGCTTTGCCTTTCGGCTCAGCTCCTTCTTCACCACGACGGACCGATACAATGACCGCATTACTGCGGCCGCCGCACCGATCCACCTGTCGATCTCGCGCTCCGTTCTCCCCTCACTCGTGAACAAGACCCCAAGATACTTAAACTCCTCCACCTGAGGCAGGAACTCTCCCCCGACCTGGAGGGTGCAAGCCACCTTTTTCCGGTCGAGAACCATGGCCTCGGACTTAGAGGTGCTGATTCTCATCTCAGCTGCTTCACACTCGGCTGCAAACCGCCCCAGTGCATGCTGAAGGTCCTGGTTCGAGGGAGCCAACAAGACCACATCATCCGCAAAAAGCAGAGATGAAATCAAGTGGCTCCCGAACCGTACCCCCTCCGGCACTTGGCTGCGCCTAGAAATTCTGTCCATAAAAATAATGAACAGAACCGGTGACAAAGGGCAGCCCTGCCGGAGTCCAACACGCACCGAGAACAGGTCTGACTTACTGCCGGCAATGCGAACCAAGCTCCTGCTCCGGTCATACAGGGACCGTACAGCCCTCAGCAGAGGGCCACCGACCCCATACTCTCGGAGCACCTCCCACAGGATGCCACGTGGGACACGGTCGAAAGCCTTCTCCAAGTCCACAAAACACATGTGGACTGGTTGGGCAAACTCCCATGCGCCCTCGAGCACCCTGCGGAGGGTGTAGAGCTGGTCCAGCGTTCCACGGCCAGGGCGAAAACCGCATTGTTCCTCCTGAATCCGAGGTTCGACTATCGGCCGAATTCTCCTCTCCAGCACCCTGGAATAGACTTTCCCCGGGAGGCTGAGGAGTGTGATCCCCCGGTAGTTGAGACACACCCTCCGGTCCCCCTTTTTGAAGAGAGGGACCACCACCCCGGTCTGCCAGTCCAGAGGCACTGTCCCCGACTGCCACGCGATGCTGCAGAGGCGTGTCAGCCACGACAGCCCCGCAACATCCAGAGACTTGAGGTACTCAGGGCGGATCTCATCCACCCCCGGTGCCTTGCCACTGAGGAGCTTCCGGACTACCTCAGTGACTTCAGCTTGGGTGATGAATGAATCAACCTCTGAATCCTCAGCCTCTGCTTCCTTGACGGAAGGCGTGTCAGTGGGATTGAGGAGATCCTCGAAGTATTCCTTCCACCGCCCGACGATATCCCCAGTCGAGGTCAACAGCTCCCCTCCTCCACTGTAAACAGTGTTGGCGGAGCACTGCTTCCCCCTCCTGAGGCGCCGAATGGTTTGCCAGAATTTCCTCGAGGCTGACCGGTAGTCCTCCTCCATGGCCTCCCCGAACTTTTCCCAGACCCGAGTTTTTGCTTCCGTGACCGCCCAGGCTGCCGTCCGCTTGGCCTGCCGGTACCCGTCAGCTGCCTCGGGGGTCCCCCGAGCTAGCCAGGCTCGGTAGGACTCCTTCTTCAGCTTGACGGCATCCCTTACTTCCGGTGTCCACCACCGGGTTCGGGGATTGCCGCCGCGACAGGCGCCGGAGACCTTACGGCCACAGCTCCGGACGGCCGCGTCAACAATGGAAGTGGAGAACATGGTCCATTCAGACTCAATGTCTCCGGCCTCCCTCGGAATCCGGTCAAAGCTCTCCCGGAGGTGGGAGTTGAAGACCTCCCTGACAGGGGATTCTGCCAGACGTTCCCAGCAGACCCTCACGATACGCTTGGGTCTTCCAGGTCTGACCAGCTTCCTCCCCTGCCAGCGGATCCAACTCACCACCAGGTGGTGATCAGTTGACAGCTCAGCCCCTCTCTTCACCCGAGTGTCCAAGACATACGGCCGGAGGTCAGATGACACGACTACAAAGTCGATCATTGACCTCCGTCCTAGGGTGTCCTGGTGCCACGTGCACTGATGGACACCCTTATGCTCGAACATGGTGTTCGTTATGGACAGACTGTGGCTAGCACAGAAGTCCAATAACAAAACACCGCTTGGGTTCAGATCGGGGAGGCCGTTCCTCCCAATCACACCTCTCCAGGTAACACTGTCGCTGCCCACGTGAGCGTTGAAGTCCCCCAACAGAACGATGGAGTCCCCAGTTGGGGCACTTTCCAGCACCCCTCCCAGGGCCCCCAGGAAGGCCGGGTACTCTGCACTGCCGTTCGGCCCGTAGGCCGAAACGACAGTGAGAGACCTATCCCCGACCCGAAGGCGCAGGGAAACGACCCTCTCGTTAAGTGGGGAGAACTCCAACACATGGCGGCTGAGCTGGGGAGCTCTGAGCAAGCCCACACCAGCTCGCCGCCTCTCACCATGGGCAACTCCAGAGTGGAAGAGAGTCCAGCCTCTCTCAAGGAGTTGGGTTCCAGAGCCCAGGCTGTGCGTGGAGGTGAGCCCGACTATCTCTAGTCGATACCTCTCAGCCTCCCGCACGAGCTCAGGCTCTTTCCCCCCCAGCGAGGTGACATTCCATGTCCCTAAAGCCAGAGTCGTCGTCCGGGGATTGGGTCGCCGGGGCCCCCGCCCACGGCTGCCACCCAAATCACACGGCACCTGCCCCTTATGAATCCTCCCGCGGGTGGTGGGCCTACGGGAGGGCGGGCCCACGTCGCTCGTTCGGGCTGCGCCCGGCCGGGTCCCGTGGGCCAAGACCCGGCCACCAGACGCCCGCCTGCGAGCCCGACCCCAGGCCTGGCTCCAGGGTGGGGCCCCGGTAACGCGAGTCCGGGCGACGTACACTTCCTCGATGTTTTCATTTTCATAGGGGGCTTGGAACCGCTCTTAGTCTGACCCATCACCACCATCTTTTTTTCTTCTTTTACCTATGTTAACACAAAGAAATTCAAAATATTAATAAAACAGCACTTATCAAAGTAAGACAACATGGTATATTTATATATGGAGTATTCTGTAGAATGAATGTAGTATATACAAGTATGATGTGTGATGTGTAAAGATGTATACATATATGATATGTAGAAATGTGGGTAATAGGATTAGTATGTGAACAATTAATATAACGAAGAATGAATGAAGCACAGTTAAGAAATGTAAACACTTATTCTGTTTTTGTTTTGTTAGGTTAAGCATATCGCTCACTTGTTTTTTTGTTTTTAATTTTTATAATGTTTATGTTTTGTGTTTTCAACTGTATATTTGATACTGTTGGACCCCAGGAAGAATAGCTGTGGCTTTGCTGCAACTAATGGGGATCTTAATAATAAACAAATAAACAAATAACACTAGCACCGCCGGTCGACGCTATATACCTATAACCGCCGTGAGTCGTTCATTGGACGAACTGTGATAAAGCAGTGATAAAGCATTACTTTGTTGCACTATTCCCTTTTCCTAGTCTTTTATCACTATTATTATTATTATTATTATCATCATATAACTATTATTATTATTATAGAACTATTATTATTATTATTATTATTATTATTATTATTATAGAACGACAATCACAACCATATAAGCGTGAATTGATGCGGACAGTCAGGACATCCAGGAAATCGGTACAAAATACAAGTTTATTAAATTGGCAACGAAATCACAAGCATATGTGCAAATAATTAATTATAATACAGTTATAACAGAACAATTAATATACCGCCCCCGGCACATTAGAAAACACAGCAATTCAAAGCGGGGGTCGGAACTGCGCGGCCTGTGTCTAACTTATCGGACTGATAAAACTCTTAACTGAATCAGGCCTAATCTACAACACAATAAAACGCAAATGGAATGAAATAAAACACTAAAACTAACATATGCAGGCACTGCAAACCGCATCATTACGCGTCATTACGCAGGCTCAAATGCACTGAGAACAGGTTCTCTCCACCTTGGCTGTGCAGTTACCACAGACAGCTTTGCTGCACTTACTGCACTGGTAAACTGTTAGGTTTTTGCTGCAGCTCGTTTTCACCATGCAGGTTTTTTTTGTCTTGGGCTCATCCTCTGTGGACACGGCGAGTGCGAGGGGTGCTTGTGGTGGCTGCTTCCACACCATCCACTCGGCACGCAGCTCTTCCGCCAGCTGGAGGATGAAGTCGTACCTGGGGATGTTGTGGCTCGTGCAGCTCCGATACAGCACCCAGGCATTGATGGCAGCCATGTCCAGTACATTGTAAAAGCCCGCAACAGGCCACCGACGTGTGCCAGCTATGTAGAGACCCAGAGAGAGAGAGAGAGAGAGAGTGAGAGAGAGTTAGCAACCAGATAATAATAATAATAATAATAATAATAAAATAATAATAATAATAAAAATACTAATACCTTTCACTGAGTATTGGCGAGCCATTTGATCCACGACGTCGACTCCCACTTTGGTTCTGTTATAGTACAGAACAGTCTCTGGCTTCCTCTTTCCTTCTTCAGAGACCTGGACCTGCTGGTGCTGTGTGCTGAGAAGGGCCACATTCCTCCTCTCCTTGCACTGGTACACTGTCAGCACCAACTTGTCGTTCCTCATGAGCTTGATGTCGTGCAGGCTCATTTGACTACGCACTGATGGTGGGAGCCCCTTCTTCGTGCTTCTTATCGTACCCACCAGTGTGGTTTTTCTGGAGAGGAGCGCCTTGGCGAGTGGGATGGATGTGAAGAAATTATCAGTGGTTATGTTTCTTCCTTTGTCGAGAAAGGGCTCGACCAGCTGCATCACCGCGTTCTCACCAACACTCTGCTCCCTTGGTCGGCTCGCATCTTTGCCCAGATAAGGAAACCCATTCAACATATATTTGGTCTCCACATCAACTGCCAGGTAGAATTTTAGGCCGAATTTATCAGGTTTCTGTGGCATGAACTGAGTGAAGGGACATCGAGTTTTGGACGGGAATAGCTGCTCGTCCACTGTTATGTCGCTGCCTGGCTTGTAGGAGGACTGGCAGTTCAGCACGAACCGATCCCACACCTCCCGCAGGTGCGCAAACTTATCAGTCATGAGCCTGATCCTTCTCGTCTGCTTATTGTCAAAGCGGAGGTACCGCATAATTTCCCGGAATCTGTTGCGGGAGAGTGTAGCTGGGAAAAAGGCATTACCCCATCTTTGCGCCCAGAAGCTCTCTATTTCTAGATTCTTCCACCAACTGCACCCCTCACATACAGGAGCTCGATGAAAGCCTTCAGCTCTGCTGTGGAGATCTCCTACGTTGCATTCCCTGCCCTCCGTGCTTCTGCAATTGTACAGTCCTGGATGATGTCCAGCATTGTTGCATCCAAGAGGCACATTAAAGCGGACAGTTTGTCACAAACTGTCCGCTTGACAGACGGGGTGGGGCCAGCTGACTCTGTGACTACATTCTGGCTTTGGACCCTTCCAGTCCCTAAGCCAGGCTCCATAACTGTCCACACTGTCCCTTCTTTTGTGACCTCCTGGGCTGGAGGCGGAGATGCTGGTTCGGTGGCATCCACTATGGAAGAAAAAAACGATGTTAGACGCTCAGACTGTTCTTTTTTCCACAAGACAGGAGGACATTTTCAGTAGCTATTGATTTGAGTTCATTCGTTAATAATATCATATCGTAATAGCTATATTTATAATAGCCTAATAATAATAAAAAATAATAACGATACACAAGGTTGCTTGTTTTCACCCATCCTCAGTCAGGCCAACCAGACATAACACTTTTGATATTTGGACAGTTTATGAAGCTCACCTTCTGTGAGTGTTGGGACAGGAGCTGCCGCTGTCCTGCTTGAGCTCCTCTTCCGAAGGAGTGGGGGGGGGGTCAGAGCCGGTGCTGCCACCAGTGCCCTCTGCCTCTTTTTCGTCGGAGGTGGCAGCTCTTCTTCATTGTCTGTACTATCTTGTTCAGACCAGGAGGCATCGCTTAGTCCTGACACCTCTCCGCCATCCGATTCAGAGTCGCCCATGGCATAGAATAGCTCTAAGGCCTGATCTGCATTGATTTTGTCTCTTTTTCTCATCTCCATTTTTTTTTTTTTCAAATCCAGCAATAGTCTCTGCCTCACACTACGTAACTGGCTACAGTGGCTTTCGGGTTCTGTTGATCTGTGTGTAATTGTTTATTATATGCCGCCTGTGATGGGCGCGTTTTGAGTTCAGTGACATACAGAGAGCGACTTTGATAATTGCTTCCCTGGACGCACCAGTAGCGCGAGCCTAGGTCCGCCTGCAGCAGGACGGCGTTGTGCCAGTTCCCCTTATATCCTTATTGTAAGGGAAATTGTTACAAACTGACATCGGAGTGTGTGATTGTAAATGGCGAGACTTTGTGTTTGTTTATTTATTAAGCTTCCACTGACTGTATCACATCTGTACACATGTCTTAAAACAAAGCCTTGTCGGAATGGCGGGACGAAACTGTCAGAATGGCAGGACGTTTACATGTCGGAATGGTGGTATGTCTGAAAAGTAGAACGTCGGAGTGGCAGCATGTCGGAATGGCAGCATGTAACCCAAGGAAAGAACGAGTTGCTCGAGAGAATTAGAGTTGATATATCATCAACATTTATTAAGCAAAGATCTTTTTTTTTTTTTTTTTATTGGTTTATTTGGGAGGGACAGTGCATGCTTATGAACATTTCTGCACTAGGAATAAAATGTAAGCAAGCCGGAGTGTAGCCACAGGCTAATTTCCATCCGTTGTCCCCAGGAACATTGAAAAGCAAACAAAAAACAATCTTTGGAGAACACAATACATAAAATCTGTGTCTGGAGCCGAGCGCCCTGTGTTCTGAAGAAGCTCACCCCTGTCAGTGTTTCTTATACTCTTTCGCTATCATCTTTCCCCGCCTTGGTTCCTCCCCGTCCCATGCCCTTTTTTAGGAGTTACTCATCCTACTCCCTATTAGGGAGTTGCTTTCAGTTAGAATTTGAATAGGGAGCTGCTTTCAGTTAGAGTTTGAATAGGGAGCTGCTTTCAGTTAGAGTTTGAATAGGCAGTAGCTTTCAGTTAGAGTTGTTTCAGTTAGAATTTGAATAGGCAGTAGCTCTCAGTTAGACTTTGATATCTCACACCTGCACAGGATGGTGTCCTTATATGGACTTCTGCTATGAGGCAGGCTTCGACAGAACACAGTGTACAATTTCCTTGTATAATTCAGTGCCACGTATTATAAGCAAATCACACACACACATAGTGAATGGCCATTTCCCACAGTGTACATGCAGGGGAAAAATGTAAACACTATATGACATCGAAATAAAACGAAATTCGTTTTATAAAGCCAGTATTTAAGAGCAAACTTGGACAAATATGTCCTCAAAAAATGCACTGTGAACAAAGGGACTCGCTGTGCTGTTCACGTAAAGCGCCGACATGCACACACACGCACGCACACGCACACACACGCGCGAGCACAGCAAGCCCATTAATATCGGCGCATTCTCTGGTCGTCTACTGAACGACCGCGGCGGTTATAGGTAAAAATGAGAAAACATGATTGATGTTTTTTCGTGTGAATAATATTTATTGTATCTAACAAAAGGGGGTGATGCCCAAGATCATTTTAGGAAAAGTCACAGACTGGTGGACTAAAATATTTTATTAACTCTTTCCCTGCCAGCATTCTCTTTACAAGTGGCCAGCCAGTGCCAGCGTTTTTGGGCATTTTCAACAATCTTTGAGGACCCACAGAATATGTTGTGCTATGATTTAGTAAAAGGTTAAAATACCAAAGGAAAGGACAGAAACTCTACTGTCATTTAAAAAAAAACAATTTATTCTATGTTCATTCATTCTTTTTTATCAACAGTTGAATGATGACAGTTTTCAACAAAAAACGGAATGTTCAGACACAAAGCTGTTAAAAATAGATTTTTGTAAAAACAAACAGATTTTTAAATATAACATTGATTCTCTATACATATTATTAATCAT
>NC_140923.1:22124914-22139527 GCF_045865225.1 Trachurus japonicus
CTTCATCAGTTCTACGCATCTGACCAGGCTGGGACTGGTCCAACTGGTCTGGAGACTCAGTATAAGTCCGGTTGCTGAGACTTTAGAGTCAAAGAGGAGCAGTGCGTCTGCGTCGCTGTGTCGGACTGTTTGGATTTAATGAAGAAGCTGCACGGTGTCCTCCCGTATTTTACCTGGGTCGCTACCGGAGCTTGATAAATGGAGAGAAAAAACAAACGCCAGGCGCACGTCGCGGTGGAACCGAGAACAGCTGAGTTTTCCTCCTCCAGCTGAACAGCTGATCTGTGATCTGTGGTGAAGACGTACAGAGACCTGCCACTGTGTCACGGTGCATTAATATAAACTCTGTGTTGTAGCCATTTAAAGTCTGTAAGTCACACAATTTCTTCTCTTTATTTGTTGCACACACATCAGTTACGTTTATATAATTTAACTTGGTAGCTTGTGTTTCTTAGGAACTTATTATGTCACATTATTTATATACACGTCACTGGGGGGCGGGGAGAAGAAGAACAATGTCGGACAGGCGGGTGTCGGTGGTAATCCACAGTTTTTGACCACACTCTTGATAGTTGTTATACGACCTTTAAATCACATTTTTCGTTAACTGGATTGATATTTCGTTGCCTTTTGGATTTTGTTATCATTGTGAACTCATCATTTTTGCTATAATTTGCCTGCTTGGAAAATAAATGGTAAAACGAAGAGCCATGCAGTGATTTTTTTTGAGGTGCGTTCAAACGCCACAGACGACCCTGTCCACGGCACCACATGCCGGTACATTAAGTCAAAAACTTTGGAATCTGGACTGACTTTTTGCATCTATCATGGAGTGGATTGTTCGATGCTGGATGGATTCTTGCTGGATGGAGTTTCGTTGGACCAAAGTTGAAACTGTTTCACACCGTGAGTAGGAAGTGAGCCGCTGCGCTCCCACGCGGCCCTTTGTTTGTTTGCTGAGCGCAACAAGCCTTTCGGTTTGGAATAAGCCATCCAGTGTTTTTTGTTTATGAACATTATTTGAAAAGTTTGTGGAAAAGATGGCGAATCTTCCCGAAGCAAGTATGGAAAAAGAAATGGAACTATTACAAAAGATTAAAGCGCGCAGAGGAAGGCTGGGCGCCGTGACAAGAAAAAAGGGTAGCACTACATAATACGGCCCGCGACTTACAGCGTACCTACCGCTCTCTTGCCGCTTATTTCACACAAGTACTGAGTAACTGCAGCTCACTTTCCCCCCTGTTTCCCCCGTGCATTTACAGTGTAACTAGGCTGAGTCTTAGCGCGTAACTTACATCCTGCTTCACACCAACTTCCACAGAAGTACAGGGTAACTCTCGCTGTTTTACAGTTTAACTAGGCTGCGTCTTGGCACGTAACTCCTGTCATACTTTACACCAAATTACACAGTAACTCTCGCTCACTCCGCCACTAATTACCCCGCATTTTACAGTATAACTAGGTTGTGTCTTAGAGCGTAACTCCCGTACAATTACGTCCTACTTTCCCCGGACTTACAGTGTAACTCCTGCCAGGTAAATAGTCTACTGTACAATATGAGCACAGTTGCAATCCATGTTTTCCAAACGTGTCAGCAGCGACATTTCACCTCTATTTCAGAGATTTATTATTCATTATTTAATTGTATGGTTTGGAATAGGTGAGAAATGGGTATAGAGTGTGGACATTTTCCAATACAGTAACAGGCTGGCTGGTAGCAAACTTACCTCTCTAAAATGCACATCTATGAAAGTCTAGTTCTGTCATCCAAGGGCAAAACACAAACTATACAGTAATACATCCACAATAATGAGTCATTCGGAGAGTTAGAAAATGTTTTTATTATTTATTAACCAGAAAACACATGACACATCCACATCCATGATCATTCATAAACTTTAAGTACAGTAAGTACCCTACTGTAAGTGAGCACTGTTACCCCTCCTTAGTCTGCACCTACACAGTAGCTGTCATGCACCTACACACTACTTGTCTTAGAGTTACCCAGTAAGTAGAGGGTAACGGGCTGTATTATAAAGTAATGGCTGTTACTCCCTCCTTAGTCTGCACCTATACAGTAGCTGTCATGCACCTACACACTACTTGTCTTAGAGTTACCCAGTAAGTAGAGGGTAACGGGCTGTATTATAAAGTAATGGCTGTTACTCCCTCCTTACGCTGCACCTATACAGTAGCTGTCATGCACCTACACACTATTTGTCTTAGAGTTACCCAGTAAGTAGAGGGTAACGGGCTGTATTATAAAGTAATGGCTGTTACTCCCTCCTTACGCTGCACCTACACAGTAGCTGTCATGCACCTACACACTACTTGTCTTAGAGTTACCCAGTAAGTAGAGGGTAACGGGCTGTATTATAAAGTAATGGCTGTTACTCCCTCCTTAGTCTGCACCTATACAGTAGCTGTCATGCACCTACACTGTACTTGTCTTAGAGTTACCCAGTAAGTAGAGGGTAACGGGCTGTATTATAAAGTAATGGCTGTTACTCCCTCCTTAGTCTGCACCTATACAGTAGCTGTCATGCACCTACACTGTACTTGTCTTAGAGTTACCCAGTAACTAGAGGGTAACGGGCTGTATTATAAAGTATTCTTTGTTATTCCCTCCTTAGAGTGCAAATACACTGTAATTGTCCTGTAACTACAATGTAGTTGTCCCGGAGTTACCCAGTACCTACAAAGTAGCGGGCTGTATTATAAAGTATTCTTTGTTATTCCCTCCTTAGTGTGCAAATACACTGTAATTGTCCTGCAACTACACTGTAGTTGTCCTGGAGTTACCCAGTACCTTCTACTACAGCTGTAACTACTGTCTAAGTAGAACCAGTAAGTTAGAACACAGTTTGTTTCACGAGATAACATCATCTGAAAGTACAGTAATACAAAGACAAAACTAACTGAAGTGTCCCTGACATCATAAAATAACAGATTTCTACTGGCTTTTGTTATTTACATTAAAGTTCAGTTTTGTTCCTTCTGTTATAAACTGTTTCATTTAGTTTTGATCCATCTGTCTGGTCCTTCTAGGTCTAAAATAGTCAGTCAAGTCAGTTTCATTTGACAAAATGTACTTTCTAAGTTAGAAGAGTCAAGTTGAAATGATCGTTGTGATACTACTATCACACCGGAGTGTGACACTCAGTAATGGAGAATGGATGGGCTCCTCCATAAAAGGTGATCTTGATCTTGATCCAGCTCCTTGGGTCAAGGCAGAGATCAGGGTCATGGGTGGCGTGCCATCTCCCTCGTCAGGTACCATTTTCATGGCATCTCAAAAACCTCACCTGTGTAGAAACATAATTATATATTGTATCATCAACTTCATCACATAAATGCATCACTGTAAAACAAAGTGAGAAAATTAATAACTTTGAACGGTACAGTTTTTCTCATCATGGAATACTTAATCCCGGTTTTACCTTTCACATCATAAATCATTAGCCTTTTAACCCATAACTTGTGATTTTTAAGCATATTAATCAATTACAAATTATATTTTTTTCTTTAACTATTGAGTAAATATTTTAACCATTTAAAAATCTTCAATTTTACAAAATCAATGCTATGACCATACTGTTTCACAACTGTAGGCTGCACCAGTACATTATTGTTACTCTTGACTGTATTCATCATACCAGTCATTACCAACAGTAACGTTAGCTAATGGAGCTAATGTGGACAGTACTAACACAAATACAGTTCCCGGTTAGCGTGGTTCAGGGGAAAACACACACTATTATCTTTAGCACAAGCTAACATTGCTAGCTGCGTTAGCATAGCTACTTAACTCACCAAGAGGTTGATAACGCGGTCAAACTGCCGTCGCACAGGTCCTCGGTTCATCCCTCTCGTCTCCCGGGGTGTTTGCTCTGTGTTTATATCAACATATCACATCGTAGACATTGCATCATTTCCCTCATTTCTCCACTTCGTCTCCTCCTGTCGTCCCTGCGGCGGTGTCAACAAGCTCCGTCCTCGCTGTGAGGTGGGACTTTCTACCTTCTCAACAGGCAACCAATGACAAGTGAGCTACTTCTGGTCTGACCAATGACAAATGGTCAAAGGTGAGTGACTGTGATTGACAACTTATTTCATCCTATTTAACTACCACAGTCTCTCAGATTTGACCATCTGTCATTGGTCAGACCAGAAGCTGCTCACTTGTCATTGGTTGCCTGTTGAGAAGGTAGAAAGTCCCACCTCACAGCGAGGACGGAGCTTGTTGACACCGCCGCAGGGACGACAGGAGGAGACGAAGTGGAGAAATGAGGGAAATGATGCAATGTCTACGATGTGATATGTTGATATAAACACAGAGCAAACACCCCGGGAGACGAGAGGGATGAACCGAGGACCTGTGCGACGGCAGTTTGACCGCGTTATCAACCTCTTGGTGAGTTAAGTAGCTATGCTAACGCAGCTAGCAATGTTAGCTTGTGCTAAAGATAATAGTGTGTGTTTTCCCCTGAACCACGCTAACCGGGAACTGTATTTGTGTTAGTACTGTCCACATTAGCTCCATTAGCTAACGTTACTGTTGGTAATGACTGGTATGATGAATACAGTCAAGAGTAACAATAATGTACTGGTGCAGCCTACAGTTGTGAAACAGTATGGTCATAGCATTGATTTTGTAAAATTGAAGATTTTTAAATGGTTAAAATATTTACTCAATAGTTAAAGAAAAAAATATGTATAATTTGTAATTGATTAATATGCTAAAAAATCACAAGTTATGGTTTAAAAGGCTAATGATTTATGATGTGAAAGGTAAAACCGGGATTAAGTATTCCATGATGAGAAAAACTGTACCGTTCAAAGTTATTAATTTTCTCACTTTGTTTTACAGTGATGCATTTATGTGATGAAGTTGATGATACAATATATAATTATGTTTCTACACAGGTGAGGTTTTTGAGATGCCATGAAAATGGTACCTGACGAGGGAGATGGCACGCCACCCATGACCCTGATCTCTGCCTTGACCCAAGGAGCTGGATCAAGATCAAGATCACCTTTTATGGAGGAGCCCATCCATTCTCCATTACTGAGTGTCACACTCCGGTGTGATAGTAGTATCACAACGATCATTTCAACTTGACTCTTCTAACTTAGAAAGTACATTTTGTCAAATGAAACTGACTTGACTGACTATTTTAGACCTAGAAGGACCAGACAGATGGATCAAAACTAAATGAAACAGTTTATAACAGAAGGAACAAAACTGAACTTTAATGTAAATAACAAAAGCCAGTAGAAATCTGTTATTTTATGATGTCAGGGACACTTCAGTTAGTTTTGCCTTTGTATTACTGTACTTTCAGATGATGTTATCTCGTGAAACAAACTGTGTTCTAACTTACTGGTTCTACTTAGACAGTAGTTACAGCTGCAGTAGAAGGTACTGGGTAACTCCAGGACAACTACAGTGTAGTTGCAGGACAATTACAGTGTATTTGCACACTAAGGAGGGAATAACAAAGAATACTTTATAATACAGCCCGCTACTTTGTAGGTACTGGGTAACTCCGGGACAACTACATTGTAGTTGCAGGACAATTACAGTGTATTTGCACTCTAAGGAGGGAATAACAAAGAATACTTTATAATACAGCCCGTTACCCTCTACTTACTGGGTAACTCTAAGACAAGTACAGTGTAGGTGCATGACAGCTACTGTATAGGTGCAGACTAAGGAGGGAGTAACAGCCATTACTTTATAATACAGCCCGTTACCCTCTACTTACTGGGTAACTCTAAGACAAGTAGTGTGTAGGTGCATGACAGCTACTGTATAGGTGCAGCGTAAGGAGGGAGTAACAGCCATTACTTTATAATACAGCCCGTTACCCTCTACTTACTGGGTAACTCTAAGACAAGTAGTGTGTAGGTGCATGACAGCTACTGTATAGGTGCAGCGTAAGGAGGGAGTAACAGCCATTACTTTATAATACAGCCCGTTACCCTCTACTTACTGGGTAACTCTAAGACAAGTAGTGTGTAGGTGCATGACAGCTACTGTATAGGTGCAGACTAAGGAGGGAGTAACAGCCATTACTTTATAATACAGCCCGTTACCCTCTACTTACTGGGTAACTCTAAGACAAGTAGTGTGTAGGTGCATGACAGCTACTGTATAGGTGCAGACTAAGGAGGGAGTAACAGCCATTACTTTATAATACAGCCCGTTACCCTCTACTTACTGGGTAACTCTAAGACAAGTAGTGTGTAGGTGCATGACAGCTACTGTATAGGTGCAGACTAAGGAGGGAGTAACAGCCATTACTTTATAATACAGCCCGTTACCCTCTACTTACTGGGTAACTCTAAGACAAGTAGTGTGTAGGTGCATGACAGCTACTGTGTAGGTGCAGACTAAGGAGGGGTAACAGTGCTCACTTACAGTAGGGTACTTACTGTACTTAAAGTTTATGAATGATCATGGATGTGGATGTGTCATGTGTTTTCTGGTTAATAAATAATAAAAACATTTTCTAACTCTCCGAATGACTCATTATTGTGGATGTATTACTGTATAGTTTGTGTTTTGCCCTTGGATGACAGAACTAGACTTTCATAGATGTGCATTTTAGAGAGGTAAGTTTGCTACCAGCCAGCCTGTTACTGTATTGGAAAATGTCCACACTCTATACCCATTTCTCACCTATTCCAAACCATACAATGAAATAATGAATAATAAATCTCTGAAATAGAGGTGAAATGTCGCTGCTGACACGTTTGGAAAACATGGATTGCAACTGTGCTCATATTGTACAGTAGACTATTTAATTTCTGATGTACCTGGCAGGAGTTACACTGTAAGTCCGGGGAAAGTAGGACGTAATTGTACGGGAGTTACGCTCTAAGACACAGCCTAGTTATACTGTAAAATGCGGGGTAATTAGTGGCGGAGTGAGCGAGAGTTACTGTGTAATTTGGTGTAAAGTATGACAGGAGTTACGTGCCAAGACGCAGCCTAGTTAAACTGTAAAACAGCGAGAGTTACCCTGTACTTCTGTGGAAGTTGGTGTGAAGCAGGATGTAAGTTACGCGCTAAGACGCAGCCTAGTTACACTGTAAATGCACGGGGGAAACAGGGGGGAAAGTGAGCTGCAGTTACTCAGTACTTGTGTGAAATAAGCGGCAACCTACGCGGCAAGAGAGCGGTAGGTACGCTGTAAGTCGCGGGCCGTATTATGTAGTGCTACCGAAAAAAGAATGAAATCATTAACATGGTTGAAAGAAACGAGGATAAAGATGTGGTAAAGAAAAATATGGACTCGTTTCATGAACTTTTGGCGCATTTTAAGGAGTTGCAAATGGATGTGGAAAACCTGTTGGAGCCGGAGGAAAAGGAAGCGGACTATATTGACTGGTATGAACCCAAGCTTGCAAATTTTGAAAGGTTTGTGGAGGATATCGAGTCATGGATGTATAAGGAGGAGACGGCGCTATGGACAGAGAGAGAGGACGGAGCTGCCGTTGGCAATGGAGACGCTAAAGAGGACGGAAACGGAGCTGTGGGCGGTGATGGCGCTGCCGGTGAAGCGGAAAGTGAGATCGGCCCTAGTGTTTCCGAGGCGTCGGCTGGGTCATCAAGCAGCACCAAGAGCTCCAAGTCAAGCAGATTGACGGCTGCCTGTCTGGAGGCAGAGGCTGAACGGGCAGCGCTGCGCGCAAAGATTCAAACCTTGGAGCAAAAGCACGTTTTGGACATGGAACAAGCCCAGTTGAAAGCAAAACAGGAAAAGCTGGCTTTAACTGCAGAACTAGCAGCGGCAGAAGCCAAAGCGAAGCTGTTAAGGCAGAATGTGTCCAGGGAGGGCAGTCGTTGCTCAGCCACATCTGACTCATCTGCTGCTGAAACATCTGGATTAAAGAAAGTGCGAGCGACGGCAGATGCATTACGCAAAAGTAAGTGCCCTCCAATAAAAATTGAACCTGTCTATAACCCCGATGGCCACGGTGCTCAAGTTGAATTAAGTGCCCCCAGTAATGTTTTGGCAGATGTACTGAGAAGACAAAACGAAATAACTGAAATGCTAATAAAACAGCAGAGCATGTCACTTTTGCCAAGTAGAGACATTCCAGTCTTTGATGGGGACCCGCTTCAGTTTCGCTCCTTCATCAGAGCGTTTCAACAATGTATCGACAGCAAAACTGATAACATGCAAGACAAGCTTAAAGCAGATATCAGTGGAATGTTTTTGTTAATATAAGTCCTAAATAGTCCTATTTTCCGTCAGCAATCACTTACATGAAGTATTTCAGCCTAAACACGAGTCTCTCCGTCACTCTGCTCTGCTGTAAGCCGAGGAGAAAATTTTCCTTGTGGGATACAAGTGTTATCCAATGAGGGGAGAGAACGGCATGAAGGGCTGTGTGTGCAGCCAAGGGATGCGCGTGAATGTGGTGACGTAGCACGAGGACCAATTGATGCCTGACAAGGGCGGGGGCTGCTAACTCATGGTGCGTTCAAGGAAACTCGTACTTTGTGTTTTTCCTTCCTGTGAAGTCATACCAGTTCGATCTGGTACGAGTTCACGGGTCGGAAGTTACGAGTGGCCGTTATAGGGAACTTTCACAGACAACAGGACGGTAAAAACACGAGCTACGGGTTACCTGGAACGCTACCAAGTCGTAGTTGTGACTTGAAGCTGTAACTTACGGTTTCAAAAGCCTGCCTTGAACATAGCATTAGCCGAAACGGCCGTGCCACTGATATCTGCTTTAACTATCTGGAGCAGTATACAGCCGGTCAGCCCAGGCAACTGATACGCAGCTGTTTACATATGGAACCAAGCAGAGGGTACACAAGAGCCATGGAGCAGCTTGAATGGCATTTTGGAAATAAAATGAAAATCTCAGCAGCATTCATGAGCAAAGCATTGAGCTGGTGTGCTATAAGGGCAGAAGATGGAGCCGCTTTGAGGTCATATTTACTTTTTTTACAAAGCTGCTACAATACTATGTCTGAAATAAACTACGAAGATGAACTGGAAAATGCCTCAAACATGAAAATAATTGTGTCAAAATTACCCTTTAAGCTGCGTGACACCTGGAGAACGACTGTTTGTGACATTCAAGAAGCTGAGGGCAGAAGAGCAAACTTTAAAGATCTCCTGCACTTCATGGAAAGAAAAACCCGTGCAGTACTGGACCCAGTGTTTGGTGAGGCAAATATACCCATAACCTTGGAAAAGAGGGCCAAACCTAAAATGCAGCACAAAGACATGAGGGGGAGTAGTTTTGCCACTGCTGTGACTACCATCCCTGAACCGGCTAAAATCAAAATGGAGGTGGGACAAAAACAAAAAAGGAGCAATGCATGCATGTTTTGTGGAAGAGACCATAAACTGGAAATATGTGGAGCGCTCAAGCAGAAGCACAACATGGAAAAGGTGGAGTTTCTGAGAGCAAATGGATTATGCTTTGGATGTCTGGAAAAGGGACACATCAGCAAGGTCTGTAAAAAACGCATGTCATGCCATATATGCAACAAAATGCACCCCACCATTTTGCACATAAGCCCAAGGGAAACCCAAAGGATAACAGATAACACTCACCTTTCACAGGCATCAATGTCTAGTGCTTTGGTTTCGCTGAATAATGAGGTTATGGGGGCCGGCACAAAAAAGTGTGCACTTGCAATAGTACCAGTAAAAGTTAAGTTGGAAAAAGGAACCAAAGTGGTGCAAACATACGCATTTCTGGATGGAGGGAGCTCAGCCACGTTCTGCACAGAAGCCCTGATGCATCAGTTAAACACAGATGGAAAGAAACAGGTAATTTTGCTCAAAACCATGGGGCAAACCAAACCAGTTACAAGCCACAAAATATGCGGATTGGAAGTTGCTGCTATTAAAGGTGATACATTCATTAAATTGCCAGATGTCTATACACACAAATCCATTCCAGTTGCCAAAGAAAACATTCCCAAAGTGGAGGATATTAAAAAATGGCCGTATCTTGAGGAAGTGGATTTGACTCCCATTAATGCTGGCATTGGGCTGCTAATAGGAGTCAACGCCCCAAGAGCCATGGAACCATGGAAGGTGATAAGCGGCCAGGGCAGTGGGCCTTATGCGGTGAAAACCTTACTTGGATGGGTCATTAATGGACCACTCAGCGACGATGGAAATGATGGATCCTTGCAGTGTAATAGGATATCTATTGAGGAGCTGCTGGTTCAGCAGTACAACCAAGACTTTGTTGAGCAACACCATGAAGACAAAAAGGAAATGTCTGTTGAGGACCTCGAGTTCATGAATATAGTTTCAAGCTCTGCTGTGCTGGAGAATGGACATTACAGCCTGAAGCTGCCCTTTCGTAAAGCCAATTTGGGACTTCCATACAACAAAGCTGTAGCCCAGCAGAGAGCACATCATCTTCTTAAGAAGTTTAAGAGAAACCACACATTCTTTGGTGAGTACAAAGAGTTCATGAACGACGTCTTTGTTAAGAATTATGCAGAGATTGTGCCAGAAGATGAGTTGGAGCATGAAAGTGGAAAGGTGTGGTTTATACCACATCATGGGGTCTATCACCCACGCAAAAAAACCTTGCGTGTGGTGTTTGATTGTGCTTCAACTTATTGTGGAACGTCTCTGAATAAAGAGCTCCTGCAGGGACCCAATTTGACAAATACACTGTTGGGTGTACTGCTTCGTTTTCGCCAGGGCCCTGTAGCCTTCATGGCTGACATTGAAGGAATGTTCCATCAAGTGAGAGTAGCCAAAGAAGATGTCAACTTCCTGCGCTTCCTCTGGTGGCCGGATGGGGACATAACAAAGGAGCTACAGGAGCACAGAATGCTGGTTCACATCTTTGGAGCGGTGTCTTCCCCCAGCTGCGCTTCATTCGCCTTGCTGAAAACAGCTGACGACAACCAACATGACTTCCCAACTGAGGTAATAAACACAGTTCGTCAGAATTTCTATGTGGATGATTGTCTCAAGTCGGTCAATACAGTGGAGCAGGCAATATCTCTGTATCAACATCTAACAGCCCTGTGTGCCAAAGGTGGATTTAAACTCAATAAGTGGGTGAGCAACCATCGCTCAGTCCTGGCAGGAATTCCCGAAGAGCGGAGAGCTAAAGATGTAAAAACACTTGACCTTGACAGAGACCAGCTCCCTATGGAAAGAGCACTTGGAGCTCAGTGGAACGTGCAGCAGGATGCATTCACATTCAGTATGGAGGTAAGACCCCACGCAGTGACCAGACGTGGCATTCTGTCTGTTGTTGGATCAATGTATGACCCTTTAGGGTTTATGGCACCTGTAATCCTGCCCGCCAAGCAAATCCTGCAAGGCTTGTGCATAACAAAGCTGGGATGGGATGATCAAATCCCACAAGAAATGGCTCAGAGGTGGCAAAAATGGTTGGATGAGTTTGCCCTCCTGAACACCTTCAGCATCCACAGGTGCTTTACTCCAAAGGATTTTGGTGAAGTGACAGCAGCACAGCTGCATCATTTTTGTGACGCCAGCGAGACAGGATATGGATGGGTGTCTTACCTCCGGCTGTTAAACACCAACCAAGATGTGAACGTTGCCTTTGTAATGGGAAAGGCTAGAGTGGCACCACTGAAGCAAACCACTATACCCAGGCTGGAGCTCGCAGCTGCAGTATTGGCTGTTCGCATGGATAAAATGCTGAAAACAGAGCTGGACATGAAATTGGACGAGTCTATCTTCTGGTCGGACAGCATGACGGTTCTTCAGTACATTGCCAGCAAAACAAAACGATTCAAAACATATGTGGCTAACAGGATTTCCATCATTCAGGAACTGTCAAAGGTGGAGCAATGGCGGCACATTAGCTCCAAACTAAACCCGGCAGACGTTGCATCACGTGGGATAAAGGCAGATGATTTCCTCAGCTCTAAAGAATGGACCAATGGACCGCAGTTTCTGTTCAAACCACCCACACACTGGCCAGAAAGGGACAGTGTAGTAAAGATAGAAAAGATCCCTGATGATGATCCAGAAGTAAAAGGTGAAATCCATGTTTGTGCTGCAGTACTGGAACAAAAGGAGTGCCCGACAAGTAAGCTTCTTAACTACTTTTCACAGTGGAATGACCTTAGAAGAGCTGTGGCATGGATGTTAAAGCTGAAAGAATTACTCCTCCTGCAGAAAGAGCGGAAAAAGAACACAGCACCTGATTCCCAGGGTCAAGGTCAAAGGTCAAAACAAAAGGTAAAACCAGGCATCATAAGACTCTCTGTAAGTGACCTGGATAAAGCAGAAAAGGCGATTTTCTGCTTTGTGCAGAAACAGATCTATCCAGAGGAACTCACAGCCCTGCAAACAGGCATGTTAAAAAAAACAAGCCATCTGTTTAAGCTTGACCCTCAGATTGTGGATGGAGTTTTAAGAGTTGGTGGCAGGCTGCACCGGTCTGCACTCCCTGAAGAGGCAAAACACCCAGTAATTCTACCCAAGTCCAGCCACATCTCAACATTGATACTGCGCCACATTCATCAGATGGTTGGTCACGGCGGCAGAAACCACATGCTGTCAACTCTTCGGCGTCGCTACTGGATACCACATGCCAACTCTGCAGCCAGAGCGATCATAAGAAGTTGCATAGTGTGCAAGCGACAACGACAGCGACCAGGTGAGCAAAAAATGTCAGATCTCCCTGCCGACAGAGTCACCTCAGATCTTCCCCCATTCACAGATGTTGGCATCGATTACTTTGGCCCAATAGAGGTAAAGAGGGGCCGGCACACTGTAAAGAGATATGGTGTCATATTTACATGCTTAACCTCTCGTGCAGTTCACCTAGAAGTGGCACACACTCTGGACACCGACTCATGTATAAATGCCATCAGGAGGTTTGTGTGCCGTAGAGGTCAAGTCCGGAGATTAAGGTCAGACAACGGAACAAACTTTGTTAGTGCCAACCGGGAGCTAAAGCAAGCTATTAAAGAGCTCAATCAAGATAAGTTTCATAAAACTCTTGTGCACGATGGAATTGAATGGTGCTTCAACCCCCCACACGGAGCTCATCATGGAGGAGTGTGGGAACGACTAATTCAGCACATCAAGCGGATTCTGTGCACGGTGGTGAGACAGCAAGTGCTGGACGACAAAGCCCTAAACACTGTTCTGTGTGAGATAGAGGCCATTTTGAATGACCGCCCCATTACACCATCCACAGATGACCCAAATGACTTGGAGGCTCTTACACCAAACCATCTCCTACAGCTGAAAGCAAAGCCACTGCTGCCACCTGGATTATTCCAAAAGGAAGATCTTTACACCCGCAGGCGCTGGAGACAGGTGCAATATATCGCAAGCTTATTTTGGAAAAGGTGGGTGAGAGAATATCTCCCGTTGATGCAAGCACGGCAGAAGTGGAGCAGAATAAAAAAGAGCTTTGCAGTTGGAGACTTGGTGCTTGTTATGGATGACTCTGCACCCAGGAATTCATGGCAGTTGGGACGGATCACAGAGACCATGGCGGATTCCAAGGGATACGTTCGGCGTGTTCGTCTCAAGACTCAAACATCAGAGCTTGAACGGCCCATCACCAAGCTGTGTCTTCTGCTAGAAGAGCCATAGCCACGGTTCCTGCTGCCAGAGAATGGAACTCTGGCTTTACACATATACTGACTGCACACTCCATAAAGCATACATCCACTACACCTGCCATTTGCAATACATTTCCTCATAATATACATAACTTTGCACACAATGCATGTTATGCATGCATCTCTTTCCTTTTAGGTTATTCCTGCCAACGAAGAAGAAGATTATAGTTTATTGTACACACAAAGAAAAAGGGGACTTTGTTGAACATTACTTATGGAATGTAACGATTAGCTGGTTTACTGTGCTAGTTAAATACAGTACAGAGTGTATAATAGTTGATATTTGATAGTCAAAATTGAATATTGATTTCTGTTATGGCTACACTTGCTTAATTTGTAATTAATTGTTAGACAATAATTAGGGGCCGGAAATGTTGTAGCCATTTAAAGTCTGTAAGTCACACAATTTCTTCTCTTTATTTGTTGCACACACATCAGTTACGTTTATATAATTTAACTTGGTAGCTTGTGTTTCTTAGGAACTTATTATGTCACATTATTTATATACACGTCACTGGGGGGCGGGGAGAAGAAGAACAATGTCGGACAGGCGGGTGTCGGTGGTAATCCACAGTTTTTGACCACACTCTTGATAGTTGTTATACGACCTTTAAATCACATTTTTCGTTAACTGGATTGATATTTCGTTGCCTTTTGGATTTTGTTATCATTGTGAACTCATCATTTTTGCTATAATTTGCCTGCTTGGAAAATAAATGGTAAAACGAAGAGCCATGCAGTGATTTTTTTGAGGTGCGTTCAAACGCCACAGACGACCCTGTCCACGGCACCACATGCCGGTACACTCTGTCCTCAGACTGTCCTGACTGTCCCTGAACACCACACAGAGACAACATGGAGCTGTGTGAGGTTGAGTTTTATTTATCATGATAATTAATACATACTTAGTAACAAGCCTGTAAGTTCAACACATCAGTATGCTACTGTGATTTAACTAGCCTAGTTAAATAAAAAGATGTAGTTTAATA